>NW_024884833.1:13404110-13481901 GCF_019232065.1 Centrocercus urophasianus | reverse complement strand
CCCCATCTTCACCCCAAAGAACTGAAGATAATCTGAACAAATGAGAAGTCTCCTCAGGGATCACTGGATCTACTCATGTTGCTTCAGAGAAAGAACGTTGATGTAGCATTAAACAGGTACTTCAGATAAAGCAAGTGTCTTGACAGTAGATACCTTTTAACAGAAACTGCTTCCTCCTATTGCAGCTACTTATGTAAAACCACCACAGCATTTGAAGCGTACAAAATGATCTTTATAGGATTTAAGTCCAGAGATGTTGCACATTATACTTCCATGCGGTAACTGCATTTCTGTTTTTTGCATGTTCTGATTTTCACTGCTGTGACTGAAACAATTACTTACTGGTATACCTCTCCCTAACTTGAAACCTTTTGTAATGTGGAAACATACCTTCAATTTTGAGAATTCTGTATTTTTCATCATGCCAGATACTTTTGCAATACGCTGTCCCCTGCACAAAGAATGTCTATACTGTGAAGATACAGGCTTTAAAAACATTATATTGTGGACTTGTGAAAAACAATGTTTATTGCTTCATTACAGATTGAAATGAAAGCAGTTATATAATATAAACCCAGCAGAATCACCTGCAATATTGCTTCCTAAACTGGTGAAGTTTATTTTGTATTTTCAATTTCCAATTACCTGCCTAGATCTGCCATGGGTTTTATAACCTATGCAGACATCACATGCCTCTGACTGTTTCTTTCTTTCTTTTTTTTTTTTTTTTTTTTTTTTTTTTTTAAGAGATTTTTTTAAAAATGTGTTTTTATAATTGTCTTTGTTCTAATGGCTTAACATTCTCTAAGGCTTCTTCTGAAAATAAACCGTAGGGAATATGACAAGACACTAAGGGGAATGCACAACTGAGCAAGGGAACTCATCCTTCACTTGCTCTTGCTAACAACAGCCACCTCCACATCTTTTTGTCAGCTCGGTCCATCAGTCAGCACTACCTCTCATGTTCTGTCATGGTACAGCACATCTGAGTTTTTCCTGCTAAACAGATTAATTCTCACCAAACTCTGAGGAAGGTATCAGCACCTAAGTAAGCTTTTTTCGAAGGAAAAGCCAGTTTCTCTAGAAATTATAAAGGGTTACAAATACATCAGATCTCTCTCCATGTTCTAAGTCTTGCAAATAATGCTTATGTTTTCACCTCCGCTACAATGCCGAATTGGAATCCAGGTGATCCCTTTCCATTACCACTTCTTTGCAGTTTTGCACAACAGCGTAAACATTAAGAAGCACTTGAAAGCTTGTCCTGCATGTGAGCCAGTGACTCTTAAGTGCAAAGTGTTAGACTTGCCCAACTGAAGAGATAAGCTACCACCAACACTAATAGGGCAGGGTAAGTCATCTGCTGAAGAGAGCACTCCTGGCAATCACCGCAGGAAAGCGGTGGTGGCAGTCTGCATTCACCATGCTCAAACACAACTACGCTCACTGCCAGCATTATGCCTCAAGGCACAATCTTCTCTAATCTCGATGGATGAAGAAGCTGAGATACATGTGCATGGACACATGGAGGGCAGAGCAGGGGAGGGAAAAAGGGCACAATTCCCCTGTTTTATCTCCAAATCACATTATTAATTTTGCAGCCACATGGAGAATTAGTGTAGGACAGGCTAGTTTACTCATACTGCGTTTGCTTAGGCTCTGAAAGGTGGAAGTGCTTATTCAATGCTCAGAATGTTTGCGTTCCTTCCCTTGCTCTGCAACATTTAATTCACTGGTAGGGAAACAGAAAATGGCAGTAGCATTTAGTCTCCCAAATACCAGAACTTTGAACAGAGATGGCAAACAAAACAAGAGAGCACTGCAGGGTGTCTGTATCTGAAGGATGCTGGACAGATGATTAAGCTATTAGATTCTCTTTTTTTCTTTTTTTAAACTTCCTATGAAAAACAAAACAAACAAAACAAAAAATCGAAACAGCTCTGGCTAAACAATCCTTAAGTAACAAGCTTACACTTTAAGTACTCACAGACACAAATCTCTCATTTGACAGTGCAGTTGTCTACTCTGTGTCTCTGGCTTAAAAAATTATTTCCCAAAAACTGCCCAGTGCCTAAGCTGGCAATGCACTAAGTACTTGGCAGCCTTCTAATATGGAGGAGCAGTACTTATGCTACCGAGTGCCTTCACAATACCAGATTATCACACAGTATTACAGCACTTCACAGGCCTCATTATAAATGCAAACAATAAAATGCATGACTGGTACTGCCAAGATTCACTGCAAGAAGTGTTATGCATGCACAACTTCTGGTATGACAACATCTCGCCCAACAGGGTGCTCCAGAATAACAGCTATTGTTAAGCAGAAGCTGATTGATCAGTTGGGTCTGACCGCAGGTGATTCAGAATCGTTTGAACTGGGATGGACCTTTAAAGGTCACCTAGTCCAACCCACACACAATGAATAGGGGCCTTACTGAACAAAGCTTTACTGAGGTCCAGATAGATGACATCAGCCACCACAGAAAGCCTCTAGGTTAGTCAGGCAGGACCGGTCAGTAGTAAAGCCTTGCTGGTTTTCTCACATCACCTCCCACTCTTCCATGTGCCTCAGCACAGCATCCAGGAGAATCTGTTCTTTCATCTTCCCCAGCACAGAGGTGAGACTGACAGGTCAGTAGTACCCCAGGTCATCCTTCCTACTCTTCCTAAAAGAGAGTGTGGCATTGCTTTTTTTTTTCTGTCATCAGCGACTCCACGTGACTGTCATGAAGGAAGAGCTAAATTCGGAGTATTTCCAATATATTTTTCGCATGTATTTCACCCACATGTTGAAAGTAAAAACAATACATCTTCCCCAGGCCCAACAACACTGTTTAAAAGGAAGATGTTGATCTGCTTAGGATTTTCTCCTTCTATTCACGGAACAATCACACCATTTTACCAACACAGCCAATGAAAAACAAGTTAAAACCTGTTTAGGCATGCATGTACATACCTGTGCATACAATCACAGCACCAAAAGTACTTATTAACTAGTACAAGCCATCAGGCAGACTCGGATAAGTTAATTCTAAATATCAGCAGTTCGATAGTAAAATTCAATTGTAGATGAACAGTGAATTGCTCACATCAGAAAATAAGGAGTTTAACATAAAGATGTAGTCTTGTGATGACTAGGCTTAATTTTGTGTGTAGAACAGAGAACAAATTTAAAAAAAACTCAGCTTATTCCCGCCTGTTCACATCCAACACGTGTAACATTTTTACTTACTCTTTATGCACATGTAAATGTGCCAGAATCTCAGTATACTGCAACAAGAGCATTGTAGAAACAGGACAAAAATAAAATATGACTGATGTATTTTTCGATATTTTGATGATATCTTGCACATACTATGTTGTGGAGTGAATATCTAGATTTTTGGAATACTCCCTCTTGGCATGCAGTAACTAGGTTACTGTCCTTGGAAGGGTTTTGGCTAGAAATGCAGAATCTAGTGGGGGGGGGGGGGGGAGGGGGGAGGGGGGATAAAAAAAAATTAAAAAGTACAAAACCTGTATTATTTGCTTTCTGCTGATGTACTTAGCCTGAAGGCTGATGCACAGACCATGCCAAGTGTGGCTGCTACTAACTAAAGTAGGCTGTACTCCTCTCTTCCATCTGAGAAGAGAGCTCCAACATTTTCCCCCTTTATACAAGGCTTTGTTTCCAGCCAGAGCTCTAAACTGAACAGTGCAGTGTGCAGAATGTGCTCTGAATAACACCACATCTCCCTGTGAAGTTGCAAATGCTTCTGCTCAGAGCAATTCCTGGCACGTTACTTTTTATTGGAGAGCAAAGGGGATCATGAAACTCAAAGCTGTAGATACTTTACTGCACAATTCGATGTGAAAGCAGTTACGAAAACACCTCAAAGAACAGCAGCATGTGTACTGCTTGGAACAGAGGCTATTTATATTTTCTTTATGCAGGCCATCTCCTTGACATATAATCAGATGTTACTGAACTATACTTTACTAAAGGAATGTTTACATATTTGATTAACTTGTCATATAGCATAAAATAGGGAAATGTAAACTGTTATTTACCCAAACATTACCCAAAATATACACAGATATTAAATTATAATTAAATCAGAAATACAAATAACAAATTTAATAATTACATGAAGCATACCACTTCTGAGTGCTTTATCTGCACTGAACACAAATTGGATTACTGAAAGATATCACTGGTTTTCATTGAAACAATGAAGAATCGTAGAGGAATTACAGCACAGAAAGGAAAGCTCTGACAAACTAAATACTGCACATATACACAAGATTCTTACTCCAATAAATATTTTATTATCCAAACTGCCACAGAAAGCATATCATTATAAGCCACAGTCAAGGTTTATATGGGCATGTCATCACAGTTTGAAGATATTAAGTATTGAAACTTACCCAGGACTTTCAATAAGTTCACACTCGAACACAAATTGGCAGATGACAACTCAATAGTATAAGAGTGATTTCAGTAAGCCCTTCAAAAGTCACGTGCTCGGGAGAAAATGCTTTGAAAGACGCATCTTAAAACTTCTACACAGCCCCTGGTCATTTCAGAGTTTAAGCTAGAAATTCTGCTTTTTATATGATCTAACATCTAATCTTAAACTCAGCTTGACCAAGCGGTGGACTAAGTCGAAGGCTTGCAATGCGCAAAAAATACTGCTTGTTGGCCTTTTACTTCTGTTGAAACAAAGATTTTTGAACAAGTGGCACAGGTCCAAAGGCTCATCTCCAGTATTCAATACCTTCACTTTCTGCCTGATCCTGTAACACAACTGAAAGGCCTTCTCCTCACTCTTCTGACAGTCCACTGTAATTATTTTCCTCACTAAGCTCCTCTTAATTCAAAACTTCTGTAATCCCTACCTTCCCTTCCAGCCTCAAGGTCCACCTCTCCGATCCCTGTCTGGATCTAGGCAGACAAAAAAGATACAGCATCCAAAACATGGAAATGCAACGAGTTCCTCCTCATGCTTTCTGGCCCTTTCTCCTCCTCTCAGTGCTCCCTGGCATGCTGAGCACCAGCAGGATGGCCAGGCACTAACATCCCCTCCCCAGCTATAGCTAAAGTCATGAATTCGAACTCCATCCCTCATAGGAGAGAGATCTTTTTCACAATTCTTCTCTCACTGTGCACACAGTGTTGTGTCCCCAGCACCACTTGGTTTCCTTCCAACCTGCTCGTCTTGTCTTCTCAATGAAATGGCACAGCACAAAGAAACATACTTTAAGAAATACCAGACAAAGCCAATCAATTATGCCTTATTTCTAGATTAAACTGAGTGCTGTCTCCAGGGTTTGCCATTTCCCTTGGTTTAATCGAAGAACTGCACCCCAAACATGGTCTTCACACTTCACCAGCACATTAAACTTGTTACATGGAGAGAAACTTGCTTATTTGTTCCACAGAGAAAAACAGTGAGACTGGACCTATTACTTTCTCAACTACAGACCTACTAATGGATTCAGTTTAGTGCATGCGCAGTTAAAATACAGTTTTAAGCAAACCATTTGCTGTAACCTAAACAAAAAAAAATTGAGAGTAAGTTGTAAATAAAGGACTTAAAAAGTTCTACACACCTCATTTAAAAAATAAATTCTTACTTTTTCAAGTTATTTCCTCTCTTATTTGATAGCTGAATAACACTTGTAACAAGTGTCTTAAAAGATAAATGAAAAATAAAAACATCCATGGGCAATATCTAAATTTAACATACCAGCTAGGTAGCAGATGCCATCATGTGGTTACCCATCAATCTGCAGCACTGGCAAACAGATTAATCTACAAATCCTGCTGTTTAACAATAAGAAGCAATAGGGATATCATCTGCCTCTTCCCCTCCCCCTCCTTGCTGTGTTCTCCCCAAATCCTTATCTCACATACACAGAAAATTCTGTTCATGAGGCAATGGTATTTCAGCAGGAAGTTCTTGCATGTTTACCCACCCACTTTTGGGCGCAAGGCCAGAATTTTTGAAGCGTAGCCCCATTTAAGCACAACCATCTGAAACTCCTATATTTGCCAAGATACTTTCACTTCCAGGAATTCTGCTACGCCTGATGGTTCACATCTTTTCTAATTCCTATAGAACATTCTTCCAAGAATGCAAATACAATTTATCTTTATCTTTTTTTTTTCCTTCCATTTCTTTCCTATTCCCTTGATAAGGATTGGGATCAACATTTTCCCCATAACAAACTAAATGGAACAAGCTATCCTAAAGTGGCACATTCATTTTCCTTGGGCTTACTCCATATCTGCCCTTACTCGCAGTACCTGCATCGTTCTGTAAAGGTTTTTGCAAAGACAGAACAGGCTGAGGCATTACACTTTCTCCAGTCTAAGTACATGGAACAGATCCAATAGCTGGGATACCAAGGGCAGGATAACTGATAACCTTTTTTAAAAAGAAACAAAAAAGGAAAACACCCATAACTCCCTTAATACAATGCAACTACAACAATCTCTCCTTCCAAGAAAAACAGACTGCAACCTAACAGCCCAGACCATATATTTTTACGTTCAAACATACTGTGCTGAAACATGCTGAACTAAAGATCACTGCTCCATGTAACTTTGACAGTGGATTTCTTTAGCACTTGGATTATTTTAGAATATTATAAAAACAGCAGTCATAGGGTACTTGCAGAAGTAATGGATTAAAAAAAAAAAAACAACACAACACTTGTGCCAAAACCAGCCCCTTCATTTAAAACAGTGTTTTTATCCTCTGGTAGAATCTGGTAGGAAAGCATTGTTGTGAAGCACGAAAGAGACAGCAAATTTGGAGCACAGCTGCTGAATAATTACACAAGCTCAGGTTAAGTATACATTTTCCTTGTGTTAGTGATACTTGTAGAACAAGAACGAAACCTTCAGTTAGAATTCCAGCTGCAATTAGACAAAAGGGGAGAATGCCATTTCTTCAGAGGGCTGACTGGTTAGCTCTTCCAGAATCAAAAAACGATAATAGTAAATCATTGAAAATTGAAAAAGCTTGTATCTGATTAAGAAGAGAGATAGGTGTGTCATCATTTTATTCATCTACTGGCTCAGTCTAATTGACTGAAATAAAATAATATCCCTCCTACCATCCTTAGGGGCTCAATCCATTTGTGATCCAGGCTTTTAATGGTATGCATATCCTCTACAAAACTATCTTATTTTTCTTGTCTGATTTTAACAGACATGCTTTTTGCCTATAAGTGCTTGCTTTAACCTGTGATCAAAAAGCCAGAAACATCCATTTAGATAATAAAAGAATGCTAAAAGCTTCAATTCTCAACAGTAGTGCTGCTATCCAAAAAATGACATTTTTTTTCTATACTTGCAGGCACTCAAGTTGATCTTATTGAGGCAGAGAAACTGCTTAAGCCACCTCTACCGAAATTACCATATTTTAATTTCACACTGCATATAAACCTGCTCATTGCTAAAAACAAGTATTTTTTCAAATGCTCTAAACCCGTATTTTACTCACTGTGCACGAGTAGAAAAATCACATCTCAAGAAAGTAAAGACACAGTAACCCAGATTCAAGGTGATGTGAACAAAAAGGACCTCCAGAAACACTAGCACTCCAGTACATCCAGATCTAACCTGAATCTCTGAAGTCTGAACTGCAACTCAGACTTTTATTCTTCCAATAATTATATAAAGTACTTAAGGATTAAGTTCCACGGTGGTAAACTGTTGCTTATTTTCCAGAAAACCAGCGTAAGCTGTATTTGGATGAAAGATAAATGTGCTACACAGCTCTTAAGGAAACTTCAGCAAACCAGAGGCAGTCACTTGCTTATGCACAGCAGGACTGGGGCTATGCTGCAAGGCAGCATGTGCACAGACAGTCGGCTATCTGGAGCCGCAGCTGTCTCACAATATTTCCATTGGTAATGAATGCATCCTCTGAACCTCAACTCCACTCCAGCTGCATTTCTGCAAGCTCATGCAGAGCACAGAAACTACCTTCAGACAGCTTTGACCTAATAACACTGATGGTCAGTATTATGAAGCAATCCAAAACCCACATGCATATTTTGATGACACTTCTAAACACCATGAAAACTGTTTTGTTAGTAACAGTAAAGGAATATGTAAATATGTAGAGGAAAGATTGGGGACCAGTGTAAGCAACATACGTATACTTTCATTAATTCATGCACATTTTATGCTCAATGAGTAACAGTGAGAATAAACAGAAGTAAAAAAAAAAAAAAAAAACCTCTCAAATTCACATCAGCCTTGCTAAAAAGAGTTGTTTCCTAAAATTCAGATTCTGTGCCAAAAAGCGTCTTTTTTTTTTAAATTTGGCTTTGAATAACAAGATGCCAGGAGATCTGTCATTCAAAACAGTTGCATATTTATAATCAGTAACACTGCAGAGCAAAAGTTTCACTTTCTACAGTAATTCAGCCAGTCTACAGAAGACTCACACATCAGCCACAGCTTTCAGCAATACAGCTCTTTCTACTCAGATTGAGTTAAACCTCAGAACAAAAATGTAGCCATAGAGACATGAGCATAACAACCACTCCGAGCTGCAAACAGAATTCTTTCCTCCCTTCATTAAAAGGGATGAGAAGTGCATAAATGACAGAATTTGTTTCAGAAACCTTGCTCTTCATCACAGAGCATATTTTTAGATTTTTCCACTGTAGAATTGTTATAACATGGTCTTGTTTCACTCTATCCTCCCTACCTTCCTCATCAGCTTCCAACAAGAGCCTGCGTGTCATGCTCATAAAAAACTGTACCAGTGGAGACAACCCACTGTTTCACAAATGCAATGACAATATAGCTGCTAGGGGGAAAATGTTGCCCACATAGTCCAACTTTCACCATGCTTACATCCACATTTGGTCTCCATAAACGTTCAGAAAGCATCAATGAATGTCAATGGGTATCAATTAAGCAATTCAGTGACGCACCTTTGCTTCACACACACACTTTCATGTCAGACACCATTTTGTCAGAATGCCTTCCTGCTGCCATCTGTCACACAGCAGCAACTTTGCTGTCATGACTTCTCGAAAAACTTTAACTCATCACTTGCTAAGTGCATTTACTCTTTCAGTCATTAGTTTCAGATACTTCAGAAAGTTACAGAGTACTCCTCTTGATATGTTGCAAGGGTACAAAGGGCATTCAGCTAATTTTAACTATACATAGACATGCTCTTATGAAGTTTTGGTAAGATGTTTCTGTAAATGATATTTCTGTAGATGACAATAATAAAAAAAGTTGAATATAAATGACAGTCTTCTTTATTAAAAAATGTATTTGTTTGAGCTTCTACTTATTTTGGCATGCAGAAATAAACACAACCCTGAATTATTTCACTTCAGTAACCATAGCTGGCTTTAATATTTGATTTTCTACATAAAGATTTCTCATGTAAATACCTGAAATATTAAACGGTACTAACTACTGAGCTCTCCTTTATATCGCTTGTTTAAAAATTGTTTTTCCCGTACAGAATACAAAAAGAAGTACACGGAACTGACTCAAGGTCTTACAGTGCAATCAAAGTTGCAACTAATTCTCCTTGCATTTCTGTTACAAAAGCAGTTTACCAAGACATTTCTTCTTAGCTTCAAGAACACAAATTCTAATTATACATTTCTTTCCCTTTTCTAACATAAAAAATCATTCCTTTATGAATTATGTGAAACCTTGCCTGAAGCAAGGCTCCTCTTAGGAAGGTCTGCTACAGTTTCTTTCGCAGAAAGAAAGAAGCTTTTTGCTACAGTTTTGTTTCACAATCTCAAACAAAAACTGTTACTTTAAGTTACCAGGTGTATCTCAGCATGCACCTATTTTCTACACAAGCAGTTTAAGTACCTGCCTTTTCTAATGCCAGCCACGAGCTTTTCAGTTCAACACAAATGTCACAGGGAGATGAACACAATGACCTCTGCCCTCAGTGTCATGCTTCTTTTTTTTTTTTTTTCCTTTTCATTTTAAAGTGTCCGATTAAGAAAAATTGCCATGATTGGAGGTTTCTCCCTGCTCCCTTCAAATGGAAGAGAAAATGTCAGCGGGGAAATACAAGCAAGCAGAGTTGAGTACGCTAGTGCATTTGCTACATTTCACTCTACAGAAGAACTGGATGAAAAATAAATTGTAATTATCCTTTTTCATTTTGAGAAACAGACTCTTCATGGATTTAGGACTACCTGAGAACACGCCATGCCAGGGGCAGGGTCTGGACAGAAGCAGGCCATTGCTCTGCCTCACACAAGGGTTTGATGGGATGCGGGACAAGGCAGCCACTGCCACGCCTCATGACATCAGCACTCAGGCATAGCTTTGTGGATAGTGGTGCCCGCTCCACATTGCCTCCAGAAGCCCAGGAGAAAGTGCACGCTACATGCCTAATGAGAGGCTCTGTCCAGTCTGCACCACAACTTGCCTAGGCTCATCTCGCAGCAGACCTTTTGCCTATGGCTGCCACCTAAGACACTGGCATTCAACATGAGAGCAGAGAACAGCACAGGATGTATCTCACAAAATGGGGGAGATGCTCTACTGATACATAAATATGGGATGAAAAACAAACTCACTCTGCCCCAAAGGAAAGCCTACGTTTCCAGAAACATCATCTTTTTCTCCTCTCTGATCCATATACCCTGCCTCCATATACCATGGTCCACAAAACTGCTTAGGGCCACTGAGGTGGCGAAGGACAGATAAGGAAGCAGCTGAGGTTTCTGGGTGTTTTCAGCCCAGAGCAGGGCAGGCTGAGGGGAAGCCTCATGTGGCTGCAGCTCCCTCTGCTCTCTGCGATAACAGGGCCCAAAGGAATGGCATGGAGCTGTGTCAGAAGAGAGGCAGCTGGGGGTTAGGGACAGGTTAGGGCCCTCCAGGCTGCCAGCTTTCAAGAAGCCTTTGGGCAATGTTTTCAGATACAGGGTTTGGATTTTGGGTGGTCCTTTGTGGAGCCAGGGGTTGGACTCAATAATATTCTTGGGATATTCTATGATTCTATGACTGACTGCTTTTCTTTCCCACTCACAGGACAAAGGCAGCTCACATAACACAGGAAAGCAAATATCAGTACACAGCAGAAGTGAGCTGGCTCTATCTGCTGCTCTGCCAAGCACACCAGCCTTTGCTCATCTACTGTCTGGAACTTGACTTACTGCAACTGACCTGGAGCATAAGGGACTTATACAACTTCAGAAAGGTAACTATTTACATGTGAACAACATTCTGGATATATAGCTTCTCACTTCATGAATACAGTTTTGTTATGAAAACCTGCAGGATGCACCCAATGTTTTCAGCCAGGAGCAACTATATGCAATACAGTCCTAAGCAATGACCAAAAAAAAAAAAAAATAACAGAAGCTGCTTATGGTCTTGGCAGATTGTCCAGAAAAATGTGGTGGCAGGCAAGTTTAAATCTGCAGAGTGGCAGCCATCTGTCAGAATTCCCCTTCCCTCACAAAATTGGGTGTTTCTCTCTTACAATAAGAATTGTTACAGACTCGCAGCCTCAGCATGGCTGAAAGGTGGCTGCTTGCTGTAAGGAAGGGAAGTTTTGTAACAGAATTGCAAGAAGCGGAAAAATGTGAGTTCATCAAATGAAGACGCCTCCCAGAGCAACACCAGCAAAATTCCCTCACAATTACTGAGTTTGCTTAAGTGCTACTCCAGTGTAACCTTCAGGCTGCCTATCTGGCACAAACATAGCTGAAGTGATACCTTGTTGGTGACGACAGAGGAAAGAGCACAGATCAGCTGCCATAACGCATAACAGCTTCTGCAGATTTGGCAATCAAAAGTCAGCTTGAAAATTTGATACAGATATCTGTGAAATGGAATACGGAATCCCTAAATACCTTCTGGTTTAAAATCATACAGTCACATCTTCAAGTCAGAAAAGCTTTTGATTTACTATTCATTACATTGGCAGCACTTATTACCAAAATAAAGACATCAGCAAGCCTGAGTTGTTTCGGAGCATTTGTTAGACTTGAATTCACTCTCATTCTCAATACACTCACTGCACATGGTTTAAGATATTTACTGCTTGTTTCTGAAAGCTGTCCCCAAAAATTAGAAATGAAAAAACCCTCCATCAACAAAGGAAGTCCATCTCAAGCTTTTTTGCTTGTAAAGAACATTTCGAGAAAACAAGTTGAAACTCTGGTAGGTGTGTGAGTTCCAGACTTCCACTAGACAGTGAACAAGGTAAGCATAGACACTGCTTGGAGTAATCAGACATAACTGAACTGGACACAGAAATAAACAGATCTCCACAGTACAAACTCCTTCCAAAAAAAGTTCCTGAAAAAAATATGCCCTATTGGCAACAGTGGCACAAAGCAAGGCCCAATGCAGCAGAGACGCAGGAAAATATCATACAGTGATTAAAAAAGAAAAAAGGTTATTTCTAAACTTAGGCCTAGGATACCATAGAACCAGCACAGGAGCAAATAATAATGTAACTGACAGCTTATATTCAAGTTGCAAGGGAAAAAAGAAAGTTACTCTGCAGCAGTAAACAAGCCTGCACAAAACCATTTCACAGAGACTGATAGAAGGTGGTTTTGTTAGAGACAGGAAAATGGCTGCAAGATGAAACTAAATGATAGAGCGTCTTAAAATGTCACCCACATGAAAGATAGTGCCATCTCTGCTGAGGCAGCTGTAGATAATACGACTAACAGTACCTGAGCATAAACATCACTTTTTTGTAACTGGAAGTAGAGGGGTATCAGAGTTAAAATGAGTATACAAGACAATACCCACTTCCAGAGACGCTACGGGAAAACCACTATCATGGAGAAACAACACTGACATCTAGCAATTATAGCAATCTAGCAATTATATTTTTTCTAGCCTTACATATTTTTTCATGTTGTGATGCTGAAACTCTTTTCCCCAACTGCAACACTACTAGCAAGTGCAATAAACCTTGTCAGAGTGAAATGAAAAATGTCAGTGCTGGAACTCAAAATGAAGGCAGGAAAGGTAGTACCTTTTGAACTCTAAAGCTCTTCTCTGAAATTAGAGCCTGCAGAGGCCACACATTAACAAACACAAAGTAAACTGGGACAGCACATAAGGATTAGTTTAAAAATTGGTATTATGAAGTTGAGTAATTGATTTGTCTATGCAATTTATTATGAATTTGTAATTTTTTCCCTTCACAGTTTTCCTCAAATATATATTTCTTATAATTCATTAATGTTAAAAATCAGTTAAAATATCACATGCACTACACAGAGGTTTGTTGTGCTGGATTGTTAGCACAGTTGCAGCTCTGTAGAGTATGGCACTGTGGGAAGCATCTCCTCTGCAACACCTCTTCTGTCTCAGCAAAGGGTCAGCAATGTCTATGCACATACTTACCTACACTCCTGCATTCTCAACCACTTGTTCCTGCTGTCACATTTTACCTCCAACTGATCTCATAAAAATCAAAGCTTATTTCTAGCTATCAGAACTCTAACATTCATTTTAAAAACAAAGCATTCACGCATGCCACAGAGGAAAAAAGCCACCATAAACCTTAGGATCAAATGGTAACAGACTGAAGTTTTCCCAAGGCTTTTGTCCCTTACATCCCAAATCTGTCTCTTGCAGATTTGGAGAGACAATACCGTAAAAAAAGGCAAAAGAGACTACAGGTAAGTAGGCAAACTAGAATGTAAGTACATCTGAGATCGTTTTCAACTTTATTTATACTACTGTTCTTTAAACAAGAAATGTTTTCCAACACCTACAGCATTTTTATTTTCTGCTCCCTCAGATTCCATTCATGACAGCAAAACCACTGCCTTAATTTAAATTTTCTGCTTTGCCAGCCACATACTAATAATTAACGTTAGCCAGAGAAACCCAAGAGAAAAATATGGAGTGTCAGATAAGAGCTGTATTTTGTCGTTGTTTTTGACTTCTCAGTAACAAGTAATTATTCACTGCAGCCTTCTGAAATTTGAATTCCTTTAAGTTGGCCTATTGAAAAGAAAGGTGAAGTTAATAGTCATGCAACATGGTATTACCAAGGAGCAATTTACTAGCACTTTTAATCAGTCAAGAACTCCAGTACTTTTCCATGGTGCACGGCTTTTCTCAACTACAGAAAGTCCATTACTGTCAAGGCAAAAAATGAAACTGAAGATTAAATTCTATATAGTTCACTACATTTAGGATACTATTCTAGAAGCATCAAATTTGATTTTACATAGCTAATCCACTGTAATTGTCCTCATGTGAACCATAAGTTCACTGTTTTGAAATAATGCAGACAAAACAAAGAAGAAGACAGGTCAAAAAATCTTCCCTATATATGATTTCCTCCCTGAATTATGAAGCAGAAAAAACCCAAAATTTAGAAGACTAATACACTTCAATATTTTCACTTGCCAGCGGTAGCATCAGATCACCTATGCTGAAAAACGCAAACACTTAACTGCTGACAAACAACATTCAAATCCAATACAAACAAGAGGGCTACACTGCAGACTGGTTGCAGAGGCCATTTCAAGCAAATGGAATGGTCAAAACAACATAGCTGTCCCTGTAATGTGAAATGCAATACAAATGATTAACATTTATTTCCCATACTCTCCTTTACCACTTAGCCTTCCCATCCCAGAGAAGAATTGATTGGCTTGGCCACTTGGGAATTTCAGCTAGGAATCTGTATTGACACAGGATCGACACTGGTGCCTCCAAAGAAAAAGTGATTAATCAACAGAGTTCAGTGGAAATTTCTGGAACAACGTGAAAGCAGTCATGACACCATAAATAAAAAATAAAACTTCAGCTGATTCACAAAGTATCAAAGTGAGCTTGTTATCGCAGAAGACAACTTTATGACGTAAATGTTACAGCCCGGATGTTGGACAAAGGCTAAGAGGACATCACATAAAGAAAATAGATTATTTTAGACTTAAGACATTCCATCCTTTCATAACTGCGAACATTCTGAAAAACTTCAACTGCTGGCCAGATATTCAAGTACTAAGAACAGGCCAGTGCATTTTGACACACTGAAGTGTGTGAAAAAAAAAAAAATCCAACAGGCATCAGGAAGCAAGTACTCAGTTGAGGTTGAATAGCAGGTAAAGTGCAAAGGACAAAAAGCAAATATGAAAAAAGATAAACACCCAAGACAACATAGAACACAGCGATGTGTTGTTTTTGTTGAGATACAGAAGCAACTGAACCTTGATACAATGATGAAGAAAGAGGCAGGAGAATACAGAGTAGTTAAGCAATCTGAACCAAGCTGCACATGAACAAGCTGTATATATTTCCAACATACTCTGCAAACTAGCCCAAGATTTACAGAGATTAACCACACTGTGCAGCCTGGGCTGCGGGGAAGCCGCCTAACAGAATGAGGTGAGCAGCAGCAGCCTCAGGCAGCAAATTGTTCCCTGTGCCACAGTGCCCTGCTTCATGACCACATGGTTCCAATGGCCAGGGTAGGCAGAGCCCACATGCCCTTGTCCCAGCACAAGACTGCCCTGGATGAATAAATGACCTCTGCCTGCTGTTCTGCGGCACCACCTGCCCTGCCACTTGCATACACGCTTTGCAAACACTGATACAGAGATATTAATTGAACACATCCACAAGGCTCATCCCTTTCCCTCAAGAATGGATTCAATTTTTACTTCAAAAAGCATTGTGTTACAAACTTAGATTTTTCCTGTGAGCTTTTCAGCACTGAGCATATGCAAGAAACAGTATCAAAAAGATGCCTCTTTTTTTCTAGGTCAGTATAGGTTGTCATCACTAAAAGTTACTAATACATAAACACTGCTAAAAATATAACATTATTTGACAGGATTAAGAAAGGTGTGTTTAAATGAGATTGTTTGCAATGCTTTTAAACTTCTTAATCCTCCAAAAAGTGAACACCATAATTAGGTGCAGAAGAAGAATTTTATTATTAGATCATTCTATGCAGCTGACTAAACACAGGACCTCTCAAAAAACACCACTGACAGCACAGTTTATGTGTGAACTAAAAAAGGAGTAAAAAAAATGCATAGAAAACCAAATACCATATATCCTGTACATCCACACAGACAAACAGTCTCTTTCCTCTCCTCCTCCACCCTTGTTTTAAAGATAAAAGCCATTAGGCTTCCTAACTTCACCTAACATGACTAAACTTGCTTGAACATCACAGAAGAAAGGGTATCAGCAAAACATTAAGAGGCTTAAATGTAGTAACGCATATTTTGGTTTAAGACAGCAAATTGAGGGGTGCAGATACAAGTTTTAGAAACAAATTCTGTATTCTACTAGGAGAGTACCCAAGCTAAAAGTGAACAAACACATGAACGGTTACTCCCGCAGCAAAGCTAAGCCAACAGTTCTGGGCATGTGAAGGTACTCGCTTCACACTCTCACCAGGATTCTGGCAAGATGAAGCCCTGGCAGGGCTTAAAAAAAAAAAAAAAAAAAATCCCCCCCAAAACACTATCTCATCTGAGTTAGTTTCATCACTCAAGTACTAACAGCTCTCTGTTCCACAGAGGAACACAAAAAGCTGCTGCATTGCTTATCACAAGGATGGGCTGCATCTCTCCTCATAAATCCTACCACATGGATTCTTTGTTTTTTCCACATTTCCTCATGTGGGGACAACGAGCCCCAACAGCCTTCTGTTATAACTACCAGCAAAACAATACATCAGTAACATTTATGGGTGTATGGTTTACAATTTTGGAGCTTAAGACTGTATCACATAAACTACAGATCAGTGGAAGCGCACAGAAGGAAGGATACCAATTTATTATTTATTTATTAATTTGCAGTCACAAGATATGCAATACACATGACAGACAGAAGGGCAATCAGTCACACTGCTTTCTGAACTTGTTCTTTTGGTATTACAGAATACAGAAGAAATAAATTACATGTAAGTGGGAAAATAATACTGGACCTAGCACAAGAAGTACCATTAATAGAAAGCTAGTTTTCATCCCTATTTTTGTCTGAAAGTGAGAGCTCAAAGAGCTGTCCAACATCAGCTTTCTTTCTCCCATGAAGGAGTGTGGTGATGGCACTGACGCCTACCCAGCACTCCAGCAGGGATGTAGCAGGTACCATGCAAGGACACAAGCGTCACAATTAGCCCTCAGAAACAGTTCAAAACTGATAGCATGCAATTAGTTTACCTAAGAAATCCAGACACAGCTAGGAAACTCATGCTTTTACTTGCACCATACTTTTCAAAGGGCTAGTTTCACCATCAACCAAGTCATTCTGTGAACTAGAAAAACCCCTGCACCCCCACTTAATATGACTTCATTTATCATAAACAGAAGTCTAACTCCCAATCAGCCCATGCACAGCTATCTGCCTCACAAAGGAGCTAGGGAAAGCAGTTCTCCACTTGGCACTCAGGGTGGGGCAAGGGCAGTGACAGGCCTGGCAGCCAGCACCCACAGCCCAAGCGAGCCACAATCAACCTCACTGGAGGGGTTTGGGAATGAGAGGCTGACAGCAGTTACCTTTTAATTCTATGTGTTCAAGTTCAAGCTGCATTCACACCTAAATTGTCTTCAGTCTTCAAGGGAAGATCACACAAGAAGTCACACCCACATATTTTTTATTTGGATAGAAAAGCAAAGCAGGGTTTCATGATTCAGTTGGACACCAATTTTCTGTCTCTTTTTCAAGTGCCTTGAAGAATGAAGGGTAAGTGGTTTTCAAGCAGAAAAGGTGCCACTGTCAACGGTGCTTCAAACAATGAAGAAAAGAGAGATCATGCAGCTGCTAAATCCTCCATGGACAACATCAGCACACAGACTTCCCATCAATGCACTCTGTCAAACGAATACATGATTTTAAAGAAATTATGACCTCAGGGTTAGCAGACAATATATGGGATTTCTCCGTGATCATACTCTGTTAAGCAATTAGGGCAAACTGTGCCCTTTAAAATTAGTTTAACACAGCAGAAGGTCAAGGGAAGAAAGCATGTGGCGGAAAAGAGGTTAAAAAGGTGCAGGAAGATTTATTTTAACTCTCAAGAACTTACAAAGCCCTTGCCAGAAAGAGGAGTTGCTTGCTAGAACTTTTTAGTGGATAAAAGGAACATTCCTGGCACAGGAAAACTGGCATCTGTGTACAATTAGAGAAAGTATTTTTGAAGGTCCAAGCTACACACACAAAAAAAAAACATCAAAGAGAAACTTCTTTACATCAATCTGTTCACTAGTACTGCACTGATAAATCTAAATTACACTTTTGTCAATGGATTAATGTGGCTTAGTAGGCAGGTAAATAAGTTAATTCATGCTGTTATTGATAATTAGAACAAAGAGATACTGCATACTGATGTGGAGTTCTTAAAACAGATTCCCTTCCTTGAACAGGAATTCCCATATCAATTTTTTTCCTATTCACATTTGGGTTTTGAAATGCAAACTGGACTGAACGGAAGTATTCTGGATCTATGCTGACAGCAGCTGTTTAGAAAAGAAGGTGCACTGAAAAAAAATAAATCAAAAACCATTACTGAAGGTCTGATAGTTCTGTCCTGCTGGAAACCCATAAATTACTGCAGATACAAAACAAAGAGCTACAAAGAAAACTTATAGCAATCAATAAACAATTGAAATCCTAAAGTAGCCATTTAAAATTAAATTTTTTTTTGCATTTTCAAATTGCTAGGATTGTTAGAATAGGTGGGTGTGAGGCACACACCAAACAGGCACAGACAAAACCTCCCTCATTTCCTGTATGCACACAATTCAGCACTATCTTCAGTTTCACATCATCTATGTAGCAATCACTTATATGGCCTGTATAATGCTAGACTTGCATGTTTATTGCTGTGCCAGTAGACAGGGCAAGAAATGCAAGTTATCAGCACTGAAGAAACTTTATGCAAGAGGCTGATTAATGCCAAGACATTTCTTTTTCTTGATCAAATTATTGCCTAGGCACAAGAACTACTGCAGCATTACTGGGGTGTGTGTGTGCAGAGGGGGGCAGGGGGAATAACAAATTGATGGATATCACTTTGTAGGCATAAGCAAATACATCATTCTTTACATGTTTACCATTCCTGTGTAGCTTGAAGGTAATGACAACAGAAGAGGCCTTGTATGTCAAGTCCCTTAACATCAGCACTTTACTTAGCAATTAAAAAACTCCAGAACAGGAAGAACTATATTATTTTAATTGCCCAAGTAAGGGCTCAAGAAAATGCTTCAGACAGAAGCCTACACATAGATACAGTGGTTTAAAATACCAATGCGAATCCATGACTAGACATAGCAGTATCTACTATATAAGCTAGGGGAGTATGTATGGCTGTAAAACTTCCAGGCCAGCTGGATACCAGCCATTTTGTAATGATGATGCCTGCACTGGAGCTTGCTGGAATTCATTTGGCCTGAATATATGTACATCTGTTAAAGCCTTTTCAAAAACCATCTTATCATATGAAAAACAGGGTACTCACACTTGTAAACAGTTCAAATAATAGCTACATCTCTGATGGAAATGAAAAAGCCAGAAATAAGGTGAGACAATGCATAGATTTATTTTTTTAAAAAGTGCTACGCTAACCACCATTTAAAATAATGAAAAGGAGCCTGCATGTACAGGATTGATGCCTAAGTAAATAGCAATATATACAAAGAACATAATTTACTGTGCCAACCCCTACAGAATTTGAATCTTAATACTGCTATTGCTCTTTAGGAGTTTATTTTTCCCTTTGGATTTTTCATGAAGTTTGTAAACCAGCTCAGAACATTATCACTACTTCTTAAGTTAGCCTGCCTAAATGTTGGAAGGCATTCACAGCAGAGAAACAGTCGTTAGATATATAAAACGGCTACGTTAAGGAGTTGTTTTTCCATTATCTTTGAAAGAGAGATTTAATAGTATGACAGCATACTGATTAATCAGCAAAATTGCTAGAAAGACAATAAACAGAAATGAAGACAGACTGCAAAGCCCCCAAATTGGTTATGCTTTCTTAAGAGAAGATACGATTGAAGTTATGATTTTTACTTCCCATTGGGTATGAATAAGCACTGCAAAATCTACAGGTTTTATTAAATTCCAGTACAAGAACATGAAGAAACACATAAAACCACAAGTTTATACTTGGCTTGGAAAAATTTTTACTTTTCACCTTTCAGTTATTAATTTGATGTTATCTACATACAACAAGAAATACACCAAGCAATAAAATCTATAAGCGCATCATTTTTTGACGCCTTCCAAGAAAATCTGCGTTGGCAAATGTGATGCCTCTCCTTGACTCAAGTAAGTTTTTTAGGAAGACACCAAAACCTGTTACTAAAAGAATTGCAAACGAAGCTCAGTTTCTGTCACATACTCAAACCTCATACCAAAAGCCTTAGTAACTGACTGTATACATTACTGTTTTATGAGCTGCTATTTACAACCAAGTAATTGTCTGCCTTCCCTGCCCTTTAGTCTTTATTTACATCTGTTCACACTCACAGATGAGCTGGAGCACTTAGGAATTCAGAACATTAAAAAAAAAAAAAGTTGCAAATGGCCCCCTCTGACCTCCACGCAAAGGAAGGCCTGCCTGTCTGCCCTATAGCTGCCGCGATGAGAAACATGCTCAGACCACGCAGACACAGCCCTTGTAACCTGGGTTTAATCAGCCAGGCTTCTCCCCTTGCGCAGAGCAGCAATTCCATGAAGTGGCATGGAGGTCCACATGCTCCCCTTCCACTCATCATGCCAGTGGTCCTTGCATGGGTAGCGTGGCAGGTGAGGACAAAGACCACCACAGATCTCTCCTTGGGACAGGTTTGGCCACAGTCTAAGGGCACCTCAGCAGGCTAAGAGGGAGGCACTGCAGTGCTCCCCAGGAGCTACCTGATGGCATCCATAGAGGAAAACATAATGGAAAGCAGGAACAAGAGAAACCAGAAATGGACCAGCTTTGTAAAATGTAATCTGGGACTATCCGTTCCTCAATTAATGCTGTAATTAGTAACAAAAGCAGAAAAAGCAATGCTTTTCAGCAGAAATGTGAAGTAGTATCAGAAGGCCCTTTCAAATAGAAAGCAACAAGAATTACAAAGACACAATGGACTAAGCCGTTCCTTGGCACGCCTTCCTTTCCCGGGGAACATACAGCAGATCTACGCAGATTGCTGCTCCAAAAGTAATACCTCCTAGTTATTTCAATGGAAACCACAACAGTTACAAAGAGCACGACAACGCTATTTGATAGAACAAGTTCTCAGATACAAAACACCATTATTCAACAGTTACCACCATTAGCTATGTATTTCCACCAGCTATGAACAAGAGACCGCATGCCACACTCATAAAAATTTGTAAAAATCAATTGGGAGTTAACCCAACATTTCACAGATGCTATGACCCATGTCATACATGTGGTTTTCTTAGTAAGTAATAAGCTCCAATTCATTTGGTGGAACTACTGGAAGTCATGGCCAAGAACTTGTTAGAACTAAAATATCCAGCAATATTATTTCCCAGTCTGGACAAGGAGAAACAGATTCCACACCTCTAAATCTCCACTGAACTTGGCAAAATAATTTAGCTGCAAGTAGTGCCAGAAGAGAATGCAATACAATCAAGTAACATAAGAGTTACCTGTGCCTAGTGACACCTACATAAATAAGCACAGTAAACACCAAACAAAGTGTGCACTCAAGAGAGCACAGGATCTCAGCAGTTTAATTTTTTAACACTAGTTTTCTTCCTGTCATTTAGAAAATGAAGACTAAGAGGCACCATCTCAGAAATAAAATACAGTCCTCCTAAGCTGTAGACAACCTGCAACACAAATCGAGACTAAAAATTTCAGCTGAGACCAGAGAGATGAAAGGAACCATCTCATTTCTCTGTAATCATGTCTTGAATGTCACCACAGACTCCAGAAAATGAACACCTTCCCTCTTTTCTCCTGTAAGGGTAGTAACTTCAGAACACTGTATATCCAGATGTTGGTCCTCCTTATCCCTGGCCCCACAGGCACGCTCACAAGCAAGGCACTCTCAGCAAACACTTTCAGAGGCACACACCATCCCACACCTCACGCCTTATAGTGAGTCTGCGAGAGATGCTCTTTGAGATAAAGCTGAGAAAAGTACAAGAGCCCAGAAACAAAATGACATACTAGACAGAAAGCAGGACCACCTCAGGTAAATGGCAAAAATTTATAACTGAACTGATAGCTCACTAAAAAAGATACAGTAGAAATCAAATATTAATAGTAGATTACTTTAGTTAAAGGCAATCCTACCACTGAGCTGAAGCAATAAATGCACAAATAGCAGGGCACAGCATACAGCAATGCTTTTTTCCTTTTCAACAGCTCATTCCCCTGAACAGCTCAGCAATGAATCCAATAAAACTATCCTGACGAGGCTGTAAGCACGGTTATAATTTACACTGACTGCAAACTCTCCAGAGGTGTGGATATACCCTCGTATGCTCACCATCACCTGGTAAGAGCTAGTTTTCTTCCAAAGAAGTACAGACTACATGCTCTGAACACCTGCAGCATCTTAAATGTGCAGGCAGGCTATTCAGGGAGCAACCTACTCCTTTAAAAAGTGGCATACCACTGCTCTGCAAGTTCTGTGCTGGTGGTGGAGAATGCACACACACAGTCTGGGCAGCCACGCAGCAATGCTTCTTCCTTCCCATTACTGCATCTTCAAGCAGAAGTTGTCATCCGTCACATCTGGTTACGCAATCAATGTGGAATAAGGGGTAGGGGATAAAATATTAAAACCAAAACCAAAAGGTTGCAAACCATCAAATGGATTACTCAGTGCAGGGCTTCACAACAATGCCAAACTATGTAAACTGCTCTGGATTAGGGGAAATGCACCTGTTAGAAGACATTCACCATGACATCAATGCATGAAGCAACCAAAAAAAAATACATAATATTCTAACATGCTTAAAATATAATAGCCTTCATAAAGAAGGAAACATCCTCAAGGACGATAACATGCCTGGATAGAAGAGAGATTGAAAGCTGATCTGAAAGATCCACCAAGAATAAATACTTATCAGCTTCCTCCTTCCCCACAACAGTGTCAAGATAAACACCCCATTAATTTAACAAGCTCAGTCTTCGAACAATTTAGGTTCCCTGTTCAAACCAACTTTGTTTCAAAGAGAAACCTGAAGTTCGCTCTCCTGGAAG
This sequence comes from Centrocercus urophasianus, assembly GCF_019232065.1. Classification (NCBI taxonomy): domain Eukaryota; kingdom Metazoa; phylum Chordata; class Aves; order Galliformes; family Phasianidae; genus Centrocercus; species Centrocercus urophasianus. Next base: position 13,458,718 of record NW_024884833.1, on the reverse strand, counting down.
CCAGCAGCATTTCAATTTCCAGCCTGTTCATTTACCTTTGAATACTGAAGTGTAAATCTAATTTAGATCTTTCAAGATCAGAGTTTCTTCATTTCCTTAAACGTTTTCATCCTTTCAGTGTACTTAGAAAAATCGCATCCTTCTACACTGTGATAGGAATGTTACCCAACAACTTGACCAAGACAAGCAGGCTCCACTCTTGCAATATCAGCCCCAAGTTATGAGATCTGACTGCAGCAAAATTACCTACGTTAGGCTATCTCACAGAGGCTCTCACAGTCTGCTCCACTAACTTTCACACCATTTACATTACTCTATTCGTACTACATTATGAAGATACACAAGGAAGTACCTTTCAGTTCCAGAACCCTGAGATGCAAACTTTCACTGTCCACTTCCATAAGCTAGTGTTGATTAAGAAAGATCTACTGTGCTGGTGATTAATGCTTTTCAGATTTGCTGGATAGTACTCCTTGGGGTCACCCATCTTCCTGCCATAGTGTCAAAACACAGTTTGAGAGAAGTTTTACTTGAGATAAGACTACTATGCAAGACACTATCATTCGGGAAACAGAAACTACTAAATCACTGCTCTAACTGACATGTTTCCTCCATAACATATAAATACGCCAAGAAGCTGTGTGTGCTTGCTGCAAGGCTAACAAAAATCAGCCAAAAACAGAACACTGGTCATAAGGACCAGCTGTGGCTCTCACAGGAAATATGCAATTTCCTCCAAAAACTGATAGACCTTTTAATGTATTACCAACTTTAAAAACTGCCTGGTAAGGTTTCCCTGCAGCCTCAGTACTCTCCATCATTCTTATTATTTTCAGCTTTATTTCCTGGTTTACAACTTATGCTCTGCCTTCATACCATGGTTCTTTACCTCTGTTCCTCCCATGTGTTTAACTAGAAGATTTCTAGAGATTTCCTTGCAAGTTGAAATTTCAAAGGGCTTTCAGCTGATCTGAGTGTGAACTGTGGCCGTAAGTTAGATATAAGGTGTTTCTTCTCTTTGACAGCATCTTCGCATCAAAGAAGTGGGTAGGAACATTCAGCAGGGGAAAGTGATGCTACTCATGTCAGCTACAATCAGCCTGGACTGGGCCTGGCATACAGCTCTCAGGAAAATGGAGCCTCAGCCTCCTCCTAAGCCAAGCATGCCAAATTCCATTTAGCACACACAGTTCTAATAGGGGAAGAGATTTACCTGAACATCTGTAAAGGCAAATAGAAATGAGAAAAAAGTCCGCCAAAAAAACTTCCACATTCACAGAAAAACAAAAATGCAAAGCTGGAAAGAACAAATTTAAGTTTAAACACACTCTCAGCACAACAATTCAGGAGCTGACTATACTTCACTGAGCCTACCTAGAAGACAAATCAAAGACAAACATTTTTATCTACTTCCTGATGAGTTCAGATTTACATTCATTTAGATGAATGAATAATAATCGGTAGATTTGATTACACTTAGTTTTAAAAGTCTCATAAATCAGACACTTCTGCAAACAGAAAAATGCACTAAGAATGAAGCTGTCACACCAAAAAGCAGCTGTACTTCCTATGGTTTTCCTGCAGCAACACCTCTCAACACGCTTTAAAAGGCAACAGTTGTTAGTGGCTGTACTGCATGCAGCCTGCATGATCTGCAGTTTATTACGCATTTCCAAATAGAGCTATTTTGGGGCATGACTTCGAGACAGTGAGATGAGATCCAGAAGAGTAATTCCTACAACCATGCTCTACAGCTAGAGGATTATTTTTTCCGTCCCCATGCAACCACCAGGGCTAGGACTTGCTCTACTTGGTGTTACCAAGGCAAGCATTAAATATTCAGCTTCTCAAAGCTTTCAATACTGATACAACACATACACAGCTCAGAGATAGCACTGAAATAGCTCTTTGCTGCAAACTGGGCTTCATCAGCCACTCAGGTGTCTTACACAAGTAGCAGCTCTGGGACCAACAGTTTGAGCCCATTCAATTTATTGCAATTCACTATCACGTATTACTGGAATTTGCATACATATTTACAAAAGTACTGAATTTCATATATGCAAAGCTTACAGAAGTAACTTGGGAAACAATGCTCCAGGGGTTTGCTTGCTACCCATCTTCAATATTCAGTAGTATTGTCTCTGCACAAAAATGAAGGTTAGCATGTCTTTCAAGAGAGCAAACTAAGTAGTGATTTGGTAGGATTATCTGATGAAGCAGAAATTGAAGTTTCCACACACATAGTTAAAAATTTTAGACAAATGTAATACTTCTAGCTTTCTTTACGAGACCATCCTTCAAACTGCTCCTCTCCTTATCATGACTTTCTAGTAGGATAACTAAAGGGAAAAAAAACATCACCCTATCACAGTATTAAAAAGACAGCTGGCATGGTTCTCAGCTTGGCCGTTTGAGAGGAAGCATCATCTTGAAGGAATTTCACATGCTGTGTATCTCATAACGGAACTTGACAATATGTGCACAATTTCTGCAAATCAGCTTATTAGTATGAGTTGTTCAGGTTGGCAAGCCTGAAAAGCACCATGAAGGTCATGTTATAGTTGTCATCCAAGCATTTTTTGTCCACTGTTTTCTCTTTCCTCTCAACACCAGAGTGCAGTGTAATTACTGTTCCAGTGTATGTATAGGTGAGGGACAGCCTCTGCAGCCCTAAAAATGAGCATTTCTGAAAACTGAAGCATGAACAACCAGAAATATATATATACACACATACACACACACACATATATATATATATATATATACACACACACATATATATATATATTTTCTGCCTACGTACTCACTGCTTACTACTGAAAACAGATCCCACACGGCCTAAAAAAGATTTCTCTAGCTGAATGCTCTAAAGGTAAAGAACATTTTTCAAATCATAAATATATGCTTCCATAACTGCCTATTCTCTCTTATCAGCACCTTCATCACATTACCCTATGCATTTTCCTCTCTGAACTGGTGAAGTGATTAGATAGCTTAGATAACAGCAGAAAGCAGTAAGCTAACCCTGGCGGCTCCTCTGCTTACTGAGCTACCAAGCAGAAGCATGTTGATTCCAGAGCTGCTGAGATACATTGTTTTGTTCAACAATGGTTGAAAGTGTTTCACTTGTGAGTTCAAAAGATCCAAACAAGTGAGGTTTCAATTTGCCCGATATCTCTTCCTACTTTTTGAAACAACAGGGGTGCTCTATTAATAAGAAGCAAACCAACCGTGCAACACAAATGCCATTCTACAATTCCAAAACATTTCAGAAATCTGCAGCTCTTTCAGGAAACACTCAAAAGTTTAATGCAAAAAAAAAAAAAAAAAAGAGTAAAAGTAGAGGCAAGAGGAATTCAGTATTTAAGACTACTAACCAAGTCATTTCAATTCATATAAAAAAACATGATGTACGTAGTGTAGCTTTGCTTGGATACTACTCCCAATAATTTCCTGAGCAATGCACCATTTCTCACAGCAACTGCTTCTGGGCAAAGTCAATCACGGAAGAGTAGGAAAACTCATTTTTATTAGTCTGATCTGGTTTCAAGGTCTTTCCTTGCATCCTCCCCACGGTAAGGTTTTTAATACTGATGAACTTTAATTCCCATCTTCTGGGCAAACTGAAGCAGAGGCACTGCAGCAGGGTATTTAAAATGCACAGTCAGATGGCTTGCAACTGCAGGCAGAATTAAAATGAATAAACCTGCTTTAGCAAATCAGTTGCTCCGTCATGATCATCTTTAACCCAGCAGGATCAGAACCTCCGACATTCTTCGAAATATCATGGTTAGATGATTATTTAACACAATAACTTACACCGGGCTAATAGACTGATACATACCACTAAATCTGTAAGACAAAAAAAAAGTATACATAGAACAACGCGTACAACGGTCAAGAACACAGTCTCCATGTATGATGTTCCATCCCAAAGACAGAATTTGGTTGGCAAGACTCAGGATACTCAGTACAAAAGCTAAACATGACAAAAGAAGTAAATCTACTTCAGCAATCACAAAGCTATCTGCACAATTAATGTAGAGGCAAGATGAAAAAAGTGAATGATCCCACAAGTATTCACAATTCTGAACTCTTTTTCTCTTATTTTCTGTAATGATAAATCAAAACAAACTAAAGAACTGAATAAAACTCAACACTTTAGCGAGAGAATGACTGTTCATTACTTTCGCAATGCCACTGAGAAATAATATAAAACTGAGTAGTGCATTTTTTCAGCCAAAGCATGCCATTATCTTTTCCCTTGTTTCAGCCACCTGCAGGTTTTGTGCAAGCAGGTATTTAAAAACTTTCTTTACTAGCTTTGATCAGAAATTTCATTTACACAATCCACGTATTTTCTTTAAGAGACCTTTGCTAGAACAGCAAAGCTACTTTTTATTGTAGTTACTATCTGAAGTATTACAAGGCAATAGAGGTAGCAAAATATATTACAAAAAAAAATAATAGTGGAAACATTAAGATACCAAAGTATTAGCATTCTCAAAAGGCAGGTAGTCTAGGAGCTTCAGGACCCATATATGAAAATATTCCTTAGTGGGAAAAAAAAAGCAAAAAAGCAAAACAACCCAACACTAATCTGTTTGCTTACCTACTTGTTTGTCTCACTGCTGCTGTGAACTAAGAGGAAATAAATGAATTCCTCCCTAACAAGGGAAAAACAGACTGATTTAGGGGAAAAAAAAAAAAAAAAAGAACCTTTCATCAGCACTTAGCCAAATGTTAGATCATGACTTGGGTGCTCATATAAATACAAAAAAATTTAAAGACTTAGGTGCTTTTAATAGTCACTTGATCCTTCAGTTTTAAGCCTCACTCAGGGTTGATATTTGCAAGTACATTTATTTGCAAATATAAGATGATGAGCCTAAGGGGGAATGAAGCAAGAGAAAGAAATAGGATTTACAAGAGTATTTCAAGAAACCCTGGAAGCTTAAGTTCAAAAACGAATTAAAAGCATCAGTGAACTAAACTGCTCAACAACTGTGCTGAGATTTCTTTACCCCTACTATTTTATGGCAGCACTTAGCTATGAAATGATGTGTATTTGTCAGAGTGGTACTGACGTAAACTCCTTCAGCCCTTTTATTTTTAAAGCGAAACCCACACATCTGGTTATGTTTATAATCAGCATTTTCTCACAATAGTCACTAAAAATCAGCAAGGTTCTTTGTTACATTTACTTTAAGGAGAAACAAATAGAGTTTAAACAATTCATTTAAATTCTTATATGTTATAGGTTTAAACTGCATGCCAAGGTTATAAACCACTAAAATGGAGAAAAGCAAACAGCCTTGGTACTGCAACACCTTGCTTCTAATTCATCACATTAATGCAACAGTATTTGTTTTTTTTTACAGAACTTTATTACATGATATTCAGATAATTTAAAAAACCCCACTTGATTTTTTTTTTTAATACTATATAACATCATTCAGTGTTTGCACTCCCTATGCTTCAAAAATGAAATTCCCCATCCTCAGTGCTATATTCTGGAGTTAACATGAGACTTCTGAAGCATGCTTGTATGGAAAAATCCTCATATTTTTACACACTGCCTCTGTGAGTGTCCTTATGGAACCTCTTCTGTATGTGAGCACTGTGAAGGAAGCAGCTCTTTATCACAAACAGGTGTTGGTGACCAAGGGTTGCACTGACACCTTCCCTCTAAAAGGAATACACGAGGGGTTATATCAAGCTCAGCATTTCCACAACTAGCAGGCTAGAACCGTTTTCTCTGTGAAGAATTTTAAGAAAACACAATAGATAATTTCTGATTCTGTCTTTATTTTCTCTTGTAAAATAAATCAAGTACCAATGTCTGTAAGCACAAGTATGGTGCCAGTTTCAGTAGTCCAGAAGCTGAAAACTGAATTCCAGAACATTTCACACATTCTTCCCAAAATCTTTTTTCAAGCCCAAATACAGAATTCGGACCTGAAATTTATGGTTCAGTATACCACATACCATTCTACCACGATATCCAACAAGTCAGTACGACAAGGCTGTCCAACAGGCACCTGAGATGTAGAAAAGGGTTCTGCATGTGCCTGCACAATGAGTACGTTACCGTTCCTTTAAACGTCCCTGATAACATGCCGCTCCTTTCCATCCGCAGTCCCACGGCTCAGAGCCCCACTGGGCAAAGCCGAGCCGCCAGACCGCCACCCCCGGGGCACTCAGGGCATCCCCTGCCCTCGGCACAGCCCTGCAGTAACGTGACACTGTCTGAGCTTTGCAATCGCTGACATCACCACCGGACACAGATTCGGCCCTGTGCCGCCAAGAAATGCAGCAACCCTATCCTACAGGAGCGGGGAGGACGACGAACTCCAAAGGGCTGAGCCGCAGGGCGAAGAAACGGCTCTGCCCGTTGCCCACCGCGCCCCAGCACCGCTGCCGGCCCTGTTTCCGCTGCTCCCAGACTGGCCACAACGGCACAATGAGAACTTCTGTCCCCGCCGCCGCCTCCCCACACATACCTGCCGAGATCCTCGCCGGTCTCATAGTGCTCCTCCAGGTTCTCCTGCCGGAACACCGTCATGGTAGCGTCGCGCCACACCGCTGACCACCACTTTCAGCCCCTGCTCCACGCCCTCATCACCGCCACGCCGGGGCCGCCCTACGCCCTGCGGAGGAGCGCGGATGTGAACGCCCGCCCTCGCCCGCACCGCCCCCGCCTCCCGCGACCCGCGACCCCCGCCCCTTCCCCGGGGCACCGCCTACCCGCCCGCCGCATTCCACCGCGATTCCGCTACCCAGCAGCGGCCGGACACTCCCCGGCCTCCCCGCACCTGACCCCGGCGAGGCGAAGCGGGAAGGAGTTTCCCTGCTGGTTGTCGTGCTAGGACCTGCCTGGCGGCAGCACGCCTTCCCCACAACCGGTCGGTCGGAACTCGATCGTTCGATCCCTTGCCTCCTCGTCCTCGTGGCTAGGTACCCCAAGCGCTACGCGGTCGCTCCAGGCACAGCACAAGGCCGCCTCCCCTCTGCCAATGGGAAAGTGCCGCCGCCCCGCCCCCGGCGCCGCCGAGAAAAGCGGGCGGCGGCCGCGGCGCTGCCCGGCCGTGGGAGATGGCGGTCGGGCACGCGCAGCCGCCATTGTGCTGGGGCGTAGGCCGCGGCCCGTCTGTACCCTGCTATGCCGAGGCAGGAAGCTGGCTCCGCGCCGGGCGTTGGCTGTAGGGCTGTACCCGGCGTGGGGCGCTGTGTCGCTGGGCCACGTGAAACCCACTGCGTTGTTGCTGCCATGCTGCCTGCTTGTTGCCCGTTTGCCCTTCCCTGGCTTCCTGTGCTCTGTGGCTACGTGGTTTTGGCCTGCCCTGTTCTGTAGCGTATAGCCCAGTGCTAGGTAGGAACTTAGCTGCATACGTTTCTTTATAGCTGCTGTGTTCCTTTCATCTTGCGCTGTTCAGCCCTGAGGGAGTGCATGACGTCAGGTCACAGAGCAGCTTTCAGCTCCCATCTGAGCTTTGTGATTCTCAGAAAGAGGATTGCTCATCAGAGGTGAAGAGTTCAACACAGCCGTGCATTGTCACACTCACTCCATTAAGCATTTGTGAGAGCCCAGCCTTCTCTAAGCTCAGCACCAGGTGGGCAAAGGCCTGAAATCTCATGAGAAAGTCATGATGTGGGCTTGGATGAGCGTCAAAATTTTATGTGCCCCAAATGTTGTCGTCCATAAAACGGAGGCACAGGCATAGGGGTTGTGAGGTGCAGTTCCATCATGTTGCCTCCAAGGACTGCACCGCAGGCACCGCACCAACCGACATGGAAGCAGTCAGAGTAGCACTGCACTCCGCTATGTTATACAGGAGCTAGGTGAGCAGACCTGTGCACATCCCATATTCTATGTGTTTGTCTCTAATAGGTTCTCATGACTCACACATTTGAGGTGGTTGCATTGTTTGCACTGCTCAAGAATCTTGACAAGCATTGGTGAAAGTTCAGAAGTTCCTTTCGGCTTTGGAGATTTCTTCTTTGATGGATGCAAAGACAATCGCTGCAGCCAGCCAAAGAGTTTTTTGGTGATTAATCTTCACATTTTTTCTTGTTTTTGTGATGGCCCTGGGCTCAGCAGGAGTAGCACCTGTTGTCACACATGTATTTTGCACTACCATCACTGCTCATGTATGCAGCTCAGGGTGTTCCTTGCAATACAGCCCTGCACCAAGTAAAGCAATTGGAAACTCAGTGTTGGTTTAGACAAGTGCTCACAGTGGAATCAGTGCACTGTTTCTGAGAAAATTACCTAAATACGTAGCATCAGCAGAAAAAATGCATTGCTTACAGTGCTTGTCTCATTTATTTAATAGCTCTATGGAAGGCTAGGCTGCTAGGCCTGGGTTTTGTTTGCGCTCAGGCCCTTCACTTGCAGAAACAGCTGTGTCTGAACAGTGTTGCAGCAGCAGTGCACCAGATGTGCTCCAAATGGTGTATGTGGGCCTAATGGCCAATCTGTGCCAGGGCATGTGTGAGTGCAAAGGAGACATTTGCCACTCAGAGCACCATCTCTGCATCTTCAGGGGGATACTCAACAGGTGGCACCTTGGTGCAGGCCATTTCAGAGAGTGTACGTACTATGCTCTTGGCGGCATTCCTGCAGTCCTTGGTCTAGGTAGAAGACCAGCCTGCCAGCTGCACCTTCAACATTATTCTTGGCTTCTGGAGACAGGTGTTGGATTGCACTTGTGATGAATGGGAAAAATAATGTACAATTGCTGACAAATGCAGTTAAGCAATTTTGATTGCAGTTTATGCTTTCAGGTTTTACACTGCATTGGATGAAATGTAGCTGACATTCTAGAAGACTGTGCTGCCATTCAGCAGGAACTGGACAGGATGGAGAGCTAGGCAGTAAGAAATCAGATGAGATTTAACAAAAGCAAATGTAGAGTCTTGCACCTGGGAAGGAATAACAGGATGTATCAGTACAGGTTGAGGGATGACCTGCTGGAGAGGAGCTCTATGGAGAAGGACCTGAGGGTCCTGCTGCACAACAGGTTGGCAATTAACCAGCTATGTGCCCTGGTGGCCAAGAGGGCCAAGGGATCCTGAGATGTATTAAAAGAAGCATGGCCAGCAGGTCAAGCGGGCTGATCCTCCCCCTCTGCTCTGCCCTGGTCAGTCCTCATCTGAAGTACTGTATCCAGTTCTGGGATCCTGATACAAAAAAAGACAGGGTTCTCCTGGAGAGAGTCCAGCAGAAGGCCACAAAGATGATAAAGGGCCTGAAGAGCCTCTCTTATGAGCAAAGGGTGAGCAACCTGGGTCTTTTTATCCTTGAGAAAAGAAGACTGAGAGGGGATCCTATTAATGTTTATAAATATCTAAAGTACGGGAGACAAAGGGATATAGCCAGCCTCTTTTCAGTGGTCTGTAGGGACAGGGCAAGGGGAAATGACCATAAACTTGAGCATAAGAAATTCTGCACCAATATGTGACAGAACTTTTTCACAGTGAGGGTGACAGAGCACTGGAACAGGCTGCCCTGGGAGGTTGTGTAGTCTCCTTCTCTGGAGATAATGAAGACTCATCTGGACACCTATCTATGCAACCTGATGTAGCGAGTCTGCTTTGGCAGGGTGATTGGACTTCATCTCTAGAGGTCCCTTTAAACTGCTACAATTTTGTGATTCTGTGAAATGCGGTCTATCTTGGCTTTAGCATAGCCTTTGACTCTATCTCCCACAGTATTCTCCTGGAGAAGCTGGCAGCCTGTGGCTTGAACAGATACACTCTCTGCTGAATAAAGAACTGGCTGGAGGGCCAGGTCCAGACAGTTACAACCAGCTGTGACCAGTCATGAGTGGTGTTCCCAGGAGTCAGCACTGGGGCCTGTCCTGCTCAGTATCTTTGTTGATGACCTGGATGAAGGGATTGAGTGCACCCTCAGCAGATTTGCAAGTGTCACCAATCTGGAAGGAAGTGTCAATCTGCCGAGGGGTAGGAAGGCCCTTCAGAGGGATCTGGACAGGCTGGATAACTGGGCTAAGGCCAATGGGATGAAGTTCAACAGGACCAAGTGCTGGATTTTACACTTTGGTCACAACAACCACAACAGGACTGAGGCAGAGTGGCTGGAAGGCTGTGTGGAGGTAGAAGATCTGGGGGTTTCAGCTGACAATAAGCTGAACATGAGCCAGCAATGTGTCCAGATTGCCAAGAAAGCCAATGGCATCCTGGCTTGTATCAGAAATAGCGTAGTCAGCAGGACCAAGGAGGTGATTGTCCCCTTGTACTCGGCAATGTTGAGGCCACTTTGCTAACAGAACTAATAAAGTGAAAGTAACTCCTTGCTTATGTTGCTGTAAATCAGGAGTAGCACCGACTCCGGTAAGATTACCTTTAAATAAAAGAGGGTTAGGTACAAAGATTTATAACAAAAAGAGTATTTGCGAAGGGCTGGATTGTGCCTGCCAGTTTACTGTGTCAACTAGTATGCACATATTTTGCTATGTATAAAATAAGCTTTCTTTTTCTCAATAAATATTATGAACAACTAGAATTTGTAGAAAGCTCTTGTGTGTCCAAGCACTGTTTAGCGAAAGGAAAGCTACAATATTTCTGCAAGCTCCATGATTCACAGCACTTCTCAGACACTTTTCCACTCCATCTAGGCAGCCTTTTCTACATTCAAACAAAGAAACAGAAACAAATACAAAAACAAACAATCAAACAAAAAAACGTCACTAACAACAACAGACAAGCAGGTATGCTAAGTACATTGTAGTACAATAAATATTATTGAGATTACTGGCTGGTCTGTTTCCATCAACCAGGTAAAATGCCTCCCCTAATAATGTAAGATAGAACTGACAGTGAAAGATGTGAGTCACTTATAAAGGCTATTGTTTCTTTTGCATATGGTTTTCTTTTTAAGAGATCAGTGTTTTCATCTGACATGACTATAAAAACAATTTCCTGGCTAATGTGTGATGTTTTCTGTGCTGTTTCACAGGTTTTCCATACCTATTTTCATTTCTCACAAAGCACACTATGTCAGCCCCGGGAAGTTGCTATTTTGTATGCTCTGTATAGTTGAGACACACAGATTGGGCAAACCCAGGGCATTGCTATTACAAAAGGAGCTCCAAACATGCCAAATATTCTTTTTACAAGTGTCACAGTATAGTGGAAAAAGAAAAAAATATATATAAGCAAGGAGCTGACAAAAATAAATTGATTCACCAAGAAGTATTGAGCAAGGCCTTTGACATGGTCCCCCACTACATCCTTATCTCCAAATTGGAGAGATGTGGATTTGATGGGTGGGTCACTCAATGGATAAGAAACTGGTTGAAAGGCTGCAGACAGAGGGTGGTGGTCAATGGCTCTGTGTCCAGGTGGAGGTCAGTAACAAGCGGCGTCCCCCAGGGGTCTGTGTTGGGACCGGTGCTCTTTAACATCTTTATCAATGACACCGATGATGGAATCGAGTGCACCCTCAGCAAGTTTGCTGACGACACCAAGCTGAGTGGTGGGGTTGACATGGTAGAAGGAAGCAATGGCATTCAGAGGGACTTTGACAGACTTGAAAAGTGGGCCCGGGTGAACCTGATGAGGTTCAACATTGCAAAGTGCAAAGTTTTGCAGTTGGGCCAGAGGAATCCAAGACATTTATACAGACTGGAAGGAGCAATCCTTGAAAGTAGCCCTGCAGAGAAGGACCTGGGGATTCTGATGGATGAAGAATTTAATATGAGCAAGCAATGTGCTCTTGCAGCTTGGAAGGCAAATGGTATCCTGGGCTCCATCAGAAGAGGGCTGGCCAGCAAGGGACAGGCAGTTGATTGTCCCTCTCTACTCTGCTCTTGTGAGGCCCCATCTGGAGTACTGTGTCTGGGTCTGGAGAGGGTCCAGAGGAGAGTCACAGAGATGATCAGGGGGCTGGAGCATCTCCCCTACAAACACAGGCTGAGGGAGTTGGGCTTGTTCAGCCTGGAGAAAAGAAGGCTGTGGGGTGACCTCACTGCAGCCTTTCAATACCTAAAGAGAGCCTATAAACATGAGGGGAGTAAACTCATTGAAAGGGTAGATAACAGCAAGATAAGGGAAAATGGTTTTAAGTTGAGGGTTAGAGTTAGGGTTGATGTCATGGGGAAATTCTTTACAGTGAGAATGGTGAGGTGCTGGAACAGGCTGCCCAGAGAGGCTGTGGATGCCCCATCCCTGTAGGTTTTCAAGACTGGGTTGGATGGGGCCCTGGGCAGTCTGGTCTAGTATAAAATGAAATAGTTGGTGGCCCTGCATGTGGCAGGGAAGTTGAAGATTTATGATCCTTGAGGTCCTTTCCAACTGTCATGGTTTTATGCAGCAGTGATCTTGGAGGAAAACTTCTTTTACTAACTATGATATTGGAATGCAAGATAACATTATATAATACAATCTAGTTGAAATTGACACTAATAAATCAAATAAGATAGGAGAGAGAGAGAGAGTTCCTGAGACCAAGTCAAACCTGAAAATCTTGGAATGGCTAGGAAAGCACCCTCCAGCACCCATTGCAAGGCAGTAAGAGACCACCCTACCCATAAAGGCCAGATCCCATGATTTCTGTAAATGTATAGGGGAATATGTACCTGGAATTGGAGCATTAACACTTTAACTCCAGTGCGCTACATGATGTTATGATGCAGAATACTGAAAAACAAAAAACAAAAGCATGACACCAACCTGGGCCATTCTGTGATTCTGTGTATTCAACACTGTCACTGCACTCATGTCAGTGGACAGGGTAAACTGGACAGGCTGCAGTAATAGCTACTTAGTGATTTAGTTAGTAAAATATGATTTTGTTAAATTTTGTTGTAATTTGTCTCAGTGCTGTGTTTTGAAAACCACAGCTATGACAACATAATGACAATGATGGGATTTGTTCCTCCAGAAGAACTCCAGAAAGATTAATGCCTCCTGTAATTTCCAGGTATATAAGTTTCTCATAGAAAGAAATGTGCTCCATCACCCCAGTTGAAGAGAATCTAGGAACTGCTAATTCATGTGTTTATTCAGAAGGGGTTGTATCACATACATCCCCACAAAGCAGCTCTTTGACAAGATGATTAATTGAATGCCTGACTTGAGCTGCAAGTAGCAGATTATCTAAGCTACTTGGGGGTCTAAATGCACATGTCAGCGTCTCCCTGTGCAAAAGTCCAGACCCAGAGTCCTGGCAGAGCGCCCCGGGGCTCAGGTTGTCCAAAAGCTGAATGTCACTCCCTTTGTGATGACGCCCTTGACACTAGCTCTTCTCTAGTGGAAAAATTGAACTACGAGTGGAAAAGGAAGGTTTGTATCCATGGTAGTTGTGTCTTTCTGTGATTCTGAATTAAGACTACAAAAACATCTTCCAAATGACCCAAGAATAACAACTAACTGCAATTAGAACTAACCAGAAATTATATATCTTTGGCTTAGCTTCTTTGCAAGTATTCTTCCATATAAGTTTGTGCTATTGTGTATTTACTTAATAGAAAACCACAAATGATAAATTTTATTTTTGCCAGACTACATCTTTTTAAAAAGATTTACTCAAAACATTTTGACAAAGATTTCTTAACAAGCAATTTCAGCAAGGTAAAATGTGTAATTTGTAGTTGCATTTAGTTAAAATATTGCTCTTAATAACAATAACTCCATGTTGCATATAGAATTAAATTCTCTGGGAGACAAAATATTTGTCCTGAGGTATCATGATGTATAAACAACAGATATCAAGATGTTATAATCATAATATAATCAAGAGAATTAGGCAAAGTAGACAACGATCACAAGAAGAAAATAAGTGGAAGAGCTTACCCTTCGGCTGAGCTCACCAGAAAACACCAAGAGAGGTGATCTCCAGAAGAGATCCTTCCCCTCTGGTTGCCAGCTCTTAAATAGGTCTAGGAGGGGTGGAGCCAGGCTGCACCCCTTCGGGCAGCACAGGTGAATTGCTTTGGCTGACTCTGGCTCGCCTCAGGTGATCAATCAGAGGTTCAGGCCTTGACTCAGCAGTTCCCATACACATGAGGATGTCCTCTGGAGTTTTGACTTCAGGCTCAAACAGGTTACTTCCCTACAAGAACAAAACCCATCCATTATATAACAGTGTTTGTTTAAATTTGTGGTGAATTTTACTGTTAGGGAAGAATAAACCTACATTGGAAAGAAGAAATCAAGGAAGCCTATTCTGCAAGTCGTTGGCAGTGCTCAGTCTATTTCATGAGCTCTTCAGGAAAATTGAAGATCCAGTTTGTCCACACAGTACAGTAACAGTACAGCACACTGCACAGTAAAACTCGAGTTTGGATGACCTGCTGATATCTAGACGCACATGCTTAAAATTAGAAATAATCAGTACTGCATTTTACTATTGTAAAATGATAGGTGATATATTGACTAGTTGCACAATATGAACAAGGCAGCACATGCTGTCCTACCTTCATATCTGTTTCCTCCTTTTCCTTTTCTAAGAAGATCTCTACTATCTCAACCATGAACCAAATGAAAAATTCAGAGTACCCACACATAAGGGAAAAAAAGTTAATGTGGATAATGAAATATCTCTAAAAGCTTTCACTCGATGACCACAAATGCTTTACAAATATCAGTTGCTTTGATTGTCCTTCACGCCACCTCTGTAATAGCGATGGCTGTTAAGAAGTCACACTTGTACATGCTGCTTGACAGCAGCTGGGACCAGAGCCACACCAGCAGCTGGAGGTGACACAGTGTCATCCCCCCACACTGTGTCACATCCCAGCAAACCTCCATATATCAGGCATCTTCAGGAATGGATATTTCCCTTCCTGATCAGGACTCATCTCAGGTGGAGCGACCTTTGTCTCTTCTGGTGCATCACTATGATACATCACTGGGCCTTCTGAAGCTCCAAATTCTTCTGAAGCTCTTTTTTCAATGATGACAGGGACACACTACTCCTCTGACTGAGAAATAGGCAACCCACTGTGCCACTGTCCATGCTTGGGCCACTCCTGTCTTAGGAAGGTGGGTGAGATCTTTCACCCCTGAATTTGCAAGGCCATTTTAACTAGAATTTCAGCTGTTTGGGTTATTGGCTGTACTGCCTGTAATGAAGAATAGTCAGCGAATTGTTTTTCAGGGACCAAAAAATAGTTAAGTTAGCAAAGGGCCTCAGTTCCCATCCGGGTCTTTGTATGGGAACTGCTGAATCATGGCCTGAATCTCAGATTGACCACCTGAGGTGAGCAATGAGTAAGCCCTGGGAGCACAGGTGAATTCTGGCTCCACCCTCTCCTAGATGCCATTTAAGAGCTGACAACCAGTAGGGAAGGATCTTTTTTGGAGATCAATCCTCTTGGAGTCTTCTCAGTGAGCTGAGGATGAGGGTGAGTTTTCATTCATTTTTCTTTGGTGTGATAGCAAGTTTAACCTGACTTTTCTGAGTATTTCTTAATAATAATGTCTGTATGTTCATTGATTATACAGGTCTCTAGATGTAGGGGAGCTGGCATCTATTATCATGCAAGTAACCATGCAATCTCCAGTTCTTTTCCTTAGGTGGCTTAGGCATAGTGTTCCTGGTTACCTGAGGAGAGTTTTTCCTTTTGTTAGGAGCTATGAAATCTTCTGAGATCTATGTTCTTGTTGGTACTTGTTAAGTAACTCTTACCCCTGCTTTTTCTAGGGGTGTTTTGAAGCTTTTTATTTTCCTTCAGCTGCCTCTATATCTGAAGGACATGATTGGGTGGGCAATCAATCTTTGCAGATTGAAGACTAGCCTGGATTAAACTGTTGAACCTCTGTTTTTGGAATATCTATGTGGATTCTGATTGAGAAGCCCCTAGGGTGGGTTTCCTAGTTTTACTTATACAGAAGACCTCTTCCTCTTCTGAGGTCAGGATATTGTGCCTGGCCTGAAGGTGCTCTGTTTGTTCTAGATCAGCCACCAATTGCGCAGCTTGTTGGAAAATGGCCTCTGAGGTTACCAAAGGGTTTAGTATGTTACCAAAGGGTGTAGTATGAACACTAGTGTTCTATACTGATGGGAAGGAGCTATTTGTAGGATGATGTCCCTTATCCCTGCCAAGAACTTAACCAGGTCTGGACTCTTAAGGGCACCATCATAAATTGTCTCCTTCATTCCCAGTTCTCTGTTATAATTTGAAGTTCTTCCATCAACATTCATAGACCAGTATTTACTGAGACATCACTTTTATTTAGCCATGTGATTCTACATGCAGCCATTATCCATTGAATAAGAGAATGATTTTCTTCATTATGCATTACAATCACATATAGACTTTGTCTGAGGGCCAGGTGTGTGGTGATGGATGCAAGTTCAGAAATCTCTGGTCCCTTAATAACCACGCTTTCAGCCCCCATAACCTTAAAAGTCAAGCTGGTATGCTCTGTCATACCAGCTCTGTCTATTCAAATTGTTGTAAAAAATTCATGAGTTCAGCAGCTGTGTATGGGAATCGTCATATTAATGTGGGCAGGTGCTGCTGCTCAGGTGACAATTCTACTGGCCTGTCTTGGACTTTCTTTGTGTTTTGAGTAATTACTGGTCTTATTTCTAGACTATCTGAGGTTCCCATATCCTCTTGTCGCATTTCAGTCTGCTTAATTCTCTTTTTACGTTTAGATTCAACTAGGATCCAAGGATCCTATTGATCGAAGTCCTTTTTCCCTTTTGATGATATAGTCCTTAATTGTAGAGGGGAAATGCCATATAAAGATGAGGCAGTTTGGCCCACCAGAAATGTAACTTTATTTTCCAACTGTCTGATATAGTCTTTTAAAAGCTCCTTTTCATCTTTTAATCTTTGCTTAGGAGAATGATACACATTAATAGTTAGTAGCAGCAGCCATGCTACAGCAGATGCTGCTACTACTCTTTCCTCTGTTGTTAGTAATGTTTGTTCTAATTTATTAAAAAAATCTGCCATCTTGGAAGGGGTTTTAATAATGGATCATTATCCCTTATAGGTCCCAATTCTACAGTAATCTATGCAGCAGTCTGACACTGGGAACCCAGGCTTTCCCCCAGGAGTTCCTCCTTTTGGGTATTAGGGGTCCCAACGACTAGCAAATGCAAGAAATAGAGGGAAGAAGATGCTTACACTCAGAAGACCTCAGGTGAGCAGGAATCTCCAGTAAGGTATCCTTTCCTCTACTGCCAACCTTCTAATGAGATCTGGGAAGGAGTGGGACCTGGCTCCACTCACTCTGGTCACTCAGGTGTACAGTGTGCACTTAAGCTCCCCTGAGTTGGCCCTGCCTTCCTTACAGGTGCTCAATCACTGTTGCACCTCTGTGTGAAAAACTTTCTCCTAATATCTAAACTACACATCCTGTCTCAGTTTAAAACCATTTCCCCTTGGCCTATCACTATCCACCCTTTTAAGTGGCTGTTCCCCTTCCTGTTCATGTGCTTGCTTCAAATACTGGAAGGCCACAATGAAGTCTCCCCAGAGCCTTCTCTTTTTCAAGCTAGACAAGCCCAGTTCCCTCAACCTTTCCTCATAGGAGGGGTGCTCCAGCCCTCTGATCATCTTAGTAGCCCTACTCTGGACCCATTCCAAGAGCTCCATATCCTTCCTGTACTGGGGGCCCCAGGCCTGAATGCATTACTGCAGATGGGGTTTCACAAGAGCTGAGTAGAGGGAGATAATCATCTTCCTCTCCCTGATGGCCACCCCTCTTTTAATGCAGCCTAGAACACAGTTGGCCCTCTGGGCTGCGAACGCATGCTGCTGGTGGACGAGAAGCTGGACAGAAGCAAGGACCCAAAAGCCCTGAAGGGCTTTTCTACTGGAACAGGTTGTCCAAGGAGGTTGTAGATGCCCCATCCCTGGAGGCATTCAAGGCCAGGCTGGATGTGGCTCTAGGCAGCCCGGTCTAATTGTTGGCGACCCTGCACGTAGCAGGGGTGTTGAAACTAGATGAACATTGTGGTCCTTTTCAACCCAGGCCATTCTATGATTTCCATTACATGCAGTCATTGCTTTATACTTAGAAATAATGCTGAATAGTATTTAGCATAATCTGCTTACACACAAGGCATGGAAATGCAGGCTGGATGTGGGGCATAACCCCAAATGCATTTATGTGTATTTAATTGCTGGATGTTTTTCTTTTTGTTTGGGTGGGATTTTTGTTTTTTCTTCAGTTAAACACAGTTAAACTGAGCATGCAGAATGTCTGTAGCTGCAATCTGTCTTGCACAATGTCACACCTGAGGTTAGCAATGATAACTGTACAAAAACACTACCCTGAAGCTTAACTTCCTTTCTTTGATAGTCACAGATACTGCCTTTGTCAGGTCTGTGAGTCCAGACACCCATATGGAAGTGTTGCCTGTGAGGATGCGCTGTGAAAATCTGGCTGCAAAGTCATTAATGCTTTCAACAGCTCCTCCAGATTTCACATTTCCATGTGGGCTGGCATGGCGAATACACTGCTGGGGAGTCCATGTTAAATTCTCATCTGCTACAGCATCATTGTCTTTATTGCAAAGCAACATTTGCTATGGGAGCTTCAAAATCTCTATTGATCAGGGGCCATGTATTCACACTGGTGCCATTATGTTTCTATCACCCCTTTTGTTGTGGATTAACTCACAAAGCAAGGCCTAACTAGCACTGAGCCAGAACAGGTGAAGCAGGTGTTATTTTATGGTGAAGCTGTGGGAGGCTCCTTTGTTTTGAGATGCTGAGGAGCCATAGGCAGTAGTTTGGAATTCATGGAATGGACTGAGTTTACCTACTGCCTGGCACCTCGTTCTGCAGTAGAAGTGTGTGTTGTGGAGGACTTTCTAGCTTTTAGTGAAATGCTTGTGTGCAAAATCATTAGCATAGGAAGAAATGCCTGTTTGTTTTGCAGCATTTGCTTTACATATTTTCAACCCTAAGTAAAAGATCACTAAACACAAATCCCTAACAGATATGTCTGCATGAAGTTGTCTTGAAGATGTTTGGGAGACGGAGTAATCACATTTGACTCTTTTCATGCCTATGCACTCCATCTGCCTGTTTTGCCTATTTGTACAGCACGGAATTAAGTACTTCTACTGCAACTTCTGCAGAGAGAAACAAAGTTTGAACTCCATCTTTTTTGTGTGTGATTCCTTTGTTCGAGGACTGCCAAAAACAAACTGGAATCCTCCAGTGGATTGTGTATGTGCCATGAAGATGATGACTGTGAATACAGCAGGGGGGTTGAAACTAGATCATTATTGTGGTCCTTTTTAACCCAGGCGATTCTATGAAGGCGTGTTTGGAGCATTACTAAACATTTGTGAGCAGCTGACTCCACCATGCAAAGGGGCCTGGAAAAAGTGCAAGAGGTTTTTGTTCTGCAAGTGACATTTGATCTTGGTGGGTAGATTAAAAGATAGTATTGTTCAGGTACTCTAATCAGGTCAGTTGAAGTTCCCTGTGCACTGGAAAAGCCTGCTGTCCTTCTGAAATGCCAGCTTCTGGGGCTGGACTCTAGCTGCACCTGGGAGATGAGCAATAGGAGTCTGTAATTCTTCAGTAATTAGTGTTGCCTGGCCTTCTCTTTCTTCTTTACTTCTCTGGCTTTATTGTTAGCTAGAGATCATGCAACCTAAGCATGTTCTACCTCACTGTGGATGGCTGCTGAGACCAACTGGTTGCAGCAGTTTCTCTGACAGCTCTTCTGTGCTGGGAGTAAACTCTGGGCCAAAACAGTAATCTCCAAAGCATGTCAGGGTGTAGTGATGGTGTGAAGCCAGCAGCACCTCCCTTGCCGTAGGGTACAGAATATGCTAATAGAAGCTAGGACCATTTTTCCATGCTGAGGTAATCCCTGCTGGCATGCACTTAATTGATTTATTGCAGTCTTTTATTTCTTACTGTATCAGATAAATCTGAGTGGGCTCTGTTGCGAATTCAGTGTCTGGGATGGGTCGGTTATTTGTTTGATGTTTCGGTGACGATTTTTCTTGCACAGCTTTCAGAGGAGAGGTAGCTGCTACATGCCCACATACCCAATTGTCTTATTAGGCTTTTACATCCTCAGTCTTGCAGGGGCTTTCCCACTGCTAATACCTTGGAGGCTCCTCAGCTGCAATAGAACGTGTGTGACAAGCAGTGTTCTTACAGTCAGTGCTGAAAATAATATATATATTTTTTTTTCCTCAGTGACTGTCACAGTTTCTCATGACATCAGAAAGTTGTTGTGGGAATCTGCAGGTTCTACAAAGCAAATCCAGAAGTCTGGCTGCCAAACTGTGCATGAGCACTGAATCTGTCAGAGTAAGGCCACTGCTCTTCTGGGTAGGGGCTGGCAGTCTTATAACCATGCTGCTGGGTGAGCAGTGAAGTGCCTTGGGGGATGAAGCCCTTATATTCTTGCTAATGTGCTGAGATAAATGGGTTTCTGTTCAAATGCAAAGTCTTCTGGCTTTATGACATAAAGAGGAGCTTAGTTTTGTCCACTGTTAGAAATCAGAATGCAGCTTTAGCATTCCCAGCATAGAAATATCATCAGCGTAGAAATATGCCTCAGTTATAATTACAATAATCATACGTTATTTACATACCTATTGCTTAAATAGGTACTGCTGTGTCCATAAGGAATTACTAAATTGTCAGTGAGCTATCAACCAAACCATCCTGTTCTTAGATTAATAAAGGTATGCATTAACAATGCTCTCTTGTACCTGAAACCATATTTAGTAGCTAATTTCACTGACAGACAAACGTAAAGGGTTCTGTCGTGCATCTTTTTTCGTTTTGATTTTCCAACAGCTATATGCTGTTGGAGAGACCTAACACATAACACTTTGCAGGTGTTTTGCAGTGTATTCTACTCAACCAACCAGAAACTTTTGTGTTTATTAAAAAAATTTGCTCTGCAAGAAAGCTGCCAACAAATAGGAAACATAAATATTTTATAAGCAGACCAGTAAGGGAAAAATGTAATCAGGTTGTTCAGAAGAAAAGATCAGGCACACTAAGAAATTTGTCCTGAAGATTGAGAATGACTACTGAAAGCCCAGTGCATGTTGACTGTGGGGAGGAGAGACCTCAGATCTAAGCAGGCTGGAGGCTTGTCCTCTGGCCAGAGAAGGAGCAGTGCTGGTGGAGGCAGGAGGAAGAAGCTGATACCTGTCTGTCCTCCTGTAAATCCACAGCAGCACTAGCTCCTTTTTCAGATGAAGTAGAGAGCATTTAGTAATGTTAAACATACAAAAATTGTCCTGGGCTAGTGTCAATCAGTGCAATAAACTGTCATGCTCCCCCAAGTAATGTGACCTGGATCATTCCACAAGGCCAGTTTTTAGTGTGAATTATCTGTTTAATTTAACCACTCACTTTGATTTGAGGGATTTAGTGTTAGAATATCATGTAGGAATTCATATTTGTGAAAGTACTCATTCAGCTAAACTTGAAGCTGGGTGCTCAAGTGGTGACTGGACGTTTCAAAAAAATCATGACCCCCCAGTTGTGCCATGTGCTGTGTGTACCTTGCTGGCCCTCCAGACTGCTGCAAAGGAGCCAGATTTTTAAGATCTATGAATTGAAGGCGTGGTGTCATGCTGGATTAATTAATGCAGCAATGCTTAACATCAGGAAATCAAGCTTCTGTTCCAGACCTGTAGTTGCTTTGGCAGTGCCAGCCCTGTGCTGGCGCCTGTTCCCGGTACAGTCTGTGGGCAGTGAGCTCAGGCATAGGCCTAGGGTTGCAGCTGGAGGAGCACCCCCAGGTGGAGGGACCTGAGCGGAGGATGTGGTGTCAGTATGCCCCGCACATCCTCCGCATGCTCAGACCCGCTTGGCTCTGTGAACCTGCCAGCATGACAACTGCGACATCCCCCGCCCTGAAATGTGTGGCCAGCACTTGGGGGGTGGGAAGGGTGGGCTTGCTGATTATTGATGTTTAGGACAGTGGGTGGTGATTGCATACTGCGGAAGGCTAGAAGAAAGGCAGGTATGATATAATTTCACCCTGGGAATCTATTGCTATGGCAACAAATACAAGATTTTTTTTTTTTTTTTAATAGAGTTCAATCCAAAAGCGTAATAAAAATCACCAGAGATGATTTTGAATAAACTTCTCTTCTTTGTTTGCTTTATTCATTTGTATTGTTGCTGAGGTGTTTATAAGCATAAAAAATAAGTGGTTGTGACCCACAAAATTTCCTCTAAATGAAACAGTATTTTTACTGTAGCTTTATTTCCTTAATCTGCAGCCACACTAAAATTTTCAGCTACAGACCTTTTACAGTTTGCATTCCATTTCCAGAATTTAAACTGTTCCTCCAGGATTAAACAGATGTAGCTGAGATCAGGGCTAAGCATGCATAATTTTTCGTTTCATAGACATAAAAGATTCAGGGAGGTGATCACTTTTCCTCACAGCCTCTGCAGTAGGCACTTGGTGGTCACACTGGGATGTACTGCTAGCTGCATTTCCCTCCTATTAGTGCTTCAGTGATATGATCAGGATGAGATGGCTAGCAAGGAGATCTGCAGCAATTTCACCTCATCTGTGAGAGAATTGAAGCTCTGAAGTGACTCAGGTACAGCAACAGAGCTGACCGCATCTCTGCATGAGGCAGATTGGCCTTTGGTCAGAAGACAAGCAGGATGCCCAGGAACAACATGCATGCTATGGGGCTCCATGCCCGGTGTTGATATCTGACATGGGGAGCAGTGGTCAGTGCAGCTTCTTTCCCTCCATAGATTTTCAGTCAGAAGTTGGAGCTGCTTCCTTGATGAACCAAGGGTTAGCCCTACCCATGCTCTGCTCTTCTGATTCTCCTCGAGATACCACCTTCATTTTATCCTTTTAGGCTTCATTCTGCCCTGTTTTCCTGGGGCTTGCACTATGCTAATCACATTTGCTATTTCTTTGCTCAGACATGATATCTATTTGAATTACACACTTGTGTTTATGCTATTTTAGTGCTACAACAGAAGTGACAGTGTTTTTCTTTACATTGTTCATGTATTTCACAATATTTGGAGGCTATTTCCGTAGTAGTTAAATACATTTTTAAAAGCATTTTTTACTTTTTTTTTTCCGAAATAGAACATGCCAAGAGATTTCTGCTGCCATGGAATGCCATGAGCTCCATGCACAGAATCCTCTGTGAGTGTCAGTCACAGCCAAACAACAGCCAAATTAGAACTGTGGTAAAGAAAGGCAGCATGCCTACAGCAAGAGGAATCAGTTCAAGCAAAGCAGTTGTGATGATTTTGCACAACAAAAGCACAAACAAAACAAACTCAAAAGTAGAACAAGAAATAGAGAAGAAACTAAAGAGGACAGTGGACTGATTTTGACTGAATCTGATGGTAGGCAAAGAGATAGGACACCACAGGATGCTAAGGGGTCTTCCCCCTAACACGCAGATGAGAGGAGGCAAGGATGCTATTTGTTTAAAATTCACTTCAGAAGCCACCTAAGTTTGTCTGTTAGGTGCTTAAATGTTGATGTCTGTACTTTCACTGTATTTAGCATACACTTTTAGAAAATTACATTGCCAGGTTCTTCTTCACCTTTGGAACTTCACTTGGGAAGTTGCCTAGGGACTTCTATTGCATGTAACAGACTGAGGTTGGCACTGACCTTACACAGGCAACTCATCAGCACCCTATTCTTCATCATTGCTGCCAAACGAGGCCTCAGTATGTATTGGGTGTCCTAAGATGAGAAGATGCAGGTCTTCCTAGGACATATTAAGATGCATTAGTCTGATTGGCAGAGCAGCCTGAGAGGAGTTGTTATGCTGAAGAGCCTTCTGAGACCAAGTCTTACTTCTCTCCTTAAGTGTCTTGCCTCTAATTACAAATATACAATGAAAGAACTGTTCAGCAGAGAAGACTTCTACCACATAATAACTGCTCACATGAACTGTTGTGCTTGTGTCTGGATGGCAAGTGGCTGAATTACGTTTTCATGACACTGAAGAAGTGCAGATTGGTATCATGAAGATCAGGAGTGCTCTCATGCACCTTTCTGGTATGTGCTTTTAAAACTTGCTGTTCTTCTTTTCACAACATACCCAGTTCTCTTATGGACAGGAGGCCTGAACTGAAGCCTTGGCACTGCTGCCAGTGGCAGCACAGCGCTGCCAGCTTCTTCTCTCTTTCTTGTTGCTAATGGAATGTAAGATGAACAGAACATTCCTGGGTATTTAGACAGTAACTTCACAATAACTGATCTTTTTATAATAACTTTTTTAACATTAATCAGTAGGAGCTAAATTCATCTTTACTGTTGCTGTATTGCAAGCAGTAACTTGTGGCAAGCATAAATCTACCCTCTGTGTTCTTCTAATGCTAATATTTATTGGAGAATTCTCTGTGAATATTGCAGTATTTTTATTTTGCTGTTAATTCAACCTAACTTATAATATGTATATATATATATTTTAAAGCTGTGTTTAGCATGAATTGATTTTTGTTGTGTATCACAAGCTTGGAAGTTATGAGTAGTGACTTCTCGTTTGTAAGTAACAGAACAGAAATGTAGCAATTTTGCCTTCTTTTAAACAATACAGATTAAATGTCTTGTATCTGTGTAGGCTGCAATAAAAGCTCAGTTGTTCCATGGAAGAGCATTATTGAGTTGAACAGGGAAGAAACAATTAAGATTCCACAGAAATTTAGCAGCTGATAGGTTTGCTGAGAATTATAACTCTGTTGTAGCACTCTTTGGGTTGTTCTAAGCATTCTACAGAAAGCTCATAACCCACCTATTAATCTCCATAGAAATTTTTCCAGAAATAATGTTTTTTAATATTTTGGGGCTGCAGGAAGTAGACCCCAGGGGTTAAGGAGCACAATCCATTTGCTAGACTACAAAAAGATACCATTTAGTTTTCCTTATGCCCCATTCATCCCTCTGGGATAGCAGTGTAATCTAAAACCTGAGTGACATTAAAGCAGTGCAGTTAGCCAGCATTGCCATTGTATCGAGAGGTATTTATTGCAGCTCTGCCCTGAAAGAAAAGAGAAGCGAAATGGGATCCTCGTTCTTACTTTTTCCTCCAGATTAAGGTATGTAGTGATACGATCCATGGTATATGGCAAAGCTACTGCTGCAGTTCTGAGCACCCTTCAGAGGCCAGAAAATTAGATGGCTGGGTTTTTATGCTCTCTGTAGTGTAAGTGCTGGAATTGTTCCTGCCTGAGAGCTGCAGGAAATCCTATCGTACATTCAGGGATTGCATGGCACTGAGCTGGTGTGATTCAGGTATCATAGCAACCTTTATGAATCACTGTCTTTGTTTATCTGTGACTTGATTTTATTAAAAACAAAAAACAAAACAAAACAAAACAAAAAACAGCAACAACAAAAAACAGCTGGCTTTGGGCCCGGCCTTCCACTTTGCACTGAAGTGAACAGAAGGGCTGCAGGAGTGGTCCCACGAGCTTCAGCATGAGTCACAGTGGGAGAATCAGCTCCTTTTGTACTGACTTCTCTGAAGCAGGAGATGTTTCATGCCATATGTCTGCATAGGAATTACCACCCACTGAGTTTATGACAATTATTAATATTTAATAATTAAAAGGCTAATTTTTGCAATTACATGAGGACTAAGGAAATATCACTTGAAAAAATCCTTCCCAAATATGTTACTCTAAAATAAATGAATAACTAAAGGGAGTGACTTATGGAGTTATTCTGCTTGCACTTTGTAATTCTGGCCTTCTTCTTTGTGCTCACTGGGATGTGGTGCACTCAGTGCGGAGAAGGAGCTAACTCAAGAGGAAGTTAAATTCCTTCAGTAACTGAAAGTAAGCAACCTGCTTCGCTCTTGTTTACTGACATTTTCTCTGGTGGGCAAAGGAAGGGAATCTCTGATCTACACGCTTCTCACTGAGTTTCACACTTCTTCCCTCCCTGCCATTTGCAGTAGACTTAGGGAATGAAGACTTGGCTCCAAGCCAGGCCCTATAAGCAAGCAAGCAAGGAAGTGACATTAATATCCTGAGGCCTCTTTGTCCTCTGCTTTGCCTGGTAAACACAAAGAAGGTGGTGCTGGGATTTGCTCCTATATAAGAATACAGAAAGTCAATGCCACGTAGAAAAATAACTGTAGTGCAACTCCTTAGGCTTATAACTTTTGCTTGAGCTATTTTATCCATGAAATTCCTGAGTGAGAGAAGAAGAGTCACCTTTTTTTTTTTTTTCTCATAAAGAATTTTCCTGAGAAAAGATATTCTGCCCCAATGTCAAGTATTAAACAGAAAGGGGACAAAGAAGAAA
Source organism: Centrocercus urophasianus (assembly GCF_019232065.1). NCBI lineage: Eukaryota > Metazoa > Chordata > Aves > Galliformes > Phasianidae > Centrocercus > Centrocercus urophasianus. Next base: position 13,432,480 of record NW_024884833.1, on the reverse strand, counting down.
AATAATGAATCATTGCTGTGACCAAACAGGCTGGCTAGACATAAATTTCTACTCATTTTTTCTGCTGTCATTGGTATTAATTCAAGCATTTGTTGAAAAATATAATGTTCTTAAAGCTACTGTAGTCAAATAGTATTGGTCTGAAAAGTCAGAACATCCATTAAACTTTTGAAGTCCTGTGGAAGGCCACATGGATTTTTGTAAAATATAATGGATAGGATGACTAACTTTGTCGTTACATTAAATATCTTAAAAATTTCTTAAGGCAGTAGAGCATGTTTAAGCTTAAATTGCTGATTCTGATAAAAGGCAACATAGATACTATTGCAAATATAAAAATACTAATAACTTTAAAGTTCAGAATCTTAGCAATCCGTAAGTATGGTAGTTATCAGAAAGCCTCAAGCATATTTGTACTTCATGCCACAGATGAAGAACCTTTTATGGCTGCTGGGAACTTGAATATTTACAATCTTGAGTCAAAATGCAGCTTTTTGACAATAACTTGCCTTCAGTATTGAAAACAGAAGAGCTAAACCACGAGAGTTCAAATGAACTGCAATGTTTAAGATCAGACATATCACCACTCTAAGTGAAAGCAAATATTTCAGATCAGAACCTGAAAAGAAATGTAAATATTCTTCCCAGTGCTATAAGAAAGATTCTGCTTGTGCATAGCTGGTGTCTCCAAGTATGCATGCATTAACCTTAGTTCCAAGATTTTGGTCTGGTTGGCTTCTGGGAAGACAAACGTTAGTCTTGGCATTATGCAGAATGCAAACCACCTCCACAGTTCACACATATATTTGTGGTGTTCACAGAGAGGCCAAAGATGTGAGTAATGCAGTGGCTGATCTGAACAGAAAGTGTTTTGTTTCCAGGGAAAAACAAGTGTACTTCACTGGCTGAACACTCTGGTGTGGTCACAGCTCTGTGTTGGTGTTGTTCTTGATGTTTTCTGCTGAAGTGTTAAGATGCTTACTTCCTTTTCTTTCTCTGTCATGACAATCCAAAAATGATAAAAGAATCATTTTGCTCACATGGATTTTTATCATGGAGTATCTGTTACAATCCAAAAATGATAAAAGAATCACTTTACTCACACAGATTTGTATAGTGGAGTGTCTGTTTGTTTGCAGCATCAGTTCATTTATTAAATATTGCAGATTGATTTAGCTATGGCTGGTAAGCTGTGGTAGCTTATGGTCTAAACTACCTCTCTTGTTTCTCAGTAAGGCAGGGATGTGCTCAGGTATCTATCAGAGCTCTTCCATGGAGGATCACATGCCTTCCCCAAATTCACTGCAATTTTTTCACTCTGGAACTGCAGCTTCACTACTGAGAGAGGCCTAATGACATGCAATTCACCTTCATTGTAAACTTTGTTCTTTTATGCCTATGGCATATTTTGTCTCTGTTCCCCATTCCTTCCTGCTTTCAGCTGATAGAGACTTTCTGCCTCAGCCCATTCCAGTGGTGGCCATGACCCTGAGAGCAGAGGCAGAGCTACATTATAGTCTCTAGTCTATATATCTATATCTAGTCATATACTGTCTTTCAATGGACTGAGACCCTCAGTTACAGGCAGTACTTGGTCTACCATATCTGATAATAAATAAATAAAACAGCTCACTCTCTTTCTTGGTCTGAAATCCTATTTCTCTTTCCAGCAATCCTACAAATGAGAAGGAAGACTGAGAATGTCTGGCTGAATCTTCAAAAATCCTGATGTAAATTGTGTTGTGCCTTTTTCTCTTTCAGTTCTGCCATTCTAGTCATTTTTTCCAGAAGACAGTGATGAATTCCTTATCTCTGCTTTCCTCTGTTAGAAGGGCTCATTATAGCGACCTTGCAGAGTTTGGCATAAAAGATAGCGGACCTTTCTTTTTCCTGATACTTAATAGTCACTTTAAAGCTATAATATGTTTACAGCTCTTGAAAACCTGTTTGCCTCTTTGGAAGCCAGTGTCCTTGATCACAAATAGAGGGCACGTTGTAGCAGCTAGTTCTTTATGATTCCAAAGGGAGACAAGGAACAACAGTACTGACAGATAAGTGGAAGTCAGGCAGATACATAAAATGGTGATGTTCAATAAAGCGGGACCATGGAAAAGTGTTGTGTCATGAGAAATGTAGATGATTTCCTGGAAGCTAACAATAACAACCAATCTATCAAATGAGGCAAAATTCTGTAGCAATTATATGTATTTTGAAAGTAAAATAGTTTTGGAGGAATTTCTTGCCTCAGATGTAATTGGAAAAGATGGAAATATACATCTCGGTTCAAGGTTCGCAGATTAATCAGAACACAGAGCCTCATATTTTCATTTGATCATTCATGTAAGAATAAAGTTGTAGCCTGCAACATAAGAAAAGATCAACAACTCATACAGAATTCTTGACAAAACAGATTATTTCTGGTGCATACATTATGTGGACCCAGTTTACAGCACAATGCTTTGGGAGTGTTCATGTATGAGTTGCTGTAGGAACAGAAGCGTATCTGTGTTCTCTGGTGCACACTACAGATCATAAGAGAGACAATGGCTTCCCATACAAATTCTGGATAAAATGACATGAGAACAGAAGTAGAAACTATGGTACTGATAGACACATCATTCAACTCTGGGCTCCTTTAGCTACCATACTCTTAGGTAGAGTCTCCTCCTGTGCATCCCATTGACTTTCTGTAAGTAAAAGAGTATTGTACTTTCCACCTCTAGTTCTTTCTAACTCAGACATTTGCCTTTTTTGATCACTGTAAGGAGCTGCTTATGGAGAATGCATGTAATGGCTGCAGAGACAGAAATAATTCATCTTGTTTCAACATTTATGAAAAGAGCTGACTAGCCCTGCCCCAGTAAAACAGATATCTACTTTCATGTGCTATATAGGAGGAGGATGGGAAAAGGATGGAGCTGAATAATATTTCAACTTTATTATTTTATTTTATCTTATATTTTTCTAGCATGAGACAATGGTTTTTGCTTGCCTCCAGACCTAAAAACTTCATAAAAGTCTGCAGGAGGAGGCATGCTGGTAACAGACCTCTGCTGTCTGTTCACAGGGCTGATGGGACATAGATCCTCTCTTTGCAGTTTCTTTGTCAGAAAAGTTCTTTCAGTTTTTGAATCAGAGTACTGAGGAGTCAGGAGAAACTGTGACAGTGAGCGGATCACTTCAGAGCTCAGCATCTTCAGCTCATCACACACCTCCTTGTCTCCTTTCAGCTAGTCTACATTTTTTAGATTGTGTTTTCTTCTACAATCTGTACAGTCCATACTAGGAGACAGTTTTACTTCCAAATGAGCTAAAGTATGTTAGGCTATATCCTTCTCTTCCAGCAGGAGAGAACTTCACTTGTTGAGAAAGCTGCATTTCGGGGCTACTAATGTTGCCTTTGATTATTATTTTTGCCTTTCATTGGTGAGTCACTGTTCTTTCCTCCTGTGAAAGCTAATCTTAGTTGTTGTTTTGGGACAAATACTTTACAACTGCAGAGTTATTCACTAGCAATAAACTCAATGCATTTCTATTTACAGCAAACTTCCCACATTCTGTTGTCTTGTGATAGATCTGAACTTCACAGAATCACAGGGGATGGCACTGTACCCTTCTGTGTCGAAAAAGGCTTGAGAAAAAAACTGTGATACAAGAAGCAGATGAGTGGGAAAGGGTAATGGAACATAAAAATGCTCAGAGGTGTGTTTTTGTTTCTGAGGAGATGGGAAAAAAATCTGAAGAACCAAGAAGATGTGGAACTAGCCTCTTGCTGTCCAAGCTCAGGAAGTCCTATTTCCATGGTTAAGACCTCTTAACACAGCAGCATAACATCCCCTGCTGAAGAAGGGGAATCTATGTAAGGAAGGCAATGTTGAAAAACTTGCTGTTGTAGTCAGTAATTAAACTGTATGACTGCATGAATACAGATAACTCTGTATATCACAAAAGTTTTGTATCCTGTTGGGAAAATCAGCAGTGACTGAGGAGTGCTTCTGCCTCTGCAGTGGGAAATGAGGCTGGTTTCATTAAGTGCAATGGAAAATAAGATAGGGTCATAAAACACAATTGGCTGTTGAGGTTCTAAATTACAGTAGGATATATCAACTTCCTTTAAAGTTTTATGCAAATCTCTGTGTCTGGGCTTTGTTAGAGGCTACTTTGTTCTATGTTTGGTTTATTTATATATTCTTCCAGCTTCAGTGAGGCAGTACAGCAATACTGTCTGAAGAACTAATAGCAGGAGATTCCCAGTGAAAATTACCACATGGCATCAGCTTCCAGGCTAACAAAGGTTAATAAGTGCTATTTTGAGGTATATGACTCCCCTCTTGCCTGTGGGACTATCGTGAGCTGTAGCTGATTTGAATTCCAAGAAAGTGTACTCCAGATGTTAACTCCAGATGAGATTGTGCAACACAAAGAGGGTGGCAGTTTCCCTTAATGCTAGGTCTTCCTCCTCCCACCTGTTGCTTCCAAGTCAAATGTAGGGTTGCACCATCAAATTTGTTACTCTGTTCAGGACAACAGTCTATTAAGGAAATTATTTGGCATATTCTGTCATTGTTAACTGTTGACACAGGATGCAATCTTGCAGTTGCTTTACCTTTTAATAGACAAATGGTAGCCACGCAGAAAGGTGACAGCGGTAATTACTTGGAAATAAGTTAGGAAATAATGCAACATTTATAGCAGCTTTTAATCCATCTTGGTGAGTAAGAAGTAAGGAAAAGAACCATCCCCATGAATGCAGCTTTTTCTCCAATGACTATCATAATATATATAGTCTTAGAAGGAATGTTTTAATGGTTGGCACATGGATAAATATTGTCTATTGTGGCTTCTTCTTTTTTTTTTTTTTTTTTTTTTTTTTTTTTTTTTTCCCCTTCATCTTACCATCCACTATCATTTACTCCTCACCAGAACTACTTCGCTCTGATGGGTTCCAGATTCACATTCTAACATATGTCAGGTGCATAATTGAAATAAGGTGGGAGTTAGAAACCTAAAATCTTTTGAATATCGGGCCTAATATTTACATGTATATCCTCAATAGTTACATGAATATATATATCCTCAATTCTAGGTTTTTCCAGAAAACAGAATCAAGAAAAAATAATGTTTGAAATGCAGAATTTTTGTTTATTTATCTCCTTTCCCTTTCCTTTCCCTTCACTTTACCTTTCCTTTCCCTTCTTGTTTTCTTCCTCTCCCTTCCCTTCTCCTCCCCTTTCTCCCTATCTCTCCCTTCCTTTTTTTTACCATTCCCTTCTCCCTCTCTTCCTCTCCCTTCCTTATTATTTTTTTTTTTTAGTCATTTATACAGCAGTGCACACATATAGTATCTGCAGCTTCTGGATGGCCAGACATGAATCCTATTTCTATAGCTGCCCAGCACACAATGAATCATGACAAAGCACTGATGCTTTCAAAAGCAAATTGTTAACAAAATTGTATTGTTGTCCAGATGCAGAAAGAACACATGGCATCACATTTGCAATAGTTACGTGCTATCAGGCAGAATTTGAAAGAAAACTCTGCAATTTCAGTCATGCAAAATAATTTGCAGTATGTCTTGCCAGGACATATTGTTCAGATTTGTTTGCTGACTGAACAATTAAAAAACACAATCAATGTGAAACTGGTTTACGCTAGTGAAAGGCTTACATTCGAAGGTACAGAGCAAGAAATTACTTCATGCATTCCCATGAAAGTACTTCCACCCTTCCCACTACCCTACACTCCCTTTCCCAGGACATTTCACATCAGCTGCATGCTGCCCTTCTCAAACTCCTATTCTTTTCTGGCATTTGATCCCTTCAACAGAAGCTGCAAATTGCGATGATTTGCAATGGCTATGTGATGTATGCAAAAGAGGAAAAATAGGATCAGAGCTCTGTGCTTATGTTTGCTTGTAAGTCAGGGAAAAATTTGAACTCAAGTTTGCAAGGAGGAAAAGACCTTATATTTTTCTTGGTACAATTCACAATATGTTTCAGAAATTGTCATGGCCTAAAGGTCACAGCTTAAAAGCTGGTATTGAATCTGTACTCCCTTTGATAAGAAAAAAATCCCCACTGTGCTTGCACAGGTCTGAAAGAATTTAAAGTGTAGCACTGAATGCAGTTCTTTTATGTAGGCAAGCAGAAATAAAATGCTTACTAACTGTTTCCTAAGATCTTCTGACATTTTGAGGCACACCTTTTATGAAATACTGTTCCATGTTTCTGAGAAACTCTGCATGGGTTGTTGTTTGGTAGCTCAGGGCACAGATGAAAGTGGATCAGAATTTGCTTTTTGCACGTTCTTACACATCCCCAGACTGGATATTAGGAAATATTTATTTTTACAGAGTGGCGGGATATTTGGAACAGGTTGCCCAGGGAGGTGGTGGAGTGACCATCCCTGGAGGGGTTCAAGAAATGTGTATATGTGGCATCTGGGGATGTGATTTGTGGACATGGGGGAAGATGGTTTGATGGTTGGACTAGATGATCTTAAGGATCTTGTCCTTTAGCCTTTATCATTCTAAGATTCTATGATTCTGCCATTTGGGGGTTAAACCTGGCCTGCACTGCTAGTTAAAAAAGATGCCATACCATCTGCAAAGAGTTTGCCCATGTGTTTCCTTGACATTTGCAAACAGGCATTCCTGAGTCTCCCTGGAGGGAAAGAATAGGAGGGAATGCCTGCAACAGAAACGGCTGCCCTGTGCATCCAGATGGATGCGTGGTAGGAGGCAGTTGTTCCAAGGCACACCAACGTAACTAACACTCATTTCTTGCCATTGAAAAAAAGAGAAAACTTTTCATGAGTCCAAGCCTGACAGCTTACATCTAACCATCTCAACAGGTCTCAGAAAGTGTTTCCTTTCTTAGCAAATGGTCACAGCTGTGGAAGGCATTGTGGATCCCACTGTCAGCTTAACAGGATAAAAAAGGCTAGGTGGATAGCAAAACACACGGACAAGTTGTGCAAGACAATTTGCACAAATCCTTGAATGAAGATTTATCTTAGAAATTCAAAGCAGTTATTGCAGACCATTGTACAGAATTGTGTAAGGTTGCATATTAATCACACTACACTGTTCTCAAAGTATAAGAAACCCATCAAAAATAAAGTCAAATAACATTTCCTGTTATGCACTGTTGATGAAAAAATTAGAAAACTGTGGTTGGACTAGCATGAAGTGGAAACTTCTGTGTGATTTTTCTCTGCTGTAATTTCAGGCTGAATGTTTATTTGCAAAATCCAAAGAAAGACTTGGAGTATGGCAAAAGCAGTGCTCACAACAAAAAGATTCAATTCAGACAGGACTTAAGATGTATATGCTGAAAATTAATGAATACAATAGTCTGCTTACTATCATTGTAGAATGATTATTTGGTAGATGAATGCAATCTAGATAGTTATTATACTATAGTACAAGTTGCTTTGTGCTTACGTGGGCTCTTCTAAAATATTGTATGCTATTTACAAGTAACTAAATGCATACAAATACTGCATTTTTCTGTATTGCTACGTTGTGTTGCATTGTACTACGTGTATTGTTAATCTGAAGGTAACAAGTAACCAACGAAAGTAAGAGCAAATGAATAGAAAGGGTAAGTAAGGACAAGGGGAAGTTGATCTTTACCAAGTAGTGGATTTTAGGTGTATAATTGCTAAGCTTGGCAAAAAGAGCATTTCATTAAAAAGCCTTGCATAAAACCAGAAAACTGCAATATAAGCATAGATTTATTTCTTACAGTCTGAATTCATAAAATCTTTACTGTAGTTAGATCCTGCGATTTTGCCTGAAATACAATCTACTGGAGATGGAAGATTTGCTCATATGAAGGCCATATTCTGACCTTATTATGGATTAAAAAGTGACATGGATGCATTAGAGTAGGGGTCTGCAACTCTTCTCACTCTGTGCTCTGTAGTACTGCTCTTCAGTGCATCTGAATACCTATTTCTGTCTGCTATATTTTCCACTCATTCTGCTTCCTTCTGTCTCTTCCCAGTAAGTAGTTCTAATTGCTTCCTTCCAGTATGATGTACGATCCCTTGCTCTCCATCAGTCTTGTGGACAGTCTGTTGATTAGAGGGAAGAAAACAATGTGGAGCATGGACTCTCAATGTTTTTCTTTGGGGTCCAAAGACTTATGAATTCCTCTTGAAAACATGCTGACTAGAAAGATAGCAGGCAGCTTTTGTTTCTCTTCATGCTTGGGCCCTGCTCCTGTAAATTGAGATTATCTGATCCCCTGTGATTTTGTCTGTTATCATAAAGTATTTGCTATGCAATTTTACCTGTGCATAGCCTCTCCACTGAAGATGTTAGCTGATTAGTTTCTATCAGAAAAAATGCTTTAAATTCCATTAGTATTCATTGACATTCATTCCTTCATGTCTCTTCACAAGTCCTTGCTTTTGAGTGTGAATACTGAATTAATTGTGTCAAACTTGTTCCTAAAATTAAAGAGATTGAGACCAAGCTAATTTAGATTTTAACTATTGATCTCTTCTTAGTTATCAATTAATCCTTTTTCAAAAGGATAATTGAGAAAGAATGAATTTTAAAGCCAAGCGTTTCTGCTTTCTACATTATGTACTTGACATTGACAGCCTGTGTTCCAATAAAATGAAAAAAATGCTTAGATTCTGGTGTTTCAGTTGCTACTAGGAGCAGAATAGTACTGTATCTGATCTTGCATAGAGGAATACTTACTTATTTGTATCGTTTGATAAGGTTACTGGCCTCTATCTTCTCTACTGCACAAACTACGCACAAGTTACAGTTTTTCAAAAAAATTGTTAGCTGAGGTATTTTACATACATTCAAATAATATCCACTGAGATTTTTACAGCATATTTTGATAGTAAAAATGAAATATTTGAGAGACAACCATATACCTGCAGTGGTAAGATAACTTCAAGTGAAAAGTGAAGCTGGTAGAATATCTTAACACTAAAAAATAAGTATTTATTATCTGTGAGTGAATATGGTGCAGCTGCTTTTGTCAGGAAGAATATTTTCCTTCAATTGAAATGATGGTGGATTTCCTTACATAATTTTCTTTAAAAATGTAATAGTGCACTAGGGCTCATTTAGAGCTTTGTTTTTCCTTATTATCACCAAACTTAGTTTTAAAGAAGTTTTAACTTATTTTTCCTGAAAACAATATCCTGTACAATAATAAAGGATGTCAGCTTATTTTAAGATACATACATAATTAATGCAGGCAGAGACATTCTTCATACTCTTCCAGATGATTAAAAGCCAACCTGTTCTCTGTGCAAGCTAACTGAGAGAAGCATTTCAGCAGCTAGGACAGGCACCACTGGTGCAGCAGCACATTTTGGCAGTTCCATACAGCAGAATGCATACTCCAGATGCTTGCTGTCTTCTCTTCCAAGAATCCTTCCTGTACTCAGCCCCACCCTCCTGCCACCTGCAGATCTAACAGAGGGTACAGAGTAATGGTGTCTATTGCAACTACCATATTGGGAACAATATTTATGACAAAACAAAAACAAAAACAAAACAAAACAAAACAACTTTCTCATCATTTTACTTGATTTCAATTTATAATAAGAATCATCGGAGATAACAGAAGTATTAATTTTACATCTAGAGTGCTGTTAACTTATATAGAGCAAAAAAAAAGACTGAAAAATTTTATGTGAGCAAGTTGTGATTTACACAGAAGGCAGTGATACACTGGCACAGTTTGCCCAGAGAAGCTATGTACCGTGTATGTCGCTTTCCTGGAGGCATTCAAGGCCAGGTTGGGTGGGGCCCTGGGAAGCCTGGTCTGATGGGTGGCAGATCTCCCAAAGGTGGGGAGGTTGGAATTGGATTGGCTTGGAATGGCTGTAAGCCATTCTACAATTCTATCATTTTTAATAATAGTAATAATAATAATAATAATAATAATAATAAATATCATTTTGCAATGAACCTGCTCAACTTTGTATGCAGATGCCGAAAGAGAAGAGGATCTTGTTTTTCCTTGCGTACCTCAGGAACAGCCTGCAGTTCCTTCCCATTTGTTTCTATGAATGCAAAGGCATTAGGGGTCTGATTGGGTAAATTACTTCTGCCTATCTATCCAAATTCATCTCACAACCTTCTCAGCCTTTCCCTTAAGTTCAAAGAAGTATTTGTGACTTACTAATGAGCATTTTCATTGATGTACATGATTAAGTAAAAGGTGCTGTGCTACAAATTAATTCTGTTATGTGTTCCCTATCTCTAAAAGTTTGTCTGACTCCCATTTCTGAAACATGTATTTGCTAGCAGCTTGCATTCTGGGCAGCATCTGTCCATAGTGAGGAATTATTTCAAAGTCACACCTCATTAAGATGTGGGAAGAGAAGACTATACTCACTTTATTAATATTTCCAGAGGTTCTGACTTCTGAAAACAAACAAGCAAGAACAACCTCTTCTTAAAAACTCAAATGGAGCGAATAGCTTAATAAAATCTCAGGCCTTCCTACTGTCCTCTGAAGGACCAGAAAACCCAAAATTACAGACTACTTCAAATCCAGAGCTCAATCTAGCACAACAGTTTGTCTTTGCATGTTTTGGGGAGCCATTACCTGAACCACAGCAGGAGCAGTGAGAGGCATCTGAGTGGGTGCGCAATGACCCTAGCTGACAGCATCCACTCACAGACTCAATCCTCAGTTTTGGTGCAAGCGCTTGGCCATGTGGATGTCCCTGCTTATATCTCTTTCCTGTGAAGGTTGCTCCACAATAGCACAGATCACCATGGGCAGCCATGTGAATCGTTCTGTGCTTCCTGGTCAAGCCTAGAAGATGCTTGACCAAGAAGCAGGCAACAGGAGGCAAACTGCTGTTGAGCACCAGGTGGCACTACCAACAATGCTGGTTCTCCTATCCTAAAGACAGCAGGCCACATGGAAATATGTCACTGTGCTAGCTAGGAGACACAGAAAAGAAACCAGACTGCCAGAATCTTACAGCAAGCAGCATCCCAAGAGCTGCAGTAGCTGCAGCTGATCACTCAATGTGGCCTGTCCAGAGGTGTGGAAGTCTTGAAATTGCTTGCCATGAGAGCAGATCAGAAGCAGTGGCAATAGTAACTGTGGCCTTGCCTTATCACCACACACCTTCGCATTCTTGCCCAGACTGGACCTACGCACCTTCACAGTGGCTACTTGCCTCACTCACAGATTTGCCTGTCTCTTGGGTAGGTAATTTTGCCTGGCTGCTTTTTAGAATTACACATGGATTTACATGCTTCTGTATGTTACCCAAATGTTTCTGAGTCACATTCTGCAAGAGGTGTTCATCTGCATCTAATCACAACCACAAGCAGCTACTCAAGTTATAATTCATTATTTATTTGATACATTCAAGATCTAAAGAGTTTACTGGGTTAGGGATTTATCTCTTGAAGGTTTACCAGTCTCTTGCTTCCCTCCACCATTATATTAACAGCTAAAAATCTAAGAGGGAAAAAAATGTTCTGTGTGCTTTGCCTTAAGGAGATAATATCACAGTAGCTATTCTTTGTACAATGTCCTCAATACAAATGCAGATCTGTTCTGGGAAAAAACAACCCTACTGGACAGAAAGTAATTCACAAGTGTAAGATGCCCTAAGTGCAGCAAAATGACTGAAGTTGCAGAGAGATGAAAGTCTTACAAATAATTTTCTTTCATCACAAGCACTTCTCTTTTATCTGGTACAAATTACTTTTTCTGCTGAACATGTAGTTTGAGTGTGAACTCATATCCGTACAGATTAAACTAAACAACTTTGCCTTCTACTTGTACTGTCACTGCTCTATTTTTACATTTTGTAGATAATCCCTCATAAAGTACGAGTGTTTTTCCAGGGCTTCATGCTCTGGTGATCATCACTCCTCCAATGATTTGGATCACTGGCTATGATAATGGGAGAAAGATTAGATGAAACCTCATGGGAGCAAAATCATCTCAAAGGCTACTTCTGGGCTAATAAGCAAACCATATAGTGAGCCCAAATATTTGTTAAAAAATGTACACAGAATTTATCATCCTTAACTATATAAAATGTATCATAAACTAAGACACTGGCCTCAGGCTTCATACCGTTACTCATGAACTTCTACTTTGCCCTATAAACGGTGATTCTAAAACCACGCATTTCAATTTTTCCATTTTTTGTATTTTCAGCTCCATATGCTGTACTTCTGAAGCTGAGCATGTGATATATGTCATCACCATTTCCAGTATTCTTTAATAACAGCACTGGATGCATAGGAGATGCTCTCCTCCTATCACACATACCTTGCACAAAAAGGTCTTCAGTTTATGCATATTCAGAGATCTTGCTGGAGGTATATACATATTCCATGCAAAGAGTTGTGGAAGCTTCCTTATTATTCAAACGTAGTCTGGTGGAACCTTCCTTTATCTGTTCAATACTTAGACACAAACTCTTCCTGCTATCTAAACAAACCACAAGGTTGTCCATTAAGGGACTTAACAAGCTGCAACTTGTATCAACACAAGTCCCAGCTAATTTCTAGAAAGTAGGAAATAGTCTTGACTGCTTTCTCTAGAGTACTTGTACCTTCTGTGTCATATCCTCTTCCTACTTCGACTGCTGCCAAATGAAGTAACATCACAGACTCATATGTAGGTTATTCTGAAAGTAATGCCTCCTTGTTATTTCCGTGGAAACTACAACAAAGAGAACAATAACACTATTTGTGAGAGCTACAAAACACTTTTTTTCAACAGTCATCACCATTAGTCAATTCATGTGGATAAGCTCTTGTCTGCTCAGATAAATAATGAAATGAAAACAAGAATGCAATATGAACACTGCAGTTCCTATCTTACCTTTCATTATCTAGACTTAAACAAAGTCAGAAACAGTCCTGTAAATATATCTGGTGCTATAAATGCAAAATTTCTGGGTTTTGTCTTTCAATGTATGCAACATTTGTAGGAGTACCTCTAGCGATGAGAAATTGGATATACAACTCTAAATCTGCAAATTGGAGACCATCACCCTCTGCCACAAATTTCAATGTTCTGCTCAGTTTCTCTGCACACTTGAATAACAAATAAATAGTAATTACTTGCCTCTGAAATCTCTTGTATTTTTTGTTCAAAGAATATCTGTATAACATTTACAAAGTGTAGTATGCTATTATATGGACCAAAGCTTTCAACTGTTGTTTCACTGCACACTGAAGACTCCTTTATTGGAATAAGAAATATCATTCCAAAATAATATTGCCATTGGTAATGATGGCTGAAACTATGTAAATGATTTTTAAACCACAAGATTATGGGAAGGATCCATTTCTATTACATCAGTCTTTTCAGTGGGCCAGCATTCCTTGATACATTCCTAGCACTATTGTTTTCTCTGGCTTCACATTATAGTCTTTCTGTGTGAGTTTTATTGCACGGTGTGTTAATTGTGCTGTTATAGTTCTAAAGTGGGCCATATAAAATGCTTAAGCCAAGCTGTGGATCATACCATATAGTTTTTCCGCTGACAAATTGTACTTCCTCCTCACAAGACTTTAAGGAATATTTAATGTAAATTGAATATCAAAGGTCAAAATCTTACTTATTTAATTGTGAAAAAAAAAAGGCAATTCTGGCTATTCAGATTATGGTTCAGAAAATTCAGGTTATGGTATTAGTTATCTGCCTGCAGACGTAACTACACAAACTTGAGAGTTCTTAGTTCCAAAGTATGGATTTGTTGATAGATTTCACAGACTGCAGTCTTCTCCTGTGCAGAAGTCAGCCGTGCCTTAGTGCAATTGATTTGTCTGAGTCAGAATAATGAGACTTCTGTTTTCTATGCTGTCCCCTTTAAAATGAGTTGGCCATTAGTAAGTATAGCTACGCACAGGATCTCCCACAGTGATGCTGCTCTCAGAGTGATTACTGACTTGAGTCACTGCCTTTCTAGCTGTTGGAAGCTGGCAGGGTCATGCGATACGAAGTGTGCTTTCACAGATATAATACAATGTATGATTGGATATGATAAAATATGTGACATGATATACACACATTTTTTCTTATTAAGATCTCATATCTTTATGATTAGTAATTTTTTATTTTTCTGTTTCCTTCCTGTAAAGTTATTTTTGTTTATATCAAATGAGAAAAATCTGTTTGCAAATTTCATGATGTTTTCAAGATTTCAGTGAAACTAAAAATTCCTGTTATTGTTTGGTCTAAGTACATATCATAGAGACCTACATGTCACAGCAGCCTTCCAAGACACACATTTTGCTCCTGATGATCTTTGCAAGTTGATTTCTCTATGTATGGATTATTGGAAATATGTACTTTCCAGCTCTGGCAGAGAAAAAACTGCATCCTTTTTAAATGCGTTCTGGAACAGCCTTGAGAAATGAATCCTGGGTAAAAGTCACTTAGTGTTACTGAAATTGTTCCACTAAGGTATGTTTTCACTGATGACTTATGTTGAAAATGAAATTTCTCTAGCATTTTTAGCTCGCTCATGGGCAATGTTGCTTTGAGGGCTTTCTAAAGTAATTGCATATCTAGTGAAAGGCAAAGACGATTTTCTTCTTGGAGAATATAATACAAAAGTATTCTGTGAAAGCTATTTTGAAGAGTGCAAGACAACAGCAGAATACTGGTTCTGAGAAATCTAGATCTATTCCTTTAGGACTGTTTTCCCTTCAGAGCAGAGCAGACTTGTCAGTTACATGGTGTTTTTAAAATTGTATTTTAAAATAATGTGTGGAAATACAAGAAGATCTTCCTCATTCATTTAAAAGGTCCCACAGGCTGATCTGTACATCCAGTTCAGTCTTTTATTGAACTGCTTCCTCTACTCTGCATTAAAATACCCTGACAGATACCACATGCTTCTACAAACAATATGCAAAAAACTCTCCCAAAATACAAAAGTACAGCCAAGCTGGGTTTTAGTCATGTCACAGGAGTGAGAAAGATCCTAGAATAGACGTACTTCTACTGATAAGATAAACAATCCTACTTGCTGAATTCAGTTAGCATCCTTGAAATCAGCAATACATTGTGCAAATATCTGATGTTGTTAGTATCAGCTTCCAAGAAGGTAATTATGGTTTCAGTTTCCTTGGTTCTTCCCAACTGATAGCATTGCATTTTAAGAAGGAACTATATGTGAAGGGAGGTGAATACTGCTGTGCTGAAAGTTGTTACAGTGGTATGGGAACTGTTATGAGATTCAGTAAATACCCATTCAGCTGTAGTCAATTTACACTAGATGTGAATGTGAGATTGCATCCTCTGATAGGAAAGCTGGCTTTGATTTTTGTGCACCTTGACAATGAATTCTGTTTTCAATATTACTTCAGTATCCATGCTTACATTGTATTCTAGCTTTTGTTGTCACTTCAAAGAATTATATGTAATCACTGGCCATTGGTTATTTTTGCACCTAGCTCACTTCAGACCAAATGAGGAAACAGTGGGACAGCCAGACCTGAAAGGTGAATACAGACTGCTTATGCTGTGTTGACTTCAGACATCTCTATCCAAGAGTCACAATCCTACTGCATCTGACGCAATTCATACCTGAGCCATCTCACCACCGTGAGCTAAATTTTTGTTATTCTTTTAGGTTTTTGTCAAAATGATATGACTATTTGGATTGTATATACTGAACTTCAGAGAAATCTATTAGGAAAAAAGCCAAACCAAACTAACAACGGTGTTCAGTAACATCTACTTTTGATTATACGTATTTGTGATACAAATAATGTTCTATATTCACCACCAAAACAAATAATTAGGCATGCATTGTAAAATGTAATTAATTTGGAGATAAAGTAGGAAGAACAATTAAAAACAGTAAGCAAGGGAAGTAGAAAGAAAGACAGAATATATCTCCAGCTAATATTTTCCATAGAAACTGCGAGCTTCAGAAAGTCAGTGGTGGTAAACATACAAAAAAGAGATTCTTAAGGTTCAAGGACAGAACAGTTTTGTTTGCTTGTTTTTGAGTCAATGAATAATACTAATAAAAAAGATTATTCTTTCATGTATACAGATGAGAATGTAAGAAAACCAATATTTTCAGCATCTAACACAAAAACTGAATTTATTTTAGGGAAGAAAGATCTTAATATAATATCTAATACTTTAATAACAGAAATTCAGAGAATCACAGAATATCAGGAATTGGAAGGGACCTTGAAAGATCACTTAGTCTAATTTTCCTGCCATAGCAGGAAAACTTAGATCAGGTCACACAGGAACGCGTCCAGGCGGGTTTGAGTGTCTTCAGAGAAGAAAACTCCACAAACTTGCTGGGCAGCCTGTTCCAGTGCTCTGTCACCATCACTGTTAAGAAGTTTTTTCCAGTACTTATGTGGAACCTCCTATGTTCCAGCTTGTACCCACTGTCTCTTGTCCTATCATTGAACGTCACTGAGAAGAGCCTGGCTCCATCGTCATTACATTCACCCTTCACATTTATAAACATTAATGAGGTCACCCCCCTGTCTCCTCCAAGCTCCTCCAAGCAAAGAGACCCAACTTCGTCAGCCTTTCCTGGTAATGCTGCACTCCCTTAATCATCCCTGTGGCTCTGCGCTGGACTGTCTCAAGCAGTCCCCTCTCCTTGCGCTGAGGGACCCAGAACTGGACACAGTACTACAGATGCAATCTCACCAGGGCAGAGTAGAGGGAGGAAAACTTCCCTCAACCTACTAATCACACCCCCTCTAATACACCCCAAGATGCCATTGGCCTTCTTGGCACAAGGTCACAGTGTTGGCTTGTGGTCATCCTGCTGTCCACCAGGGCCTCCAGGTCCATTTCCCCTTCACTGCTCTCCAACAGATCAGTTACCAGCCTATACTGGTATCCAGGGTTGTTATTGCCCAGATGCGAAACTATATAGTTACCCTTGTTGTGTTTCATGAAATTTCTCCACCCAACTCTCCAGTCTTTCTAGGCCCATGTCAGCCATTCCTCCCAGTTTTGTGTCATCAGCAAACTTACTGACAGCGCACGGGATTCCCTCATCCAAGTTGTTGATGAATGTTGAATAGTTTAAGAACTTCAGACTTGTAGCACAGTCTTCCAGTGAGAGGGCTACGCTGTGTAAAACTAATCCCCTATTTTATTTATTAATTTATTTTCTGTACAGAACAACTCTATAGTATTTTTCTGCCTTGATTTCAGGAAATGAACAATTATATCTATCTTCTCCTCTCATTAAGCATCTAGAAATTACTCAAAAATCACAAATTATATTTGAAGAATTTTAAGCTGTTTACTTAAAAACAAAGTGTCAGTTTCAAATAACGATAAAACGGGCTGGAAACACAATTCAAAGCGTTGTTTTTAATGAATCTCGAACATAGAGATTGGCTTAAGATTCGTGTTTCACATGGGATTTTCTGCCTCAGTCTGAGTTTGCCGTCTTCGCTTGTGTTGCTTGACTCCTGCCCAGTGATGGGCTGCACTGCCACCCACTGGCTCCTTCGGTCTTCATACCGCATGGTGACAGAACAAAATAATTTTTCCGCGTCTTAAAATGGTTATTTTAAATAGGCCTGTCTGAAGTACCTTTTCAGCAAGTTAGGCATCATTTCAAAACTGTGTATGTATTTTCCAAAATGGAGAAACCCATCTAAACAAATCCTTGCTCAACGGATGGGACAATATACTCAGCGTATTTGTTATCCGTTCTGGATACTGGTGGGCTGCTGAACTTTTCACAGATTTGGACTCAAATTTAAGAGACATTCCACTGGCATACTAATGAGCTAGGAATGAGAGTTGAAAATGTTAAGAATATTGTTTAGGTGTTTAACTATGGGTTGAGTTTGTAGACATCTAGAATGAGGCTGTGAATATTAAAATAAAAAAGGAAAGATGAAGAGAAGCCTCGGATTCTACTTGCTTGTTAACATCAACTGAGAAAAGTAATTACCACAGTCTGAAAAGGTTGCTCTTGCCTTTACAATATCCATGTTAATGTCTTATTGCTATATTTTGCATGTTCTATATAGTTTTACACTTCCTACAGTACAGAAGTTATTTTAAAATAATAATTAAAAATGAATCCTACTACAGAAGTAGAGCAATTACACATTTCAAATGTTTTGGTAAGCTTCTGTAATTTTATGTAAAAAACATATTTTTCCTAGGGACTGTTTTCTGTATCATCAAAAGCAATTAACAGATTCTCAGTATTTATTCCAAGCTGAGAAAGAACCTGAATTATCACTGATTTTGTTTTAAGGCACAAATATATTACCTCATGATCCATGCTCACATGAAAGCATTGCTTTTCTATGATGGATATATCATATTCTGCTATGAATAACAGCACCACACATCCAAATAGTTTATGGAAAACAGAAAAATAACTCATCCTCCCTTACTATTTAAGCAGGACTGCTCACTCATGAATTAATGTTATGAACAACGTTAAAAGATTAATACTTTTAAATTGCATTAAAAAGTACTGCTCAACTTGCCTTATTGGCTGACCTGTTTGTTGAAGAGGCTCTTCCAAGCTACATTGCCCTACGTATGTGTCATACACTTCTGTTCTGCTTTCATTAATGAAGTATAATTAGTCTCAGCACTCAGACACCATTGACTTGACAGCCTGTTGCATCCCTTTTTTTAGATGTTAGAGTAATTACAGTTTCCATAGCCACCAAATTGACCTTTACATTGAGTGGTTTAAGTTTCCTATCAAACAACTCTGTAGATTCCTCATGCAATAATGAAGAACACTTTTTCTTTTAATGATGGCCAAATTAGTATTTCTTCCATCCACTGTATTACTTAGAAACAATTACTTTAAATCAGTTTCCTCAAGGGAGATGGAAAAAGAGGGAAAAAATCAACATGTTACCACAATAGCACTATGAATAGATTATTTATGAAAATGCAAAATGGAAGTTGAAAAAAAAAATTATCAAATCATATTCTCAGCTAACATTGGCAGGGACGAGATCCCAGTTGTAGCTTCAGTATCTTTTCATATTATCACAGAATCATAGAATCTTTAGAGTTAGAAGGGCCTGATCAAGCCTAACCTTGGAAGTTTCCAGGAACAGGGCATTAAACACATCTCTGGGCAACCTGTGTCAGTGCCTCACCATCCTCACTGTAAAAGATTTTTTCTTTATCACCTTAAGTACCCACCCAAATGTCAGAACGTACAACTGGGAGCTGTTGTATCACAGGAGAGAAAGAAGAGAACTATACTTGTTATCCAGTCTTGCTGAGTTAGAGTATGGAGCAATTCAAATATTAGATTATCTCGGTATTTGTGTTATTACTGAGTATGGAGACCTCTGCAGCTGAAGTCTACAATAATACATATTATGTATTATTCTGTTATGTTATTATGCTAATATTATGTACAATACATAATAGGACACAACAGGATTTAAATATGATGCTTAAGGCAGATTTCAGCTAATAAATTTGAGATAATGGTAAGATATTCAAATAATGAAAAACCAGGTAGAAAATATTCTATCTTGATGTTATTGGAAGGATCAGCAGTGATTTTTTGTGTTGCTTATCTTCACTGACATCTGCTGCCAAGTAGCATCCTTATCAGCTCATTTGCATTCAGCTCATTTCCTTCCTTTGCTAGAATTAGAAGTTATGCAAATCAAGGTAGAGAAGATACTAAATTTCAACAGATGTTAATTAGGTCACTTCAGATCTACTTCATGGAAATTTTGCCATCAGTGCAGAAGGAACAAAAGCAGACTTCCAGTTCTAGTGCTGATAATCTGCACTGAACTCCTAGTACTGAGTAACCTGACTCATGAACAATATGATGATCTTTTTGGATCAAATATTTATCAGAATAAAATATTCTATTGTATTTCAATTTACACTTCTAATCTACTGTATACTGTATTATGTAATATTTTTGTTTGAGACTATATTCTAGTTGTATCAATGTCAGGAGAAGATTCATGCCTCAGAAAGGGCTCCTGATTCTTCTTTTGCTCCTGTCAGATCAGAAACTGGGAATGTATGTGCCTTGTTTGGGCAGTTATCCACAAAACTTTTTCTTCATGTCTGAAGTAAAAGTGTCTTTCTAGCCACTGTCAAGAGTGATGTGTGTCAGATCATAATCATAGACATGCTTACAACCTACGTTAAGCACTCATAGTTTCAATTCAGTGCAAGGAACAATTGAGGGACTTAACACAGTGACAGGAATGGAGTTGAGGCAATAGAACCACCATCCAAATCAACAGGCAGAAGAGATCTTTTTTGTTGCAAATTGGCATTTAAGGATAATTTCACAAGCTATGTATGCATAGGAAAAAAAAAAAAAAAGAAAAAAAAAGCAGGTAGATTTTTTGTAATTAAGCTGAGGCATGTGAAAGAAAAGCCAAACAGCCAAATGTTCACCCTTACCTGAACTCCAAAGTTTCTCTGGAGGGGAAGAAAGGAGTTAATTTTTAGCGTTTCTGTGCTCTCCAGACTGAAACCACTCATACTTTCTTTCATCTATATGTGGACAGTCAAATTATCTTTTAGATTACCAGCCTATTATGGAAGGAGCCGTCAAACAGTAGCAGTACCATGCCTGTCCATATCACCCTGTCAATAATTATAGTACTGGATTACTTTTTGTGGATTTTCAGGTGAAAATTAAAGTAATTAGTGGTATTACGGTAGCCGAGATCACAGATTTTGAATGAAGCTCTAGAGTGTAGTCATTTAGATTTGTATTTGTTAAAAACAACTGTCAAAGCCATAGATTGATCTGTTAGCTCAGTGTTTATTTTTCTCCACAGCAAGGTTGCCTGGAAACAGAGAAATAGTTTGAGAAATCCCCTTGTGAAAGTGCAGTATCACTTGGGAGATCAAGATGGCTGCTTTATGATTGCTAGTTTTTTTCAGAGATTTAGAATTAATCAGTTAAAAACAAAACAACTTCTAGTAATTTTACATGCCCTTGGTATAAATAGCAGCTTAGAGGTAGGACTTCAGCATATAGCGGTCTGTCACTTGTGCAATTATATCTATATATACGCTAATATATTTCCTGATGCAAGTAACATCCACCACTCTGGAGGCAGTCTCAAGCAGTATGCAGACTTAGGACTGAGGGCTGACTGCCTACATGGTGAGAAAATAAAACAGTGATTTTTAACCCCAAGCCATAAAACTGCAGCACAAAGTGCAATAACAGCATGGAAGTATCTGTACTCACTATGTCTGTCCCTGGCACAAATAGAAGTCTCTTGGCCAGAGTAGCTCATTCAGATGCTATTAAAGAGATATCCACTGAGGTATGCTCGTATACCATTTGATGGTATGCATGGCTGAGAAGGGCAAAGAGGCAATGAAAGACAGCTAGAAAAAAGGCTGGGTCTGCTGGTCAAGGGGGAAAATGACAATGCCAGACTTTTCAGAAATATAGTTCCATGCTGTGAGTCACTAGTCTGCCTGTTTTCTCTGCTGGTGAAAAATGATCTTTTGGGAACTTTTACAATAAGCATCAGCTCATGAGCAAACAGCTTTGTAAGATGAACAAGTAGGTTGAATAATTTCTTTTTTGTTTTCTTATTAGATTGTACAGAAGTATAAAAACCCAGTACATGCTTAATCATCTGAAAAGCTATCTTTACATAGGTTATTCCCTTGAAGGTCCTGAGACATATCTGAGCTCAAAAGGACTGCTGAGTAGGCTCCAGCATTAAAGAAATGATCTTTGCCAGATGCATCTTGCAAAAGATTTTGCAGAACGGTGGGTGACACTGCCTCTTGGCCTCTCAAGTTCTCTCTTTTGCTTTTCACATTTATGAGCATCTCGCCTTTGCACAGACTAGAAAAGCACAAAAAATGCTGAACTATAAATAATCAAAAAGTGCAAAAAGCAGAAATGGCTAAAAAAAGCATCAGTAGAATCAGTTGCACCATTTGCAGTCAGGACTTCAGTAGAATGCAGGCAGAGCAAGAAAGAGTAGGAGGAAATGATGTCTTACATAAGAGCAAAATGAGTAGTTTATGCTGAATAATTAATGTAATGGGCTTCACAATTCTCATTCTTCACAGATTGTCTGTAAAGAGGCTCATGATTTTATCATAATTTTTCTTTAGAAATCAACAACACAGGTTGTCAGTAATGTTGCTTGTTCAGTGGGGACAGAGTGTTTGGTATGAAGACTTGTGGCTTTCACTGGTTGTTTTTGGCTACACAGGTACATTTCTTCTCTACCACCTGACCTGAAGAATGATGTTTTTCCAAGTCTTGTCCTGAGATAACTAAATTTACTCTTGGATTCTTGTTGACTCATTGGTAGAAAACAATATCCTGCAGTCATATGCTCAAATCAAATCAGTGCTGCTTGGGTTCTCTTAATGGAAATACAAGTGAGTCCCCAGAGGAAATGAGATTTCACATATATGAATTTTCTTTTCTGTAAGGTTACTTATTCATGAAAGAAATGACAATAAAATGACTAAGTCAGTTCCTGTTTGTTAGATTTGAGTATGGGAAGTATAACTCACTCGTAGTCAAAGGAGGTTTTTGCAATGTATATTTAAAAGCAAAATTTGATACAAAGTAAGGGATGATGTCAAGCAACCTTTTGTGTTTGAATGTACTGTCCTTCTGCTAGAATTAAGATGCAGATAATATAAAATGCAATTCTGAGAACCTTATAGGAATACTGTTGAAGAGCAAATATAATTTATGATGAATTTATGCGTTTGTGAAGATTAACTTAAAGAGTATACAGGGATTGCCTTTGGGATGGATGAAAGCTGCTGTGCTCACTGTGCTATATACAGAGCAAGTAACCCATATTACAAGAAAAAACTTCTGTGATCAAGACATGAGGAAAGATGGCAACAGCAAGCAAAGTATTGCTCTCAGAAGAGTTCTGAAAGAGCCAATCCACAGGTTAACAATCATTATGGAAGAGGGGTATTTCCAGGGCAACTTGTTTTGATGACACTATTGCCATATGCATAAAGCATTGATTTGACCATAATGTAGATATAGGCCTTGGATTTCAGTGGCTTTTCAGCATAGTCTTTGACTGTATACTCTGCCGTAGCACAGTTGAAGAACTGCAGGTCCTTCATGGAGTAAGTTCAGCAGTGCTAATAAATAAAAATAAACCAGCATCTACATCCCCATGAATGTGGCCTCCCAGGTACCGATAAAGATTTTCACCTATTAAAGTGCCTGTGCATATAAGGGAAAGTTCAAGTATAGCACAAGAAATGATCATTAAGAAATCATTATCAAGTGAACAAGATACATTGATTAGAATGCTTTTGTTGGGCAAAATAACCTTAATTGTATTTAATTACTGATTTACTAAACTGAGGACAACTTCATTTTTTAAATAATCATAAAATATCCTAACTTGGAAGAGACCCTGTGTCTCAATCTACAACCTAATAATCACGTAAACCTGTGCTTGAGATGAAGATGAATACTCTAGATATGTTGCTTGAGGAGACATCAGTAAAACCTAATACAGGAGAAATTCATTGTTTATTTCTTTTTCTTGCATTGCTCCATTTTTATTTACCTTTTTTTCTGATATCAGTCACTTTAGACAACCACAGTTATGTCATTTGGTAAACCAAATCACCTGCCAAACTTTGGTTTATAGTCAAATTGTCGTTTTCACACAGAAGGTAAAAGCTTGACCCCAACTGACCCATACTCTCTAACCACTTCAAAAACAAAAACAAAAACAACAAACAAACAAAACCAAATCAAACAAAACAAAACAAAAAACTGCACAAAGCTGTAGTGGTTTGCACTCTTCTGCCATATCCCATTCTCAGAAAAATGGCAATACTTTTGGCCCATACCATTGTCTATTCAGTGACCATACATGTGCCCAATGAAGAGAAGAATGGTAGCTGTGTCTGTGCCTCCCATAGCTGAGTTAAAAATGACCATGCGTGTGCGTAATGTTCTCCAAATGACGGCTGTGTCTATACCTCTTGTCGTTCTCTGACTAGTTGGCATCCCTGGTTTCTCTAGACATTCAGCATGCTTGGACCTTTTGCATTTTATGGAAGACCAGCCTCCATGGACTTCTTATCATTCTCTATATGATGGGCATGATTTTGTCTCTTGCCATTCCCTAAACACTAATCTGTTACTTGCTGTTCTCTGAACAATGAACATGGCTGGTCCCCACACCATCATCAGAACATTTGTCATGGCTGTTCAGATTGATATTCCCTGGAGGATCCACATCCATGGTCTCCTTCTTATTCTCCACGTAGTGGATGTGATTTGGTTCTGTGCTATTCTTTGAAGGGTGAGCAGAACTGGTTTCTACAGCTTTCTTGAGACACTGGTCAAGCCAGTGGCCCTTGATATTCTCTACAGGATCCACCTAAATGAGTTCTTTCTCATCACTCATTGGAGGATGGGAATTACTTAATGTACGTCCTACTGGAGAGGATCTCTTTGGAGAAGGACCTGGGTATTCTGGTGGACAGCCGGTCGATCATGAACCACCAGTGTGGTCTTGTGGCCAAGAAGGCCAATGGTATCCTGGGGTGCATTAAACAGATGATGGCCCCCAGGCTGAGGGAGCTGATCCTTCTTCTCTACTCTGACCCAGTGAGGCTCTACAGTGAGGATCATGCGATCCAACCATCCACCTATTACCAATAGTACTCACGAAACTATGTCACTCAAAACAAAATCCAACTGTTCCTTGAACACCTCCAGGGTCGGTGATTCTACCACGTCCCTGGGCAGCCCATTCCAGTGCTTGACCACTCTTTCAGAAAAATAGTATTTCCTAACATCCAGCCTAAATCTCCCCTGGTGCAGCTTGAAGCCATTTCCTCTAGTCCTATCACCAGTTACATGAGAGAAGAGGCTGAACCCCAGCTCACTACAACCTCCCTTCAAGTAGTTATAGAGAGCAATAAAGTCTCTCCCGATTTTCCTCTTCTCCAGACTGAACAATCCGAGCTCCTTCAGCCTGCTCGTCATAAGACGTGCGCTCCTGACCCCTCACCAGCGTTGTCACCCTTCTTTGAACACGCTCCAGCACCTCAATGTCTTTCTTGCAGTGAGGGGCCCAAAACTGGACACAGCACTCGAGGTGTGGTCTCACCAGTGCTGAATACAGGGGGACAATCACTTCCCTGTTCCTGCTGGCAACACCATTCCTGATGCAAGCCAAGATGCCATTGGCCTTCTTGGCCACCCAGGCAAACTGCTGGCTCATGTTCAGCCGAAAAGAGGTTGTAGAGTCTCCTTCTATGGATATATTCAACTTCCATCTGGATGCCTACCTGTGTGATCTGTTGTAAGGTACCTGCTTTAGCAGGGGGAGTTGGACTGGATGATCCTTTGAGGTCTCTTTCAATCCCTGCCATTCTGTGATTCTGTGACTTGGTCCCATGCCATTCCTGTGATAGTGGGCATGTCTCTGTGCTCTGTCAGTCTCTGGGCAATGAGCTTGCTTTGATACCACATGTGTACCTAATCAGCAGATGTACTTGAGCCTCTTACTATTCAGTAAAGGATCCATCTCTGTATGCTTCTCACTGTCCTATAGCTGACATGCGCGACTTGGCCCCATGCCCCTCTTGGGACTGTGAGCGATCCTCAGCCCCGTGATACTCTTGCTGATGCCCGTGCATGGGCCTTCTACTGCTGTCTGCTGTATCCTTGTGCATGAGATTCTTGCCATTGGTTGCATGAGAGCTGAGCACCGATCTCATGTGAGTTTGGCCCTTGCTGCATCTGTTCCATTTTCTTTCCATGAGAGGTGATGTTCTCTGAGTTCCTGGAGCTTTCTCTTACTGCACACTCAGGAGGGAAGCCACCCATCTCCCTGCTTTGGCTACTCTCTCATTCACACGAGTGGCATGAGAAGGCCTAAATTTGACCAAATGGTGAGCCAGCTGCAGGTGGTCCTACTTTTTTAGGGTCCAGAGCAAAATGCGGGGCAGTGGTGACTACCATGATGGCCATTGTGAAGCAAGTGATGTGTGTGGCCTTGTATTGCAAAACTGAACACAGTGCTTGAGATGAGACTACACCAGTGGAGAGCAGTATGGGACAATTCCTTTCCTTGATCACTGAGCAGTGGTGAGCCTGCTGCACGCTGAGGTATGAGGCTGGCCCTTTTGGCTGCCAGGGCACACTGATAACTCAGATTTGACTCAGATTCAAGCAGAGTCCTTGGACTGTGGGATTGGAACTAGATGATGTATAGATCCCTTCAAACAGAAGCAATTCTATGATTCTGTGATCCCTTTTATTTGGGCTGCTCTCCAGCCTTTCATCCCTCATTAGAACATATATCCAGGGTTGGCCCGTCCTAGATGAAGAACCCAGCACTTGCTTTTTTTTAAACTTGCTCAGCCTCTTGTCTGTCAAGATCTCTCTTCAAGACCTCTCCTCTCCGCTCAATAAGGGGCTCAACAGTTCCCCCTAATTTACCATCATCTGCAAATTCAGTATGCATTGAAGTTCTACATCCATGAAGATAATTCATAAAGATGCTGGGGAGAAATGCCTGTAAAATGGAGTTCTGAGGAACCCCAGTGGTGACTAGCTAGCAGGATAATGTGATCTCACTTACTATAGCCCTTAAGGCCTGTATCATCAGCCATCATATCATTTATTTGCCTGAGTGTATGCTGGATGTTTTGTTTAGGTGGAGACTAAGAATCAGAATTAAAAGCTTTGCTGAAATAAAATGCAATAGAAATGCTAGCACTGCAAAGAGGATTGGGGCAGAGGGTGAACTACAGCTAGAACCTTGCATAATACATCCAAATCATCTAAGCTGCACCTCACTGAATCACCTAGCGTCTCTTCAGACCTGTCCATGTTTTGCTACATTAGTAAAGGCTGGAGTGAGGGCATGCAGTGCTTTTATTTCCTGATGACTCCATTAACATCACCAGAGGGCTCCACTTGGGAATCAGACTGCTAGTGTAGTCCATTCTCTTGCTTCAAGACAGAGACAGGCAAAAGGTAACAATGTGAAACTGTTTTTTTCAATTCCTTGTCTTCGACATCAACAAGAAGATGGTGACACATGAAGGGGCTGTTCAGAGGGGCACTCTAACTGTTCAAGCTGGTGGATTTAGCATTAAACGTGGAGGTTGGTGGCCCTGCATGTGGCAGAGGGGTTGGAGATTCATGATCCTTGAGGTCCCTTCCAACCCTGGCCATTCTGTGATTCTGTGATTCTGTAATTCTGTGATTCTGTGATTCTGTGCTTTATTTAGAGGGATCTTTAATTAGTAGCTGTAAAGAAAATGTGGTGTGGGAACAGATGCAAAATACATTTCGGATTATGATACTGAAAGCAAGAGAAGAACAATAGTGCAAAATAAAGAAAGGAGGAGATGAGTAGCATGTTACAGGTGAGCTTTCAAGACAGCTTGACTGAGCCTATTAGTGAAACTGGTTTTTGTTGCAGCCAGCTTAAGCTTTCTGGCCCAGGCATTAAAAGCCATACACTAGCACTAAATTGTTCTCTGTGCTGCTTTGTGTTTGCAAGTATTAAGTAGCACGACAGTTATTTTTCTAATGGTCAAGAACTGCTGAACTTTAATAGCAATGTTACATTCAGAATTCATCATTTGTTAAAATTGAAATCAGATGACATCTAGCACCTTACGGTGAATTTTCATTGGGCTGTTATTTGCTTGGCTGCACAGCTTCTCCACACACACCATAGAGACTGTAATGAATTGAAAATACCCTGGAAAGGAAGATCTGACATGGAAAGATGTCTTTCAGTGACATATTAGCCTTCCTCCCTTACGTACCCAGCAACTTCATTTAGAGTAATCATAGTTGATCATGTTAATAAGCAATCACTTGCCTGTGTGACCAAGTCCAACTAAAAAATCAGTTTACATCAGGAGTGAAGAAGGTATTTCCTTCCTCATCACACTTCACTGATTTGGTCAAATCTAATGCAACATATTGCACCAGTGTAACCAAGCTACAGAAACATGAACTAATTGATATTGAGCTATACAAAGTAGACCATGGCAGTTTCTGTAGATTTTTCTTCTTTGCCTTTAGAGGTATACCCATGCTTTCCCCTTATCCTGTCTTCTTAAGAACATGAGAAAAGCATGGGGCATACCAAAGGTGACAGCAGCACCTGTGGGGGACATGCTGTCCATTTCAGCAGGGCTAGCAATCTGCCTTGAAAACCTCACTGCCATCAGCAGACTGGCCATGAAAGCACTGATGCTTCCAAACTGCTAGACAGCAAGGCTGTAGCTGCTCCTTTCCTGCAGGTTCATCTCAAGGTCTCATCCCTGATTTCTTACCTTATCTTTTTAAAAAAAATTCCTTCCTTCCTTCCTTCCTTCCTTCCTTCCTTCCTTCCTTCCTTCCTTCCT
>NW_024884833.1:13402829-13403491 GCF_019232065.1 Centrocercus urophasianus | reverse complement strand
TCCTTCCTTCCTTCCTTCCTTCCTTCCTTCCTTCCTTCCTTCCTTCCTTCCTTCCTTCCTTCTCTCAGGGGTTCTGCTGCTACCACTATGAAATCACAAGTTAAAAAAGTGTAAATTTAAGACTTCGTTTGGAAAGTCGAATTCCCATTTTGGTGCAGCATAAAGGGTCTGTTCTGAGTTCACCACATATAACCTCATGACACTAATGGAAATTATGTGTGTGAAACACATAGTGAATATTCCATAGAGAATATGTGAACTGACCAAGCCAAATTATAGTCTCAGTTACATTACTGTAAAAGTAAGGTAGTTCATTGCTTCTAGCGGTGTAAGGTATATATCACTGATACCCTCACTTAGTCTAATTTAATAATATAAATTATACTATTACATAGATTACATAAATATAAAATAATATATCTTTGCATCTCTGTCTGAAGTGTGGTGGGTCTGAATCTTGGAACTACTTTCCTGGTTTACAGAGCAGTCGCTCTTAATCCACACAGTGGTGCTGTTGGTGTATTCTGGACGTGCTGCAGCAAAATACAGATGTTTCTTCAATTTGTTTAAATTAGCTAAACTTTTGTCCAGGGGTCTTTCTAACTAGGGACAGAATTTAAAAAAAAAAAACAAAAAAACAAAAAACAAACAAACAAACAAAC
>NW_024884833.1:13355676-13402729 GCF_019232065.1 Centrocercus urophasianus | reverse complement strand
AAAAAAAAAAAAAAAAAAAAAAAAAAAACCACGTTTCTTTTTCTGTCACTCAATCTCTCCAAACAGTAAGAGTTCTGTTTTGATTGCAAATTCTTATTTCTGGATTAGTTCTCAGGCTTTTCAACTGTGCTAATTCTGGTGTTGTCATTTTTGTTTGTATGTGAATACTGGTTTTCCTCAGCTGAGTGCTGAACTAGTGAGAGTTATCCATCCTTCTAAGGTCTTTTTGCCTTCACTGTTTGAGGTGGGGGGGACCTCAGGTTTTCACATGACATCCGGGTACTCTGCAAAATAGAAGGGCTTCTTTCAGTGTGAGGCTTTGCCAGATGGCACTTTTTACTCTTCATGTTACAGGGGCAGCTGAATATCATTTGGAGGCCTAGTGTGGGACAGTGATCTTCCACCCACTCAAACCTGTGTGCATACTGCATGCAAAGGAAACCAGTGCAGAAGCTTAGGGCAGCACCTCTTGCTCGCCAGATGTGTGATTGTTATTGATAGGCTCTATCTAGTGCCTGAGCAGAGACACCAGAGGGGATGTGGGTGAGTCTTCTGTTTTATGCCACGTGTTTTTGTCTGTATTATGCCATGACAGTTCAGCCCTTATTAGGGTGTAATTTGATTCCCATGTCCACAAGCTCCTGATCTTCGTGTCTTACCAATCATTTGGGGGTATTGATTGATACTTGGCTGAACATGAGCTGACAGTGTGCCCAGGTGGCCAAGAAGGCCAATGGCATCCTGGCTTGCATCAGAAACACCGTTGCAAGCAGGAGCAGAGAAGTGATTGTTCCCCTACATTCAGCACTGGTGAGGCCGCACCTCGAGTACTGTGTCCAGTTTTGGGCCCCTCACTGCAAGAAAGACATTGAGGCCCTGGAACGTGTTCAAAGGAGGGCAACAAAGCTGGTGAGGGGTCTGGAACACAGGCCATAGGAGGAGAGGCTGAAGGAGCTGGGAATGTTCAGCCTGGAGAAGAGGAGGCTCAGGGGAGACCTCACTGCTCTCTATAACTTCCTGAAGGGAGCTTGTAGTGAGCTGGGGGTCGGCCTCTTCTCTCGTGTCATTAGTGATAGGACCAGGGGGAATGGCTTCAAGCTACGGCAGGGGAGATTCAGGCTGGACATGAGGAAGTATTACTTTTCAGAAAGGGTGGTCAGGCACTGGAACGGACTGCCCAGGGAGGTGGTGGAGTCACCGAGCCTGGGGGTGTTCAAGGAAAGGCTGGATGTTGTGTTGAGGGACATGGTTTAGTGGGAGCTATTGGGAATAGGTGAACGGTTGGACTGGGTGATCTTTTAGGTCTTTTCCAACCTTGGTGATTCTATGATTCTATGATTCTATGATTCTGACATGGTTGTCAACGACTCCCATCTATAGTATTCTATACCAGCCTAAGTAATTTTATTTTATTCCTTTAGATTTTGCTACTGTCTAAATTATTGCAGGCTACCATTATCTGAGTCATTTACTAGCTACCAGTTACAAAGGTCAAGTTATTGACAGCTTCTGAGATATGTTGGCCTCAGCAGGTCTTTTTACTATTTCCTGAACGATCTTTTCTGACAACTTGACTTCTTGGCTGTCATTACAAGAGTAAAAAATTTACTGCTGCTTCACATAAGTGCATTCTCTTTTGTTTTCTTAAGCCTTGTTGGGGAATGTAGCTTCAATGTCTTTTAAGTAACAGAGGAGATTAAAACATTTTTTTCTTTTAGTCATAAAACTTCGGTCTATTTGGTTTTGAGATCTGAATTCATGTGGCCAGTTTAATGGAAACCATTCTGACCCAGTATCTAACCAGTGGTCAGTGGTCTCCTATACATTTTAAAATAATCATTAATATTTGTTCAAATATACTCTGAAGGATGCATTGAGTATTTTGTCATGAAAACTGATAGTGGTTGTATGATAGAGAAAAAAATCGTACTTAAAATAACTTTCAAACTTACAGTGGATGAAACGAAAAATCTAGATCTGCTGAGAATGCAGATGGTTTATCTTTGAGAATTAAAGAGCAAATTCTTCATGGAGGATTGATGTCACTTTATAGCAGAAGTCTTTTATTATCTTTTTGTGAAAGACTATTATGTATTAAAATTAAGCAGAATACATTGCAAAACACTGATTGAAGCAAAGCACATTGGCAGTGGAACATTTTCTTAATGTGTGAGCCTGGTGGTCGTGGTCTCTTACCTATGCAATCAGCATATACAAAATTTTATTTTGTAAAGACTAATTCTGTCATTCTTTCTCTGCTTTAGTGCATTTTAATATATACTACATTGTTCACTTTTTGACTGCTTAACTACGTATTTTAAAAGAGATTCATTAAAATACACATTACACAAAATTTTTCAGTGGTAAATTGTAACAAAACTTTGTTTTTAACAGTTGTTTCTTCAGCTATATCATACTTCTAAGGTGCTTGTCACTGTTCTCTGTGAGATGCTGTTTTATGATGCCAAAAACTTCTGCTTTCAGAAGATAAACTTTTCGTGCTCTGTATCTGCTTCAGATGATATATATCTTAAGTTTAAGCTGAAATAGTTCTGCCATTTCTGGGAATAAACATGAGAGAATAAACAGATTTTTTTTTTTTTCTTTCTGCTGAGAAGGTCTATGTCCTATGTAAAAATTTTTCTGATGTAGCAGAAAGATTGCTATTTTGCCAGAAATGTACATTTTCTAGCATACATAGAGATACATAGCAAATGTATCTGTGTCTGTCCAGATTTGTGCTCAGTTAAGGCTTTTTCAGAACATGGAGCTGAATTTAGTCCAGAGATTTCACTGGCAGTGACTGTGCTACATATTTTCTCACTTATTTGCACTTGCCTTGTACGTAAATACCAGGATCTGTGTGCTAGAATGGTAGAGCATCCTTTCTTCCAGGATGAATGCATTTCAGTACATGTTACCTGTGTATGTTATGTGCCTCTTCCAGTTTAAATACCAGAAAAGGAGGTAGACTAGTGCAAGGAAGCCTCTGACAGTACTGGAGAAACGGAGAGCGTCAATGCAACACAGCATAAAGAGCTTGCTGAAAGACCGTTTCCTAAGGAAGAAAATCTATTCCCTGACAGAACTTGAATTGAATTAGGGATTTCCAGTCAATATCTTCCTCTACAACCAGAAAACAGCTTTACAATCTACTCACAAAATATGTTTCATGTTTTCCTCCACTGATCTACTCAGTGTAAAGTTAAAAAATCGGATGCGTTAGCACAGGCTCTTTTAGTACAAATTGGGAATTTTTGTTTTGTACATGAAAAAAGAAAAGCAGTAACACTTAACACTATGGAACTAAACCCTTCAGATTTGTGTTGTACAGTCATTTTTCTCATTGCCTTATTCCTCATGAGTCCTCCAGGTTCTAAAAAAAAAAACTTGCAGCTTCTGGAAACAGCAGCCTTATTTGCTGTATAGCTTTGTTACATTCTCAGACTATCCACCCTCCACCCAGAATTTTGTAGAGGCTGTTTGGAGAAATATGAGGCAATCACAATTCTGAAATCGTCAGGATAGCGTATGCACAGAGGGCCGTGTTACAACCTTAGTGTTCTTAACTCTGAAGTACTATTTTTAGACTACAGTGTTTGATTTTGCTTTGATTAATATAGATCTGGGGAGGGAGATGAGATTGTAAGAGTTTGTAATTTTACAGAAAGATAAGAAAATAATTATTTTATGTACTTAAGTTTAGAACACGGATAGTGCAATAAAATCCACACCTGTTTCAATTCTAGTGACAACAGGATTTGGCACTGTGTGAGTCCTGCAAGACTGGTGCTCTATTCTTTGCAAAGTCAACACCGATCAGTCCCTTGCACAGGCCAGGTACACTCTGAATATTTTTTACTTTCTTTCCTTTCAAAATGGAATTTGGTGTGGCCGTGTCTGTGGTCCTGTGAGGCTCTGACACGCTGGTGTGAGGCGCAAGGACTGCAGATGTGGGGTGCTATACAGAACTCCGCAGGGTTAAGCAGTAGCAACAGTTCTCTGCAAGCAGCTTTTGTGTATCTTGATGTTACAATCACTTCCTGAATAGGTAAAATATATCTATGAGTGCATTCCTGATAAACTTTTAACAAAGACTTAAAGATAGGGAATATATTTTCCAGCTTTAAAGGATTCTCACTTTTCTTTCCTAAATGTTAGTCAGAGCTGAGAATATCTTTGGGAACACTGATCTATTCAGCAGTTAAGCTTTGTTATTAGCTAATGGCTAAATTTGTATGCCCACCAGTGTTCATTTCATTGCTGAAGTATGAAGTTCCACAATCAGAATCATAGAAAGGCTTGTAGTTTATAACATCCCTTCTAAAGAAAAGAGCCCCATGACTCTTCCTTCTTGTATTTCTTTATCATCTCTCTTAGGATTCTCTGAGAAGGTTATAATGCAGCATATTAATCAGGTGACATTTGTTTGAAAACAGAATCCTTTTGGAAATTTTTTGTTTATTTGTTTGTTTGTTTTGCATAGGATGGGACTGATAATAGGGAAACAGCAGGAAATCAATACATTTTGCTTAGTTGTTTTTTTCAGCACTCTTTTGGGACAGAGTAAAGAACTGTGGAGGTACATTAAGGAAACACTAACACAGTGTGATTCAGATCCTGGTCTCTTGAAGCCAGAAGTCTTTTATTTTAGTTTAGACAAAAATGGTTTTGAAAATATATGGAAAAGAATTGAGACAGGATTTCTTTTCCAAAGAATGTGTGAAAATGCAGCTGTCATCAGAAAGTAATGAGTGAAGACACGGTTGTCTTCAGGAGGTGGTACACTTCCTGAGAAATTACAGTATTTTAGGACTGTTTGTCTTGGCCAGCTAGGGCAGGGAAACAGCTTGATGCCTAAAAAGGAAAGAGGAAGGAGTGTTCAAGAAGGCTCAGCTGAAGGGTGTGTTACGGCAGAAGGATAAAGAAGGTCATATAGCAGAGATGCAGTCAAGAACAGAGTTTTTTATGTGACAAATTAATAACTCTTACACTCACTGGGATCCCACCTTTTCCTTTCCGGTTGCCGAGACTGTGTGTCTGTATATGGCTCTTTCCATGCTTATAGATCATCATGTCCTGAAGGGGCTAATATTAACTCCTGTTTGTTATGTCCTGTCGCAGTTCACTCTCCCAAATGGTACAAATACAATATGCCCAGAGTGTTAGGCATTTGTCTGCAATACACTTCTTTCCAGACAAATGTTATTCATGTTAGATTTGGCATCTATTTCACAGCCTGAAGAACTGTCCTTTAAGTCAAAAGTAAACTGAAGACAAATCTTAGAAATAAATGTCCAGTTTGTTTGTCGTTTGCCTCATGGTTGTCTTTGTTTGTTTGTTTGTTTGTTTTGTTTTGTTTTTGTACCAAAAGAATGGAAGCAGGGAAAAGAATCTAAAATCAAAATAAGTATCTAGAACTGAGATAGGTAGCCCTAATGTGGGAGGACAGAAGGTACTCATGATCTTGAACCTATTATTTCATGAACAGAAGAATGTGTCTATCTGTTCTGATAACTGAAAGCCACAGATTGTGGAAGACTTTGCTGGAGAGAAGAATGTTTCTTATGGATCTTGAAATAAGTTTTGCTTTTGCCTTGGGAACAAATTTAAAGAAATATACAGAAAGTTAATAGAAAATGTTCCCATGGTATAAAGTCAGGTAATACTGGCCAAAATGCTGTTTTTTCTTCAACTTCCAGCTTTCCCAGAGCTGGGAACATGCTTTTTCGAGGACTGTAATGCACCATGCCCAACTCTAGTTCTAGGGAAATATTTTGTATTGAAAGTCATAAGAAAAATACCATATTAATGCCAGCTACTTTGGCTTTGTCAGAGATAAAATATTACTGGCACACATATTTGATAATTTCAATCACAAGAAGCAGAAGTCTAAAATATAAATAAGAGAATACCTCTGCAAACTCACTGACCAGTTGTTCACTAAAATCATTACTATACAAATTACTACATTCTGCACAGGAAAGATCGAACAGAGTGCGAATACCAACAGTGGGACTGTAGACACATTCTTCCCAATCTGATGATGTTATTAAGTTGCTGAATCCATGACAGCTGTGTGTTGATGACAGAGATAATGGTAAAGCAGTTATCTTCTGATTCCATTCAGACAGCTGATTGTTTTACTAGACCAAGAAAAGCAAAGATCTTGCAGAGTTGTGAATGAAGTCAGATACAACTGAGATCCTTAACACGGCACATGTATCTCTGCTGTTTGCATGTCCATAAACATTAAGTCCATTAAGAATGAGGGTTTTAGTTCAATTACTAAGACCTTTAAGGCTTTTTTGAGGTGCTGATTATGAATATTACTTTATTTATCCTCTCAAGATGATAGATAGTTCACCAATAATTCCATTAAAACTGGACAGTAGATTCCTGTAAGAAAAAAAAAAAAAAAAAGATTTGGGAAGGGAGATAAAAGATAAGGCAAAAGCTCCATCTGTAGAAAAGCTATTTAATAGTGGGCAACTGAAAGTTTGTTGGAAGGCCATCTTCCCCCAGAAGAGGAGAATTTTGATACAAGAGATTCGGGGATCCATATCATATAGGTAATAGGTCCACTGTATATTCAGATCACTGCACTAATAGACTGGAGGAGACGATCACTTATGAAGTAAAATTTTAAAATATGTTGTAGAATAAATGCACTTTTGCTTAAAGATTTTTCTGCAGTTCTTACAGACTTTCATGATTCCCAAACTTTCATCAGTTTGCATGAAAAACAAGGGCCTTGGTTTTTTTTTTTGATTATATACAGGACAAAACTCACTCATTGCAACACTCTAGCGGTCATGTGTAATCTGGCCTCATAGAAACCAGGCAATTAAAAAACTACTTAAGAAGATGAAAGGAGAAAGACATAGAGAGACAAAAAAGACAAAAAAACAGAAAAACAAACAAACAACAACAACAACAACAAAAAAAAAAAAAAAAAAAAATACAACCAACACAAACTCAGGGTATAGTTCCAAAAGTCTCTAGTTTCAGTGGCATCAATTATGTTCCAAGACTTCTTCTGTCCCGTACAGTTTGATGGCCTCTCACTGAGGTTAGTATGATAAAGAGCTTATTTCTAAATTCAGATAATTTTTGTGATCCATTATACACTGTGCTGCTACAGTGACCTTTGAATACTATTACCCAACAAAATGAGTAGTAAAGTGAGGGGAGGAGATAGAAATACACGTAGGACATGCTTGGATTTTGGGAATGCCAAGCAGCTGAGTCAGGAGTTGACTTTTTGAATCCAGACAGCTGGTGGCGACTGGTTTATTTCAGAAATGGTATTCTGTTTCACTTTAATTTCCTACTCATTTGGGGAGTTTAATTTACAGTATCAGAAGAGGTAACTGTTTCTGGATCTGTGGTGAAGAGTGAGACATGTTTCTGAGGCCCAGGCTCAGACTTGAAGGAGTCACAATTTCTCCCTCTGTATGAGGAAGCTGAATTTCCAGCATTGCCTGAAGAGGCTGTACTGTACAGGGAACCATCCATCAGCAAAAATATTTGACAACTAATAAGAACATCTTTAAACCTCAGGAAGCATTGTTTAGCGTGGGACACCAAAACTGGAATCCTCCAACTATCACTGTGCCACAGATTTGCTTAGCATCTGAAGAATATATTTTTCCTGTACCCTTGCAAATGCAATCAGATTGGTGTGGAGTCCTTTTTGTTTTTCCATTGCCTTCATCACTATCAGTCATAAGTACGAAGTAGTTGGGAATTAGCTGACTATTTAAGTGCTGATAGAAGTTGAGACAGAACAAAATATCTGGTTCCTTTCACAGCTGCAAAGACACAGCAATGATGACAGAATTAAGCTTGTCTGTCCATATGGGTGTATGTATGTATATTTACAACACATCAGGGCTAAGATGCTACTCATAACTTTCAGGCAGAAATAAATGCACTTGTTAGAGTTAGTTTTCTCTTTGCTGCTTGCATTTAAAAGTGTTTGTACAACTCACTTTAGCAGGTCTGCTTAATCCGCCTGTTCTCTGTCTGAAAGAACTCTCTTACCTCTTTTTGATAAAGTAAAGCAAATCTCATAAGAGCATAAAGCCTTAGCAGCAGAGAGATGAGAGTAAGTCTGTTACTCATTCACTTGAAGAATATCTGTAGAAAACTATGGAAGCATTGTGGAATTCCAAATCTTCCTCTCAAAGCTGACTAAAGAGACATGCTTGTGTCATTAGTGAACTCTCATGCCATTGCTTTTGCCAGCTCAAGGCAGTTTGCATGGCAGTCAGTATTAGGAAGAGAACTGAGAGCACAATCTATAATCTTGAGCAGATGGGGTATCCTAAAAGATTCATTACTTCCAGTCCAGGCAATATTTAGAACTGTTTGTGAGCTCAATGCAAGGAATGTTTGTCAGTGTAGAACTAGGATTTTCCAGATGTCAAACTCCATTTGTACAAATTTGAATCATTTTTATTTTTAATCTGTGCTACCCTCTGTTTTGTTTTTGTTTTTTTTTCACTCTGTATGACATGTTTTTTCACCAGCAGCAAATGAGATCACTTTGAATATGTTGTTATTTCTAGTTTTAATTATGTTTTTGTACTTTTGTTGATGTGGATAATATGTTCAGAGTGATCCTTTGCCACAGATCATCAAACCAGATTTCCCTCTGAAGAGTCTTTGGCTTGTAAAAGCACTAAGAGGACTCACTGCAGTCAAAGCTACAAAGGAAACAGAATTTCCCAAATTTTCAGTGTAGGAAGACATAAAGTTTCTGGAGTAGGTTTCTTTTATTACTGATTAAATTAAACAAGAATTGTAGTTCCGTCTGACTCTGGAAGAGCTTGTATTATTGTTCTAGAGCAAGAGGCTCCAAATCCAGAGCCAGACTGTCACCTTTATGCCCTTTTGTGATCACATATACACCTGTTATTATCAAATTGCATTGCCCCAGTAGCAGCACAGGCAGACTCAAAGATGTGTCGATTATACAAAATTCAGACATGCCTGGGAACATTCCCAGCTAAAGAAAGATGTGGTAATAAAGTGTTAAAGGCCCTTCTTGCCAGAGATTTGACTCATTCTGACAAGCGTTCTGACCAGGTGTTCCAAGGCTTAGTTTGGCAGTTTGAAAAGTGCAGGGACATTTCTGACAGACTATTAATACGCATTTGATTATCAAAGATGTAGGCTGTTCCACTCTTGTTCAGTGTCTGTGAATTCCATGGGGCATGATTTTTAGTTAAATTCTGTTGTCACAGTGTCAGTGTATTATCCTTGCAGTTCTGAGTTTGGCGTCTGAAAGTTGAAGATCTATTCACTTAGGTATGAGTGAAATATATAATATAATATACATATATATATATATTATATATAGTATATAATATATATATATGTATATATAAAAGTAAAATGAAGGAGATGACATTAAAATTTAAAAAAAAAAAGGAAGGAAGGAAGAAAGAAAAAAAGAAAAAAAGGAAGAAAGAAAGAAAGAAAAGAAACAGAGATTTTTTGTGAAGACATTTTCAGTGTTTCAGAAACAAAGTTAAATAATGATTCTTTTCATAATAAATATGCGCCAAAGTCTGACTGGCAAAAAGGCCAAGCTGCAAAAAGAATTTTTTTAATCTATACATAGAAATCAAGGTAGTAAAGGCTGATTTTCTTTGCAGGAATGTTGATGGCATATGACACCGGTGTGCCCTTCACTGTTTTTGTGGGTAATTCTCCTGTTATTCCGTAAATCAAGCTTTGTTGCTGGTATGTCATTTTTTTCCTTCCATCCTTGAAAAATAATCTAGGAGATAAGGAAAATGTAATATGAATTATTTTTCAATTATTATTATGTTATTAGTCTTCTTTCTTTTCTATTAGAAGTTAATTTTAAACAGTTGTTTGACTTGCTGGAGTGGTTATTCATGCTAAAAGTGGCTACTTTTCTCCAAGATACTTAACCTGTATCTTTCTGTACCCTAGGAAACAAAGGCATTTCATGAAATGTGTAGGAACAAACCTATACTATTTTGATGCAAGATGATTCATAACAGCGGCAGATTTGCTTTTGTCTATAGAGGGCAGGGGCTTTTACTATGGTATCTGTTTTCATGGCTTGTTTTTAGATTTTGGAGGATGCTGTACTCATTATTTTTTCATGGTGGAACTGGTACTATTTTGAGGGATTTCTTCATGCAGTGCTTTGGATGTTTTTTCTTCTCTGTAATTTCATTCCTCATTCCATCCTGATTTTCTATTTCACTGTTTTTTTGGCTGTGATATGACTTGAACAAATTCTTTCTCTCCTTTTTTAGCTTTCTCTGACTTTCTTCAGAATTCCAACTTCTCATTTGGTATGTTCTAATAGTTCTCTGTTATATTCCCTCTGTTTGTTGTTTTCTGTTTTTTTTTTTCTTTTTTTTTTTCTTTTCATTTTCAGAAAATGCTTAAGATTTTAGCCTTTTTTTGTTCATTTTGCAGACATTGGTAGTTACTCTAGAAGTTATTTTGCAGTAATTTGTGCCCTTTATAGTCAGCCATTTTTGAAGTTTCTCATTTCCCTTTTGTTGCAGCATCTTTCACTATTATACAGCACACTGGCTATTTATATTCTTAAGTTCACTATTTTTGTTTGAAGTTCAATGGCTTATCCTGCAAGACAAGCTTAGAAGCATTTTATTTCTTATCATGAAAACTATATGTAATTATTTCATATTTGTAATTGAAAATGTAAGTTCTTATTTTTTGTATGTTGCAGCAGGGAGTAAGCTAACAACAGATAAATGACAGAAGGTTCATGGGACAAAGTCTTCTTTTGTGTTTCTTGTGGACTGATAATCCATCATGGGTAATATTTATAGGTAATATCTGCAAAGACATAAGCGGCTCTACTGTCTGAAATGCAGTCTAGGGAGTACTATGTTTCTGATGAAAGAGATTTTGGACCCAACTTGACCTGTTTGGATAATTTAATGGTGATGGGGACATGTTAATTGCAGAAGTACATACAGTGAGTTCTGTAGGTAGTCTTTTTCTTTCCACATGACCTACTTATCTATAAATAAGAAGATTAAATAAATTATAGGGAAGTGAATCTCCAAGATCTGTAGGATTAGAAGGAGATTGGCCATTGATTTCAAAGAAAACAGAGAGGTTTTGAAAATCCTTTGACTTTTTTTTTCTTCCAAAGTTTACATAGCTGGACAACAGTTAACATGTTACAAAATTCCAACAGCAGACATTCACCCAAGTTTTGCCTTTGTGAAGGTGGTTTCATAAATTTCGATTTGTTTCAGTGGCAAATAAATTAAGTTCTGTTCTGTGAACAAAGGGCAACAAAGATTTGCAAAAGATTATGGAATGTATGCCATATTCCAGATGATGCTTTAGAAAGCTGCATGGAAAAGCACGATAAATCATTAAGAAAAATGATAGCACACATATTTATGCTTATTGTGGCTTAATTCAGAAACTCGAAATATTTGAGACACTACAGCTTGTGACCAGCGTCTGTGTAAATTTTAGTATTGTTTTATGGCTCACAACTCTGCTTGGCTTGTTTTTTTCCTTAATTTTTAACCTTAGCACACCACTGGCAAAGAGACTGATTATTCTGTATTTGTAGTTCTCTGATAGTGAAAGGCATTTGAAAATGACACAGTAAATTCTTGATCCTTACAGAAGAACTGTAGATGAGTCAATTGTGCTGTAGGGCTGCATTTTGACATGGACTCCAAATCTACTCCTTACAACTGTCCTGGCCCCAGAAAGAAAGCCCTTCCTCCTTCTCACTCTAGACCATTTTACCCCATACATGTTGTGCATCATTAGGTTTTCTCTAGGAGGCTGGGGTTCAGTGACAGCAGTCTTTCTCATGACCTTTGCAGCACAGAAGACAGCCATTAAGCTGCATTAAAGTAATGTTGTGAAAGGGGCCAAAACAAAAGACGAGGAGGGACTTCTTATCATCGAGTATAGTGATAAGACAGTGCAATGGTTTTAAACTAGAAGTTTAGATTAGATGTAAAGAAGAAGTTACTCATCATTAAGCTGGTGAGACACTGGAAGAAGTTTCCTGGAGAAGCTGTGGATGATCCCTTCCTAGAAATGCTCAAGGTCAGCTTAGATGGGTCTCTGGGCAACCTGATCATGTGGGAAGCATTCCTGTCCATGGTAGGGTGTTGGAACTAGATAGCCATTAAAGTTCACTCATACCCAAATAATTTTGTTATTTTTTTTTTAAACAAGGTGTTAAAATGCAGAGCTATGGGGGTTCTGATCAAGGCTGAGGAGAAGCTGCAGGAGGTTTCTAGGATTTAGTGCGGTCTCCAGAATGGTCAAGTCTGCACTCAGTCCCCTTCAGACTGCCATGGGCTGGGAAAAGGAAGGTAGCTTATAGCTGTCTTTGTCCAAGGTCTCTCTGCTTCAATCTTTGGCTCAGAAAATTACATCCTGCCAGCAGCAGCAGGAGTAAATGATCTGTGGATCTGCCTCTTTCCCTGGAGAATGCTGACAAGGAGAACATTCTGTCTGTTTTCTCTATCCCAAAGAAACTGTCTCCATGACAGTGAAATACTACTTTTTGGAATACAAGGAGAGATCCTGATGATGACAAGAAAAATCTTCCTCCTTATGCATGTGAGGCTTGAGAAGCACCTAATACATGAACCACACACTAGGAGAGATTTGCATTCAGTTCATTTGGTCTGGTCAGTTTTCTGTATGTGAGATTTGTGTGTTGCTGAAGGACTCTGCTTTTGGCAGACATCACAGCCTGATGCATGCAAGGATCTAGCAACCTCTTTGGTTTTGCAGCAAAGCCTCTGGAGAGACCTGAGGAAGGGAAGCTTTGCCAAACAAATGGGCAGCTTCAGATTTTGGAAGAAAGATGAGAAACTGCTATCACAGCTGCAGTATTTCTTCTGCTTGGCTCTATCTGTTACTTGAGGGACATGTCTGATACTTCTTTCTTCCCTACCGTATTTGCAGGTTACACCATTATTATCCAAAGGACTAGAGTCAACAGACTGTGATGTTTACATATTCTTCTTATCACCTCGCATGATACTTCACTTCCTTATCTTTGAAGTGCTTAGTACAGGAAAGTATCTGACCTCCCTTCTGCTTCCCTCCTCATATCTTCTT
Organism: Centrocercus urophasianus; assembly: GCF_019232065.1. Classification (NCBI taxonomy): domain Eukaryota; kingdom Metazoa; phylum Chordata; class Aves; order Galliformes; family Phasianidae; genus Centrocercus; species Centrocercus urophasianus. The sequence continues at coordinate 13,389,598 of NW_024884833.1, read as the reverse complement.
TTGTTGGTAGCTGCAGCTGTAATTTCTGCATTTTTATTCTGTAAGTAACTCTTTTTATTTTATCACTTCTTTTTCAGTCACTACAGGTTTCATTGGCCTGGAAAATTGTTTCTTGAATCTCAGTTGTCTCTGCATACAATGTGGATGTTGGCTTATGTTTAAATCATTCTGGAAGTGATGTCCCCTATTTATTTCCATGAAAACTACAACAGATATGAAGAGCACAATAAGACCATTTCATATAGTAAATTTGCAGGTACAAAACATTATTTTTCAACTCATTCACCACTATTAGCAGTTAATTTCCACCAGTGATGTACAAGAGCCTGCATACTGTGCTCACAAACGTTTGCACTAGTAGAGATGACCCATGATTGCTGTCACCACTGCTGAAGTGCATTACCCACCCCTCACTGTGCTCACATCCACTGTTTGATCTCCACAAACATTAAGCAAGCATCAGTGAGTGTCAATGAGTACAACTTTTTCCGCATGAAGGAATTCAGTGACACACCTTTGCTTTGTACACACTTCCATGTCAGACACCATTTTGTCAGAATGCCCCTCTGCTGCCATCTGTCAGACAGCAACAACACATAATATAATATTGGTAGGAATGTTCAACCTCTACTGCATACCAACAATATTTGCCTCTGACATTGCGGTCCAACAGCATAATAAAACAGGAAGTTTTCAGAGCAGTACTCATATATCTATTCTCAAATTAAGGCCTTGTTAAAGAGTTGTAACTCTCTCTTCTTTACATCTGGCCTAACTATTCATAGGACTATTTGACAGAGAAATCAGAGGTGAACAAAGAGTTGTTGTCCCCTATCTGTTCTTCTCATGGCTTCTGACTGTTTGTTACCGTGTATTCCTACCATATATTCCATGTATTCATACTGTACCTGTATCCCTACTTATCCAATTTTAAGTGTTTCTTTCAAGGGTTGAATAAATAACCAAATTTTTTAAATTTTTTACCTTTTTTTTTTTTTTTTTGAAAGGGATTGATTTTTATTTGTAAGTGGAAGGAATTCTCTTGTTTTTGTTCTGTTTTGTTTTTGGTCATTTTTTTTAATTATTATTTTTTTCTGATAAGGAACTCAACTCTTCCTTTTTTCTTTACCTTTTTTTTTTTTTTTGCATTCTCCAAAGCAAGACTGCTACAGTTGAGCTTAAGCACTTGAAGCATTTTTGTAGGTGACTTTATGTCCTGTTGTCTTTGTTATCTCTTTGCCAAGACAATCATGATTAATGACTTCTTCCTTACGTGTCAGCTCTTTTATTGTTATGATCTTTTATAACATCGTTGTAATCTGTAAATTATTTCTAATATATGAAAGGACTGTTTGCACTGCAAATACAAAATATCTTTTCACCTTGTGTAAGTAGTCTATTTAGACAAGGAGTTTGGTGTCAATGTAAAGCTTCTACAGGTGGGGCTGAATGTTTTCAATACCTGCAAATTAGGTGCTAGAGTCTATGTTCATAATACGTCACAATTTCCACGAATTCATGTGGATATTTATGTCAATATAGAAAGCTCAATTTGCCTTCAGTTTTGGGTGTTACACAGATTGAGAGGCTGGAAAAGACCGTTCTGATCCTTCTCAAAATCCCTCCATTATTAAATCACAAGGACTGCAGTTATTGACTGAAGCTGGAACATAAAACCACATTAACTTGATTAGCCATCATGAGCTAAAATCTTTCTCAGCAGCTGAAGCTTGAGTAGATTCTCCCATCTCCCATGATCTCTGCCTCATTTTCATTCTAGATAGGTAAGGCTATGTCTGGCAATCGTGAATTAAACATAGTCTTCTCCATGTTCCTTCCCAATTGATCCAAATTCAAACTGATCTCTGTGTTTATTTTGTGTTAGACCCTATTTTGTTTCAGTGACATATTTTACTGGTAGACTTCTTTTCATTTTTTCTGTTTTTTTTTTTTTTTTTTTTTTTTTTATAATTACTCTCACACTTTACAATGTGCTTCCTAATTGGACTGTTCCTTGGTGTTAACATAATTTTCAAATCATCTTTGATGCTGAGCATGTGATCAGAGACAGCAAGCATGGCTTTACCATGGGAAGGTCATGCTTAACCAACCTGGTGGCCTTCTATTATGGAGTGACGGCATTGGTGAACAGAGGGAAGGCAACTGATGTCATTTAGCTGGAAGTATTGAGCAAGGCCTTTGACATGGTCCCCCACCACATCCTTATCTCCAAATTGGAGGGATGTGGATTTGATGGGTGGGTCACTCAATGGATAAGAAACTGGTTGAAAGGCTGCAGACAGAGGGTGGTCATCAATGGCTCTGTGTCCAGGTGGAGGCTGGTAACGAGCAGCGTCCCCCAGGGGTCTGTGTTGGGACCGGTGCTCTTTAACATCTTTATCAATGACATCGATGATGGAATCGAGTGCACCCTCAGCAAGTTTGCTGACGACACCAAGCTGAGTGGTGGGGTTGACATGGTAGAAGGAAGCAATGGCATTCAGAGGGACTTTGACAGACTTGAAAAGTGGGCCCGGGTGAACCTGATGAGGTTCAACATTGCAAAGTGCAAAGTTTTGCAGTTGGGCCAGAGGAATCCAAGGCATTTATACAGACTGGAAGGAGTAGTCATTGAGAGTAGCAAATGGTATCCTGGGCTCCATCAGAAGAGGGTGGCCAGGAGGGACAGGCAGTTGATTGTCCCTCTCTACTCTGCTCTTGTGAGGGCCCCATCTGGAGTACTGTGTCTGGGTCTGGAGCCCCCAGTACAACAAAGACAGAGAGACACAAAGATGATCAGGGGGCTTGAGCACTTCCTTATGAAGACAGGCTGAGGGAGCTGGGCTTGCTTAGCATGGAGAAGAGACGGCTATGGGATGACCTCATTGCATCCTTCCAATACCTAAAAGAAGCCTACAAACAGGGGGAGGGGAATCAACTCATTGTAAGGGTAGATAGCAGCAAGATAAGAGGAAATGTTTTTGAGGGAGGGAAGATTTAGGTTTGATGTCAGGAGGAAGTTCTTTACTATGAGAATGGTGAGGTGCTGGAACAGGCTGCCCAGAAAGGTTGTGGATGCCCTGTCCCTAAAGGTGTTCAAGGCCAGATTGGATGGGGCCCTGGGCAGCCTGGACCAGTATTAAATGGGGAGGTTGGTGGCCCTGCCTGTGGCAGGGGGGTTGGAGATTCATGATCCTTGAGGTCCCTTCCAACCTGGACCATTCTGTAATTCTGTGATTGATGCCAGCAGTGGAGTGGGTTCCCTGTTGCTGCTAGGCACTGGTGCCTCCCTTTTCTTCATGACTGGGTACTGCTAATCACCAAACTGGTGAAATGTGGGCACCACTGCTCCACCTTCTCTCCCAACAATTACAGATGTTTATCTGACCACCCAAAACATCCAGTTGTTAGTTATCTCTTGCAGCAGTTCTTTCTTTCTCTTTTCAGATCTCAATAGGTGAGTTGAACACTTCATCCAAATATTTTTTTATATGAAATAATGAAATTATTTCATGTATTTCATATGAAGGTTTTGTGATGTAAAATTTTCACTTTTGATTTGTTTTTAGAAAGTGATTTGTTTTGTGTAGCTGTGTAGCCTCCTGTTGATTTGTGTTTATTTAGTGTATATATGAAATAGGAAACGTTTCTTTGTGAACTGTCAGATATTAGTCTCTGGCTTTTTCTCAACTAGAAGACAAAACTATGTGCATATTTTGGAATTCGTATTTTACTATCTGAATTTTTGTCTGGGTCTGGAATGCCTCTGTTATGAGTATTTCCTTAATTCCTGGCACTCCTACAAAGCTCTTTACTCTCTCTATAACACTCATATATTATAATGCCTTTTTTTTTCATGTTGAAGGAATTTCTAAAACCTGATTTCTTATTTAGTTTCCTACCTATGAACTTTTCTCTTATTTACAGTAGAATTGTTGCAGTTTATTTTAAATTTAGGAAGGAATAATGTTTTTTAGGTAAAAAATCATTTAATGCTCTTTTTTCTTAACTTTCTAACAGAAGCTTATTTTATCTTCAACTTCCTCTGTTCACTGGGAACAATTCAAAGTGTATTTAGGTGTTGTGAGATTATTAGTCTCTGGGATCACATTTCCGTTTTCCCTTTCCTGTCATCCTCTCTGTCTTTGTTCTCTTCCTCCCTTCTTTGTTTCCATTTTTCCGCCCTTAGATTCCAGTTCTCTGCTATTCCTGGTACAGCTGGACCTCAGATGATAAACAAAACACTCAGTGGGATCACTCCTGTTTTTCTGCTTTTCCTTTTGTTTCACTTCTGTATTTGAGGTTTATTATTTCCTCTAACTTGTTTTCAGCATGACCATCAGCAAGGAGACCCACGCAGCTAGAGGCAGGAATAATGCCATAAGGATTATAACGTGATATAACTCATTAGCTGAAATGCACAGAGATTTGTGTCTGAAGAAATTTTGAAAGAAAGTCTATTTCTTTACAGCTGAGTTAGGAAGGTGAGGATTTCTCCACTCACCCACAGATAGAGACTTTAACAATTAAAGAAAAAGGGGAAAATACTGGTAAGCAATACATAAAAGCAGGTGAGGAAGGTAGACATAGCAGTCAGTCTTTGATTCTGATGCTTCACATATGTGGATTGAAAACAGCAGAACTCTTGTGACCTGGAGAACATGCAAGGTGCACATGATCCTAGACAGGTCTCTGGCATCAGAGGTCTTGGCTTTTGCAGGACCATAGCAATGTCCCATGATATCTGCAGGATAAGTGAGACTGTGGTGAGCCATGACTAGGGCATACAGGAGAAAGGATGCATCAGTCCTACTCTACATGAGAAGACTTCAGGGTAGTATTTAGACTCTTTGAAATTATGATGGCATAAGGCCCATGTCATGCTGACAATGGCAGTAGCTCTCTACCCCCACATTCCTCCTCACCATAGATTTCAGTTAGAGGATCTTCAAACAAATATTTCAGCATCACTGTAAAAAAAACCGTACAGCTCTTTCCCCACCTGCAAACATATTGTCTGGTTTTATTTTTTGTGCCTACATGTAGGTAGTGTAAGTAATTTTTTATTACTGACATGAATCCTAATATGTGGAAATATTTTCATTGCAATTTTCATGTCACGGAGTTATCTAGATCAATCTGTGCCTATGACAGGGGGCAGCAGGCCTGCAGGTCTCCAGACCCAAAAATGGGAAGGCAAAAGGGGAAGGGTAGGAAAATGGGAGCTGGGCCTGAAAACAGTACAACGGCAACGATCTAGGGAGGAAACTTAATTTTACTAAATATGATATCAGAATACAAGATGATACAATATAATACAATATAATACAAAATAATTGGAATTGAGGCTAATAAATCAAATAAAATGAGAGAGAGAGTGTCCGAAACTGAAAACCATGACTTTGACTTGAAGGTGCACAGCTGGGGAGCACACCCACACACTGCCAGGCAGTGAGAGAGAGAGAGAGTCCTGTGACTTCCTCCCGTGAACTATCTTCCTCTCTGGACGTGAAGTCGTCTGGAGTATGTACTTCTTCTTTCTCTTCTGAGAACCAGGTATCTGAAAAGTTGTCAGCCCATTGAACTGGAGTATTAACTCTTTAATTCCCAGTGCTTTACATGATGTTATGATATGGAGTGCAAATAACAAAATTATAAAACTGTGACAATACGTTTGAAACTAATTGTGCCTGGAAAACCAGGAGAATTCTGTAAACTGAAGTAGTGTTCATATGATTATTTTTAACACACCTGAAGTGTTTTGCATCCCTTTAACTAAAGGACTTCATGGAGTTTTCTCATTTGCTTGTTTGTACGTCTTTTTAACGGGAGACTGTGAGGTGCATTTTGTATAATCAATGACAACAGCACTTAAGTAATCTTTTCCTTTTGGTAAAAGAATCCTTGTTCTTTTGAAAGTACAATTTTTAAAAGATTTGATTCAGTTCAGTGCTTGATTTGGTACAGTTGGTCTTTTCTTACTTGTGTCTTCTCAAGTTCTCTTAGGTAAGGAAGTGACAATAAATCACAACATCTTCTGATTGCAAAGAAAAGCTCTTTGCTGTATTTACAGACTACTCCCAGGCTTCATTTTGCACAGGGTTCTTGACTGTTCTTTTAGCTGATACCTGAAAAACATCCCAAAGAGAAACAGGTGTTACACTAGAAAGTAAGAAATCTCAGTTTGATGGCAGGTAATGGTACAGCAATACAGCCAGGAGAAATTCAAAGCAAGCTTCTAGGTAACATATTAGTGAATGCATTCTTCATTGATGATGAATTGATAATGCTGAAGTTGAAAACTCATAATTATGTTTTCTTCTGAGAGGTCTAGTGCATGCATACAGCCATGGAATGAAAGTGTGTTTGCAGCATCAATGTAGATGTCGGTACTGTTAGCACCAGTGTGGCTCAGCAGTGACTGGCATCAACTGATGGTGTGCAAATGAGGAACACAGCTGTGCCTATGAGAACAATTGCATGGTTGTTTCAAATGAAAATCACAGATGGCTATGGAGAAAACAGAAAGAAAATGGAAAAACAAGCAGACATACAAATGTCAAAACAGATTTAAGTGCTTTCAAGCCTGATTGGTTGTGTCTGTGCTTATTTGACATCGATGTAAAAGACAATATATATACAGACCAATTTCCTTGAGCAAGTCAGTTCATTTTGAGAAGTCAGTCGTTGGATCCTCTGAAGGCTTCGTATATTATGTATGAATCAGTGCACAGTGGTTTCCAAATGTAGATGACGCTTGAGAGGCAGTTAGCATGCATTTCTATTGGGAAATAGAAAATACAGCAATTTAAATCAGGCATAAACTATGTTGTGGGTGGCTTCAGTTTTGTGGGAGTATATTTCCTGGCATTTTGCATTTCATTTTAGTTCTTAATACAGCTGCTCATCAAGTGGATATTTAATCTATTCCTCTACAGTCAGTACGAGGATCACAGATCTCACCAGATTAAGACATCAGTTTAAACTGCTGAGGAGATCATTTGACCCATCATAGCATGACCCAACATGGTTTAATCCATTTTCCAAAAGTGGCTTTTATTTGCACATGCAAGAGACTGTGGTTTTGAGCCTTTCTTACCAATTACAGGCCAAAGGTATTTAAAAAACCTGGATCACTGATTCTGATTTTACCCCTCCATTTATAAGAGAAAGACTGAGCTCTCTGAGGATATATTAGCATATGGAGACCACTTATTTGCCCAAGTTTTTGCTCTATACGCTACTAAAAAATAAAATAAAAATTTCTGTTTTGACACATATAAAAACTTTTCTAGTACTGTGAACACAGAGTAAAGAAAATGCTTCACGAAAACAGTAGCACTTTAGTATTTGATTTGTAAATAAACAGTACGGTGACTTTGATTATGAAAGACAAAGTTTTTCATTCAGATGTGATGATTGTTATTCTTTTATGCAAGTGTTTTACTAACCCCCACAAAATATGATTCTCCAAGATGGGCAGCCAATTAGGCATGTTTTAAGTGAGGCGAAAGAAAGACATTGTAAATGCCTGAGTTTCTAAGTAACCTTCATGCTCTCATGTAATAGCTACTTCTAGGGTCCAAAGCAAGTATCTTTTGTTGTGATCAGAAAAATGCAGAGTTTTGGAGGACTTTAAGCTAGTATTGCTATCTGTGGCACAGGCTGAGAGAATCATAGAATCATAGAATTGCTCAGGTTGAGAAAGACCTTCAAAATCATCAAGTTCAATCACAACCTAACCAGACTGTCCTAATTTGAACAACCCTCCATGAAATCATTTTCCCGAGCGCCACATCCAGAGGGTTTTTAAACACATTCAGGACTTAACCACCTCCGTGGGGAGCCTTTTCCAGTGCTTAACAACCCTTTCTGTAAGGATGCTTTTCCTAAAATCCAACTTTTCCTTTCCTGGCACAACTTGAGGCCATTTCCCTTCGTCCTATCACCTGTCACCCATCACTAGTGAGAGGAGACCAACCCCACTCTCACTGTAATCACCTTTCAGGTATATGAAGAGAGCAATAATGTCTCCCATCAGCTTCTTCTTCCCCAGACTAAACAGCTCCAGTTCCTTCCCAGTGCCTCACAGGGCACATTCTCCAAGGCCTTCATCAGCCTAGTCATCAGCACCTGCTTGAGCACCTTAATATCCTTGCTGTATTGAGGTGCCCAAAACTGAACATGGTGCTCATGGTGGAGCCTCACCAGTGCCAAGTACAGGGCAGAATTACTTCCCTAGTCCTGCTCACCACACCATTCCTGATACAAGCCAGGAGGCCATTGGCCTTCTTGGCCACTTGGGCACACTGCTCGCTCATATTCAGCTGACTGTCCATCAGTACACCAAGGTCCTTTTCCACCAGGCAGCTTTCCAGCCACTCCTCCCCAAGCCTGTAGGGTTGCCTGGTGTTGTTGTGACCAAAATGCAGGAACCAGAACTTGGACCTACTGAAACTCATACAGCTTGCCTTGGCCCATCAATCCACTCTATCCAGATCCCTCTGTAGTGCCTTTCTACCCTCCAGCAGAACAACACTCCCTCCCAACTTGGTGTTATGTGCAAACTTACTGAGGGTGTATTCAATCCCCTCATCAAGATCATTGATGAAGATGTGGAATAGGAGTGACCCCAATACCATGCCCTGGAGAAACTGGTTGGCTGGTTACAGACCAAGGGTTGTGATTAATATTTCTGTGTCAGGGTAGAGGCTGGTCACAAGCAGTGTTTCTTGGGGTTTGGTTTTGAGACCAGTGCTTTTCAACATCTTCATCAATGACATAGACAATGGAATCAAGTGCACTCTCAGCAAGTTTGCAGATGACATCAAGCTGAGCTGTGCAGTCAATACACTGGAGGGAAGCCATCCAGAGAGACCTGGAGCTGGAGAAGTTCCCCCATGAGAGCCTAATGGGGTTCAATAAGGCCAAGTGCAGGGTGTTGCACTTGGGTCATGGTAATTCCCGGTATTTATACAAACTGGGGGAAGATCTCCTTGAGAGCAGCCCTGCAGAGGAAGACTTGGGGGTCCTGGTGGATGAGAAGCTGGACATGAGCCAGCAGTGTGTGCTTGCAGTCTGGAAGGCCAACTGTGTTCTGGGCTGCATTAAAAGAAGAGTGTCCAGCAGGGACAGGGAGGTGATTTTCCCCCTCTACTCAGCTCTTATGAGGCCTTATCTGGAGTTCTGTGTCCAGGCCTGGGGCCCACAACACGAGAAAGACATGGAGCTCTTGGAATGGGTCCAGAGAAGGGCCACCAAGATGATCAGAGGGCTGGAGCACTGCTCTTATGAGGAAAGGTTGAGGGAACTGGCTTGTTTAGCTTGAAAAAGAAAAGACTCCGGGGAGACCTCATTGTGGCTTCCCAGTACTTAAAGGGTGCATATGAACAGGAGAGGCAATGGCTGTTTACAAGGGTAGGTAGTGATAGGACAAGGGGAATAGTTTTAAACTAAGACGGGAGGTTTAGTTTAGATATTAGGAGAAATTTGTTCACATAGAGGGTGGTGACGCACTGGAAGGGGTTGCCCAAGAAGGTTGTGGATGCCCCATATATCTAGAGGCATTCAAAGCCAGGCTGGATGTGGCTCTGGGCAGCCTGGTGTAGTGGTTGGCAATGCTGCACATAGCTGAGAGGTTGAAACTAATTGATCATTGTGGTCCTTTTCAATTCAAACCATTCTATATGGTGATATGATATGACATGATTGATGTATGATATCACTGATGACTAGCTACCAACCGGTTTTAACTTCATTGACTGCAACACACTGTGCCCAGCCATCCAGCCAGTGTTTCATCCAGAAGAGTATGCCCATCCAAACTGTGGGCAGCCAGCTTCTGCATGAGGATGCTGTGAGGGACAGTGCCAAGGGCTTTACTGAAGTCCAGGTAGACCACATCAACACACTTACTGCACTTACTTTCATCCACTGAGCGGGTCACCTTGTCATAGAAGAGAGGAGGGCTGAGGAGCTGAGGAAGAAGCGTGGGCTTACTGGGTGGAGTGCTCAAAATCAAAAGCAGATTTGCCTTTGTTCTTGGAAATATCTCTGCCCTACATACACATCGCCTATACTCTAGGTACAGATGGGGAGATAAGGGTGCGATTCCAGCCTCCAGAAGAAATTTCCAAGGACTGGGCAGGCCAGTAGTGGGACACACCTATACCCTATGTCAGCATGCACAGGTTGTCACTCTGGGATTGAAATTATGTTGGCTAACTAAAGACCTCAGAAGGTGCAGAAACGCTTGTGCGGCCACAACGCTAGTAGGTACAAAACTAGGTCTGGAGTATCTAAACAAGCTTCTTTTATCCTTGTAGCTCTCTGAGGTGAGAAGAATTAACTACCTGGATTTCTGCATTCTCAGGATAGTTTCATTGCACTCCTAGGGCTAGACCAGGCTCTCCTAGGCACCCTGCTCACTTGTGAGAAGTGAGGCAATGACAAGTTGCATAGACGGCTCCACTAGCTATGAAAGAAGGATTTGGGGCATCAACTTGGAATGCAGCACTGTTGTTCAGAAGAAAGCTATACTCTTTCTTGTTTGAAGCCAACCAGCTTGCTCTATTCAAAGAAAATGGTATTGTAATGAAAAAATGTTTGCTAACCGAACAGGTCTCCCTATATTCTGCTTGCTCTAGTAACCCTGCAGAGTGGAAAGAGATCAGCCCTGGAGTTTTAACAATATGGAGCTGCAGCTTTGCTTTGCAAATGAACAGACTTGTAATAGTGTCTGCTAAAACAATTCATGCCAAAACAAACATAAGGAAAGATTTTTTTCCATGTACCAAAGTCTCACTTAAGCATTTGCCAGAGAGCATATTTTACTTTTCCTGTCTTCTCTTCTGTTTGTGCCAGAGAAATTAAGATGCTGCAGATAGGTAACTGTCAACCGGCAGCTTGGTATGGGATGACTACCTGACAAGATGTGGGCTCCAACTTACGTAGTTTTCTCTATATGCAGAGAAAACTCTTTAGTTTCAGCATTTTTAAAAGAGCTCAGCGCTGGGGTCTGCATTTTTCTGCAGTAAGCTCATGAAGTTGGATTCCCCTTGGACTTGCAAACCTTGGCCACATTCATATTTTACTTGAGCCACTCTGCACAACTGATACTTCTGGTGTTTATTTTTCTTGATTTGAAATAATTCTTATTTCCCTCTGAGGAAATCTTTCCTGGTAATGACCACTAGTTATAACATGCAGGCCATTATCCTCAGCTCTTCTCCCATGGCTCTATCTCACCTCATCCATCACACCTAGACATGAGGTCAGAGGTTGCCACAAAATGGGGGAAAAAACATTTTTTTAAAGAATTGAATTATTTTGCTTAAAAACTTTGTCCTGAGGTTAGCTATTCAAGCCACAGTGGCTCAAATGGCCTTCTGTAGCAATGGAGACCCAAAATTTCACAGTGGGGTGAAATTTTTGCTGGCAGCCTTGGGCATATTGATACCAAAAACACATACAATCATACTGAAAATGGTCAGGAGATGCTCAGTGCACTTCTGCCACTGTGCTTATTCTTATTTCTTTGGTATGTGTTTATCAGTGTGCGTGGTGAGAAATGTCTCTGCAGGTGAGATGCGTACCCAGACCTCTTCCTCACAGCTGCAAATGTTTCCCTTCCAAACCTGCATGTTGTGGCTGGATCCTCAACTAGGAGGAATTTGAGGGGAGTCTGTTCTTCCTCTCTGCCCCAAGACTGAAGCATTTATAGAATTACAGAGGCATGAGATATACTTTTCCCATAAATTGAAACAGGCTCAGGCAATTCTGAGGATTCACAAATGGTTAGAAATGGCAACAAACAATACGTAGGATACCGTGGGAAACTCAGACTTGTGAAATTTGCATTTCAGTGTTGCAGATCATAGAATCATAGAATCACAAATGGCTTGGGTTGGAAGGGATCCTAAGGATCATCAAGATCAAAGCATTTCAATTAGTTTTGACTGAAGCTGACTTATGTTGGTGGTTTGGCTAGGCTAGCTGGCCATCTCAACTTCTGATTTATCACCAGCTACAGTAAGTGTAAAATACGGAAAGCTTGCATCGCATCAAACCATTTGATTTATCAATCATTCCAGAAAATGGTGTCATTCATGCAGCTGTCCTGCATAGGTATAGGCCTTATTCTGTATTTTCCCCAGTTCCTTTACCTTATCAGGAAGAGGAAATTTCAGGAGTACTTTTCAATCATAAATATTATAAAACTTCAGAATGCTTTACTGAGTTGTAAATCTGAATTATCATTTTCATTTGACTATAAAATTGAAGCTGAAGCTTATATTTGAGCTCCTCTGTAACAGGTGAATGGCTTTCAGGAATATCTCCCAGTCTTTCTAGGAGATGAATTTAAAATAAAGCTTTTTGCAAACAGATTCTTTTAGATACCAACCATCAACCTCTGTCTGAGTAACAATTGCTCTTGAAATAACTGTCCCTTCTAGATTAGACACAACAATAATAAACTTGGTGACCATTCTATATTATTTGAAATATGAATTTTCAAGATCAGGGAGTCCTGTGTCCTTTCAAGCTGTTGTTAAGAATTCTGATTTGCTGTACACTGCTTTAATGGAAAAAGACACTTCTGCTGCCTGATTAAAAGAATCCTCATCATTATCTGATGTTATTTAATCTGACTCTGAAGGTAAATCCTCCTCATTCTCACTTCGCCTCTCTCTTTTCTGCTCACATGGTTAATTCATCATTATTCCTTCTCTTTCTTATCATTGCGTTAGTTGAATATTTCTTGAGCACTGCTAACCTGCAGGTCTCCAGCACATTATTTGTTTATAATATTATCTGTTTTCATCCAAATGTTGGCAGATTATCTGAATCAAACTGAACAATGAAATGTGAGCTTTCTACCTCCCAAAGTCCACACACATCAAGCTATGCTTTCTTCCATCTTAAGTCATGCTGCCTGTTTCTCTCTGTTTGACATGTGAAAATCCACACAATTCAAAAGTTTTACAGATGAAATACAATATCATTAACTAGACACAGTGCAAAGAATACTGGGAGGTTATGCATGTAGTAATGGGTGAAGTATTATGGATGCTGAAATTCAGCAGACAGTGACCAACTTCTTGTTCCATTGAAGTTTCTGTTGTATTCACTAAAATCACAATTGGAATATTGTCATGGTACTTTGACACCTTATCATCTAAGTGTTGAAATCCAGTGTGGAGTGATGGAATTTGCAAAACCTTGCCATGAGTTTCAGCCCTTCTGGCAAGCACAGCATTATCTGATGGCGTGTCACTTGGTGGGGATTAGGAGACAAGAGAAAAGAGAATGTGGTCTTTGTATAAGCTATGGTATTTGAACTGAAGCTGCATTTCAGTAAAAGTTTGTAAGTTTACAAATGTACATTGATACTCTTATTGATATCCAAATTTATTTTCTTGTCTTATAGTTTTATAATAAAAAGTATTCCTTTTTTTTTTTTTTTTTTTCCATAATAACTACTGTAGCCACGGAGAGAACCAAATATTGTTATTTCATTTATTTGTGAAACAAATTTGTGAAACAAATTATGTCCTCTGCAGGCTTCCCTTCATAATATGCATTGGGTTTGCAGTTTACAAGAACACAGACACTGGTTTAAGCACTCCCTGCTCTCTGACATAGAAGATGAAACAGCAGAATTGCCGTGCACATCTATGATTTTAGAGCAAAAGCTACAGCTCACTGTGTCTCTCTAACTCAGAAATAATTGTCAGAACAGAGATGTTCATCTGTATCTGCCCTCTGTGCCTCTAATGAATGAAACATGGCTGTCAGAATTAAAAGGGATAGAGTTATGGTAACAAACTTGGAGTACTGTTGAGTGTGATTCAGTAAGATTATAGAGTTCTCCTCATTATCAATTGTGGTTCATTTTTCAACAACTACATTAGTCAGTTTTTGGTTACGGTGATTGCCTACCCGGAGTCCTTTCAAGAACATCCTTTGATATTTTCAACTGTTTTCTGTGTGTTTGCATGCTGGATTTATGTGTATTTTCCTGACTGTACAATATAGATACACTTCATCAGCACAGCCAGAGCTGCCACTGGACAACTCCATTAATTCTGTTTACATTTGCATTTGCCTCAGCCTCATTCAACTGAAAAATCTACCCTTTGCTTCCAATTATGCTTGTTGGAAACCTAGCCAGGTTCTGCATAAGGCAGACCTTGAAGCTGATCCTGATAAAATTCTGAGTTACCAATTCGTATCTGACGAAAACAACAGTTTTGCCCTAATTAATATTTACATGTGCTGATGGTGAAATTTGAGAAGATAAATGCAACTGCTTTGAGTTGAGTGTGAAAGGGGATGTCTCATCTACTGGACCTCCTGAACTTCTGTGGGGATTCCTTTGCTTTAGAAAAGTCAGTGCAGGGCGCTGAATCATCTGATAAAAGACATTTTCCCTGGAGATCTGGTTTGCTATGAAAGGCTACATAGGATGGATGACATGGTTCTTATGAAAGAACGAAAAGTGAAAGCGTGAACATCTACTTACATAAGTGTATGAAACAGAGAAAGCATGGGTGTTTGCATCCCATCATAATCACTGCCATGTCCTAAGGCTCAGCTGATACTCACTGGCAGCTTTTCACTGATGTCAAGCATTAATGCCAATTGAAGTTCTAGGTCAGATCCTTTTACACAGATTTTTCATGGTCCCACCAGCAGTACATAATTTCTCCATAAAAGCTGATAGTGACACGGGCACATGTACTGGGTATGTGGACAGTCAGATTTTTAGAGAGGTGAAGTTTTTCATACACCAAATAGAAGTCTCTGGTGTTTGCTTTCTACGCGTGTTTAGATTGCATTTGCTGTCAATGAAAGTGCTGACATTACTCTGTGAGGACTTGTTTCCAGTTATGCTTGTGCTGGTGGAAGATTTCAAAGTAGGCCAGCTCAGTTTTATCTTGTCCTTTCACACTATTTGTAATGAGGCAGAGAGGAACACTGTAAATACAAGGGGTAGAGGTTCTTTGATGCTTGGTTGGCAATACCACAGGACTGTATAAATAAAATACTTCCAGGGTGGTTATACCTCAGCTTAATGCTACATCGATCTGCTTGTGCTGCAGATTGGCAGGAAGCACTTATGCCATTAATTAGAAAGTCGCAGGAGCAAACATTTGTAACATGCTTCATTTTCTATGAATAAAAGTGTGAACAAACAGAACAATGACTGACAGGACTAAGGACACTCTGGTAGGAATATATCTGGGCTGTTCTGAAATGCCTGGGGCAAATAAAAACATCTAAATGCTTTTTTTTTCTGCTTGGGGCAGTTTCTCTCTTTCAGAAATACTAAGCTGGAGACAGTCAGCCAGTCCTACCATAGTTTTATGTACTGTCTTTCTGACTGCTTTTTTTCTTCATTTAGGTGCTTATGCCTACTGTATTTGTAGTTACAATTATTTTTAAACTAATTTCTAAGGAATCTGTATACTGTGTAGAGGAAGAGAGTAGGCGTTGCAGCAAAAGTGTTTGTTCTTCAGGGGTTGCAGATATAATTTTCTGCTTCATGGATGTGGGTGACATCACCATTTACATGTGCTCTCAGTCACTATTTTGTGTGCTTAATTATTCTTCCTCCATTTGTGAATTTACGGAGAAAAAAATCTGTTTCATGGTTTGTGGTGAAGAAGAAAAATGATGTACAATTTCCACAGTTGTAGTTTGCTATAGACTATTTTTTTATGGATCCTGTTATGGATTTTATTTTACACTGTCTTGTTTTATGTGTAGATATAGCATGAATACCACTGAAACAAATTTCAAAGAGAACCAAGTCTGCTGTGGTTAATTTTCCTTCCTACTATCATCTCATTCTGACTATGGATAAAAGGACTTGTTTCTTGATTTAAAAAAAACTGCTGCAGAATTCAGGGGAGAGTGGGAAGAAGAAATGGTATGTAAGGATATTTCCACTGCAGGCCTGGGCATGTGTATAGAAAATACTATATTATGTAATAAGTTTATGTTAAAATATTCAATAATCAGTGGCTGGAGGACAGAACATAGCCCAAATTCACTTGAAATGTAAGCTGAAAAACAGCATATTTCATTACAATTACATTTAAAAAAATGCCTTGCCATGCCTAGCATTCTTAAAATAAAGAATGTATTCCTTACCATCATTTCCTCTTATGCTGTTGGGACCAGCACCTGGTTACAGTGGAAAAAGGAAAATAACAGATGGAAAAAGGAGAACACTATGAAGATATGCCAGACATGATGACCTCATTCACTTTTTTTCCCCCAGTTTCTTTCCTTGGGCCAGATCACTTCTTACAATCTGCTGCTAAGGCACCCAGGACAACAACAACAGGAAATTCCTCCAGGCTTTCCTCCAGCTGTGATTGCCTGATGACAGTGCCCCATCTTACCCAGAGATCAGTACCATGCACCAGCTCTGCACCTGAGGTTGCTGTATGAATTACAGTTTGAAGCAGGCGCTACCATACTGAGAAATGTTCCGAGCAGAACAGCTCTCTATTTCAGTGACATCAGTTGAAAAATAAATGTCATTGCAATTTATTAATCATGACATTGCTCTCCGTGAAATGAAAAGTCATATTCCGTCTCAGTGTTAGTCTTTAAGATCTGCAAAGTAGTTGGCACAGATGTCAAGGCAGTTTCTTCTTGATGGGAGTGAAGTCCTGAAACAGTTCCTTTCCATAGAAGCTATGAAAATGTCACTTTTGTGGAGATGAGAAGAAAAGAGGGACATTTTGACTCTAAAGTTGTCCTGTCTCTAGGATGGGAAGGTCAGGAAGGCTGGGACCTTGCAATATTCAGCACAGAATGGGCATACCCAGCATGACTTGCTGCACAACTTGCTGCACAAATGGGAAGGAGAAGAGCCCTAATGGACACAGAAGCAAAAGTGAGAGCAGGGAACAGAGTTCAAGGAAAGAAATGTATTTTACATTATTGTGGAAGATATATCTAGCAGACTGAAAGATGGGTATCTAAATTTTATGTTATTTCTCTTTACTTTGGAAATCCTCAGGTTGGTTTAGTCCTCCAGTATTCTTGTACCCGCTGTTCTTTCACTGACAGAAAATAGTTTCTTGCCACTACGTGAAGACACAGATATTTGTACTTTGTCCACTGCGGAAGAGTTAAGCCCTTATTTTATGCACCTTAGGTGAAAAAAAAAAAAAAAGGACTGAGTGACTTTTACTCATATACATTTAATTACAGATAAGAGAGTTGAAAAAAAATGCAATAAAGGAAAAATTTTGGATAAAAATCAAACACACCTAAGAAGTTC
The DNA here is from genome assembly GCF_019232065.1 of Centrocercus urophasianus. Lineage (NCBI taxonomy): Eukaryota > Metazoa > Chordata > Aves > Galliformes > Phasianidae > Centrocercus > Centrocercus urophasianus. The sequence goes on along the minus strand of NW_024884833.1, from coordinate 13,372,296 downwards.
TGTGTCTTTAAGATCCTGAGGGAAAACAGGGATATAAGATATTATCATGACAAGAGGCATTTATGGCAAGTCAGAAACAAATACAGAAGTGCAGTACATAAGATCGCAGATTCACCAAGTAAATGTGTCCCCATAGTAGAGTTTGTGATCAGAGGTCAAATCATAGAATCATAGAATGGCTTGGGCTGGAAAGGACCTTAAAGCTCCCTGCCATTGGAGAGATTGCAACCCTCTAGATCATTCTGTCCAGTATCCCGTTCATTCTGGCCCTGAACATCTCCAAGTACTGATCATCCACAGCTTCTCTAGGCAGCCTGTGCCTTTCTGCTCTCTGAGCAAGAATTTCTTCCTAACGTCTAACATAAATCTTCGCTCTTTTAATTTAAAAACGTTTCTTCTTCGTCCTATCACTGCCCTATCAGCCTATGTACAAGTTCAGGCTCCCTCCTGCTTATAAACTCCCCTCAAGAAGGCTGAAATGAGGTCTCTGTCACGTCTTCCCTCCTCCAAGCTTAACAAGCCCAGCTCCGTCAACCTTTGGTGCTTGTGGTGCTGAAGATGCTCCAGCCCTTCAATCATCTTCATGACCCTCCTCTGAATGCACAGTTCTACATCCTTCTTGTGCTGGAGAAATCAAGCCTGAACACAATACTACAGATGAGCCTCACAAGGGCAAAGAAAAGGGGAATGGTCACCTCCCTTTCCCTCCTGACCTCCCTTCTTTTGATGGATACTGTTGGCTTTCTGGGCTACAAGAGGACATTCCTGGCTCGTGTCCAGTTTTTGTCCATCAGGACCCCCAAGTCCTTCTCCACAGAGCTACTGTCAATGGGTTCCTTTTCTAGTTTGTGCTCATAACTGAGATTGCCCTGACACAATGCAACACCTTGTAATTGGCCTTGTTGAACCTCTTCTGTTTCCCATAGGCCCATTTTTGAGGGTCCAGAGGTCCCTCTGGATGGTGCCCTTTCCTTCTGTTGTATCAACTGTACCGCTCAGCTTGGTACCGTCAGAAAACTTGCTGAGGGTACACTTGATCCCACTGTCAATATAATGTCTAAGGATGCTGAAGATCACGAGACCCAAGACAGGCCCCTGAGAGAGAATGCTCATGACTGCCTCCATCTGGACATAGGGCCACTGGACGTAACCCCTTGGCTGTGACTGTTCAAGTAATTATTCATCCCTTCAAATCCACACTTCTCCAAATGGGTATGTTTGTGTTGTGACACCACGCCAAAGGCCTTTAGGTGCAACCTTCTTTTGTCATTCCATTACAGAGCACCAATGGATTAGTCAGGGAAGCCATGCTGGCTGTCTTGGATTACCTCTTTGTCCTTCACATGCCTCAACATATCTTCTGGGAGGATATGCTCCAATGATCTCGCCAGACACAGATGTGATGCTCACTAATTTATAATTCCTAGGGTTTTCCTTCCTTCTTTTCTTGAAAATGGGAGTGATATTTCCCTTTTTTCCAGTCACAAGGAACTTCACTTGACAGCCATGACTTTTCAAATATGATGGAGAGTGGGCTGGCAACTATACAAGCCAGCTCCTTCATGACCCTGTGATACATGTCATTGGGCCTGTATAGACTGGTACACATTCAGCCTCAGGAGACAGTTGTGGACTTACTTTGCGATTACAGTGAGAAGGATTTTGCTTTCCTGATCCTCACCTGGAGATTCAGGGACATGAAGTTGTGGGAAGCCTGACTGACAGTGAATACTGAAGTAAAGAACTTGTTGATTTGTTGTCTTCTCTGAAGTCTGTTGCAACCAGTTCTCAGATATCATTTATCAGAGAGGGTTCACTTACTCTCCTTTGCCTGCCTCTTCTGACCAGTGTACCTATAGAATCCATTCTTGTTAGTTTTCACATCCCTCACCAATTTTAGTTCTATCTGTGCTTTGATTTTCTTTATTCCATCTCTGCATGCCTGGACGGCATTCCTGGGTACTTCCCAAGCCACTCCCCCCTGCTTTCAAAGCCTGCACTTTTCCTTCTTTTCCCTCAGTTTGACCAGCAGGCCTTTGCTTAACATGCCAATTTTGTATCTTAAGCTGTGGGACGGAGAGCTCTTGTGCTCTCAGAAATGTGTACTAAAAGATCTGACAGCTCTGTTATATTCTGCTAACAAGCCATAACATATCCATTATAATGAAACCTTTGTGAGTGTCACAGCTGACCTGACTATTTCAATATATGCAGCATGAAGTGATGTCTTAAATTTTTCTGGAAAGTACCAAGGCAGATACTGGCAGTTTGACATACACTTTGCTTTTCGTTCTACAAGTTACCGAGGAGGACATATTTCTAGACCAGCCACTTCTGCTGTCAGTGTTGGGGTGTTGTGGTAGAGTGAACTAGATGCTTGTCTGAAGATGCAGAAGAGGTTAGGTCAGGAGGACTTGACTAGAGAAGTCAACTTTGGCCCTTACTACCAAATCTGGATTTGAAAGACTCTAATTTGTGAATGGTGCAATGACAATATAAATGGGTCAAAGAAGGGCAGCAAGGGAACAGAGCATCTTCCTAACGGGCTGTCACTAACGATGCTAGAGATACCTCATGGTCAGCAGAGCGGATCTACTTCAGCATGGCCATGCACAGGCCTATTCCCAGGCTCAGTTGAGACCACAGCAGGATTCTGGCTGTTTAGTTTAGACTTGTCCCACAGCTCTGCTATGTAAGATTCTGACTCTTAACAAGTGTGAGGCTGTATAAATAAACAGGTAACATTTGCTGAAAGCATACACCCCACTCCATAGTGACAGAATCATGCCTCCAGTAAACAGATCCAATTTCTGTTTTTTCAACATCTTCTTGAAAGTTAGTTTTCCACCTCACTTCTCAACCCCAATCTCCCTACAGCATGTGAATAGTGTATAAAGCCTTGGATCAGTATGTGAATCAGATTTCACTCCAGGCTTCTCCTCCTCACTAACAAGCAAGCTGCAGTTGCAGAAGCAAAACTTATGTCTCCTTTTGTAGAATATAAAGGGAAAAGCTCAGTGCAATTGGCCATATCTAGTGGGCAGGAAAAACAGAAAAGGCAGAGCATTTGCAGGGTAAAAAAGATCCAGATGAAAAGGGAATGCACTTCTCAATCCTCCTTTTTTCCAGCTTCCAGCCTCTCTCTTTTGTTTTTTAAATTAATTTTTGGCAGTAACATAACCCCTGGAATCCTGCCATTTACTGCTTTAAAATTTCTGTTGGAAAGAGGAAGGGAAGAAGGGAGGGGGGGAGGAAGGGAGGGAGGGAGCAGTAGGGGGAGTATGAAAACCTGACAGAGTGGGTTGTACATAACAAACACTTGTTCTGCAAAAATAATCTGCAATTTATTTTTATGATGACTCTGTTTTTATATCAGGTCCTGTGGGAGAGAGATACTCTTCAGTAAGGAATACTGGCTATTTCAGTGAAGCAGCAGGACAGCTAGGCAGAACTTAATGTACTGGTATTTTGTGGAGTTTCCTTAATAGAAGGCTGCCTGTAACAGGATCATTCCTTAAATCTTTAAAGCATGAAATGTTTATAGCTGAAAAGATGCAACCATGGCAACACAGATATATTAAAATAAAGGAAAGATTCTTCTTGTTTCCGTTTGAGTGGTTTCACAGACTCCAAGGAAGGGGCACTGCATCCTTGTTGTGACCCAGCAAGAAGCTTACATAGTCTGCAATTGCTTCCAGTGGTGATCTGGGCCCCTACCTTTTTTCATTCCTGTTCCTTGGATCAGCTGGGACAGGCTCTCCCCACTCACCTCTTTGGCGTTCCACAGAGCACGTCCTCCACATCCAGCAGCTTCACCAGCTGTTGCCTGTGCCCCCACCTTGCTCTTTCTCCTGCCTTAAGCTTCCTCCCTTGAAAACAATTCCCTTAAAATTAATACTGATAGACTTGGACTTCCTCTTTATTGTTTTCTGTTGTTATTGATTCATTTGGCATTTCCCTCAGTTGCTTTCATGTGAGTCTTGGGTTGACCTGGCTTTCCTCCAGGTGCTTGGAGAGAAAATGCAGCATTTACCTTCATGAAGCACCATATAACAAGACTTGTGCCCTTTAGTCCATATTTTGGGAGGGAAGAGGAAGAAGGAGAAAAAAGTGAGGCCAAAAGTGCTTCTTCTGTAAAGAATATGGATATTTCTTGTCTAAATATATTACACCATACATATCCTGATATTCTCAAGCAGGATATCTTAAAATGGAAGCTGACAGCTTGTATGTGCTTGATACAGAGTTGTTTTTGAAGGGACGAATGTGTAAGAGAAAATGTGAAAAAAATGCGGGTGAAATGTAAAAGAAACTGGTGTTTTCATTAATTCCTCTAAATGACCACATGGTTTTAAAATTTAAACAACTTCTGTAGAGTTGGAACGCTGTAGCAACAACGTTGTTCTGCTGCACAAGATCTAATGATATGACACCAATGAGAAGAAGTAAAATGTACACTTCAGACTCTCCCACAGACAGGGGAAAGAGACCACCACAAGCTGTTGCACTGTACGGCCTCCCGCTCAAAGCAGGCTTCACCACACCCAGACAGCTCTGTTATGCTGTCTGCAGAAATCCAAGGGAACTTTCTGAGATGAGGGCTGAAACATACTTTTGAACTGCACCAGCTTTCCATGGAGGTGTATCAATGACCGGACACGGAAGAACAATCTTGCAAAGGGCAAAAACACATCATGGCTCATCTTTCTTTTGTCTATGTTTCAGATGCTACAGAAGACACGGTAGTCAGTATTGATTGTGGTGACCAAAGTCTTCTGTAGTTCGCATGAGCTTTCTGTGTCTGACTGCCATCAGGCAGCATGATATGGGAGGAGTGGGCCAGCAGAGTGGGACTGACCTTGTTGTTCAGAGCTTCTGCTTGGACAAGATGATGTAGAGGTATATAGGGACCTCCTAGGGCACATCTCTTGGGATAGTTTCACCCCAAAAGAAGCCAGCTGATGCCCAAAGGGGCTGCCCTTGACAAACGAATAACGGGGTGGAAAGAGGGAGCATTTTCCTGCCTGCCTAAAACACTAACCTAGGAAACAGTAATGTTTTTAACTGAACAGGCACTGAGCAAGGAGTCCAAGGGCAGAGAGATACATATCTTGTGCCCATCCCTGTGCTACTCCATCCTGTGAGGCTCTGGCCACTCTATGCTGCTGAGCCCATCCTTGCAGTGCCTCCAAGAGATGTCTCATCCCTAGTGAAAAATGGCATTTGCTTCTCATTGTCTGTTTTCATATGTGTGCAGCTTCCACCTTATCTCTGAAGCATTTTTAAAATTCCCAGCATTGTAGCATTCTCTCTTGCTCTCCCAGGCATCTCACATAACCATATGTCTCCCTGCCATGTGCAGTTAAGCAACTATTTACTGTATGTCTGAAGAAAAGTCTGGAACAACCTTAATTTTCTATTTAAAAAGCAGCTGCTGGTTTCAGCAATTGTCCTGAGGAATGCTTTATAGTTGATCTATGCTGTGATGTGTAATGTTACTGAGGACAGGATAAGCCAGATTTGATGTCTTTGGATAATACTGTATTGTGAGACATTTCCAGATTTTCTTCAATGTTAGAAAGAAAGTACATGTCACTGGATAAGGCAAGGCCTCCAATTAAGTTCATGAAGTGTGTATTTAAATTTTAGGATCGTATCAGGTGTGCCTCATAAAACTGAATATATAGGGTTTTTTGTACGTGGTTCAATTAAGGGATTAGAAAACATTGGCATCATTAAAACAGGCAAGAAAACATTTATTAGCCTGTCAAAAAGTATTACAGCCTCAGATAAATCCACTGTAGCTCTGACCCAGATACTGCTTTGCTGTAATTCAAAGTGATGGCAAGGACTGTGAAGCAACGGAAGAGCTAGGAGACAGCTATCTTACTAGAGTGAAAGCACAAGCTAGCATTTCTCCTTCAGAAAGAGATGGAACATGCACACATTGGGAATGCTATTCTTCAGTTACCCACATCATGCAGGTGAGATGCATGACATTAGGGTTTCCTTTTGACACTTTGATTTTGTCATTGCTTTAGTAAGTCGACACAAACATGTCGACTCACATCAGCTGAAAATAGGGACCTCAAGTATAAAAACTGATACTGGCTTAAAATGCTCGTTCAGAAATGTTTGGTATAAAAGGAAAAATACTGATGAAAGAACTTTAGCTCCAAGCAGAGGCTTCTGGAGCAAGAATTCTAGAAAATATATACTTTTTTTTTCTCTCTATTTTTAAAAATGCAATATTGGTGAATAAAATGGATAAACTACCCCTTGGTTTTAACAAATATTCTTCAGAATACTTATGTCTTGTTATGAAGGATATCTTTTAAGAAGGAAAGAGTATGATGATTGACTTAACTGATGGTATTACTTTCTTTAGCTGTATAATGTTACGCAATGTTTAACATCAGGAGCCAAAATCCATCTGTGCATTTTTCATATACTCTTAGATTGCTTAACCTGCTTTACACAAGTACACACAAGAGCAGGGTGAAGAGTGAAGAGGAAACGAGCTATGTGTGAGAGGTTTAATGTAATAGAAGTAATCTTGATATTCTGGTAGGTTAATTCTGGAGTGTAGAGATTATTTAAACACAGATGTGTGAGAAGTTGCTATTGCTGTGTTTAGTCAAATTTTACTACTCAGTGCTTCTGTGACTTGAAAATGTTTTTTGTTGTCTGGGGAGGAAAAGGGCTGGGGAATTTTGTTTTTGAAAGGATGCTTACTCCTAGAAATTTTTTTAGTACTTTGGTGAGTGTTAAATTTCACTTGAGTGATATACAATTCAGCAGTACTGACTGCACAGAGGTTCTCTTGGAGGCATACTGATGCCATGCAGGTAGCGCTGTGATGGTGGCTACAGAAAAGCTAGCTCTCTGATTGATATATCCAAACAAGACCATTTGAAATCTGGGAAACTGATTATTCTCATAGAAGCCTGTAACTGATTTTGTCCAAGGCACGTGTACTGATTTGAACTAAAATTCAACACGTTTTTGTTGCTTTGGCTGCACATGGTCAAAGGTGGTTTACTGTTATGATTTTATATTTTTTTGTTATTGGTATTCCACATCATAATATCATGTAGTGCATTGGGAGTTAAAGAGTTAATGCCCTAGTTCCGTGGATCGTGGATATTTCTGGGTACCAGTTCTCAGAAGAGAAGACAAACTACATCTCCCAAAAGACTTTCACTGTTCTATTTGGTTTTTGTTGTTGTTGTTCAGAGGGAAAGATGAAACTATTCTCAAATCATGAGGCTGTCCCTTTTTTCTCTTATTACTCATCTTTGCATGTATGCTCCCTAGCCATCTCACCTTCAGCATTAGAGTAAGGCTTTCCGTTTTGGACATGCTCTCATTTTATTTCATTTATTAGACTCAATTTCAATTATACTGTATTATGTTGTTTTATATTGTGATCTCATATTTAGTAAATTGACTTTCCTTCTCAGATCATTGCCACTGTACTGTTTTTAAGCCCAACTCCCTACTCTTTTCCCTTTTCCCCCTTTCTCCTTTCCCCTTTCCTGGGGCCCATGGGTACTCCTGTCCCATTTAGTCATGAAACCAGGCCAAAGTGGTCTGTAAACCACTGACATTTATCTTTCTTTCAAGGATGGGTATTTACAAGGAATAAAAATCTATTTGTTGCCTATAATTTACTGACCTACCTGATATTCAGTAATGCTCTTTTAAGTGTATAACATATGCAGAACAAGAAAATGTTCTGATTTCAGTGTTTAAAACCTACCTTTGTCCCACTAAGAAAGCAATCAAAACACATCATGCCTCTTTCCTCAAATCACTGTTATATTAAATCTTTCACTGCTAGAAGCATTCATATTAAAAAAGGCAAAAGTTTACAATATGGTAAGTAATAGTTTCACTGGGATATAGAGAACGTTTTAAACTAAGCAAATAGTTAACTTCGTTTTTGCACACTCTGGAAAGGATATTTAAACTGTTTTGACATGTACAGACGCTTGTTTTAGAATCATAGTCTTTCCAGACATTACTCAATCCACCTGACATTGGAGAAGTAGGATTTGTCACCAGTTCCTGATCTAATGTGTTTTTGTGCTGAATTCAGAAACTTCTAACTCTAGTAGTTCTAAGTTGTTCACTCTAAAAATATTCTTTTTCCAGAGCCCACTCTATGCCAGTAGATTTTACTTGAGGGAGAATGTGCAACTTGATACAAGTGGGAGAGGTTGTGAGTGGAGCCATTAGGGAATCCCTCCATCAGTGTAAACTTAATGTAGCCACTACTAACCACTCTGCCAAGGTGGTTATTATTGCTTCAGATATTTACAGCTTTTTCATTGATAAGAAAGAATTTTCCATGCTGGTTTAGGGGAACTCATTAGATGTTATTAGTGAGTCATGATTGCATTCCTATTGTCCTGCAAAACTGAGCAACCGTGGTGTTTTCATAAATGATGTTTGGAGTTATTTAATTTGAACCTGATAAAGACAACTTCTGATTTCCAGGACATCAGTTCCTGTCTATTTTCTCAGGTGTGTTATATGGGATTACAGAGCTGCAGCATAGCTGAAGCAAGCAGCAGCTCTGGAGGTTGTCCTCTCCAGTCCCCTCTGCTTAAGCAGGGTCAGCCAGAGCAGGCTACTTGGGGTCATATCCAGATGGATTTAGATTATCTCCAACATGGAGATGTTACAGTCTCTCTGGGCAGCCTGTGCGAGTACTTGATCACCCTCATGCTAAGGAAAGTCTTGCTAATTTTGAGTTAAATTTCTTTTGTCCTACCTTATGCTTGCTGCCTCTTGAAATGATCACTGGACACCACTGAACTCCATCTCATTGATTTCTACCTTCAGGTGTTTATATACATCGATAAATATCCCCTGGACTATCACTTATTCAGACTTGTCCTGTTCCCTCTTCTCAGGATTCTGTGCTCCAGCTCCACCATCATCTGTTTGCTGCTCACAGCTCTTGCATTCCGAACCAGTTTTTTTTTTTTTTTATAGGTATCAAACTCAGCAGAGGATCTCCGTCTGTCACCTCTTCGATCAGAATCTGCCAGAAAGTTGTCATCAGTGTGCTCCAGAAACTCCCTGGGTTGCTTACACCCTACTGTGTTGCTCTTCTGAATAGTATTGATGGGACTGAATTTCCCACGAAGACAAAGGCCTTTTCCCAGTTTTTCAAAAGTGACCTCACCTATCTGTTCCTCATATGAAGGTCTGCAGCACGCCTTCATTATAATGTTGCCCCCTTTGATTTTCAATGTAATCCTAACCTATAAATTCTCAGCTGGGCTGAGATATGTCCCTAGATTCAAAGACATTAACTGCCAGTCCCACTCCTCACTGCCGTAGCCACTATGTCCCAAACTGCCCAAATCTGTCCACACCAGTAGTCCAATCATATGAACCATCTGTCATGTGAGCTATCCAGCTGTGAAATCTGCACCTCTGTGACTCCAACCTGACTGTAGCTTTGCAAGCCACACAAGGGCCCTCGCTCCTCTTGCTTCTTCACTATAGGACATACGTACATACAGGTGCCTCAGAATGCTTCAATATGGAAAACTGCAATTGTTTGCCCTATCATGCAATCCTCTCTGCGTATTTGAGGTAACACAAAGTTGGATTTTACTGGGGAAACCATGGTCATAACATATGTTATCAGGTTGAGGTAAACTCTAGATAACCTTTAAGTATCCAACATGAAACTGCAGTTTGCACTCCCGTGGGCATATTATGGCAACTTCTCAACAAAGGTGAATGCAAAAAATCCATTACTTCATCAATAAAAAAATATGACAGTCCCACTAATGATCGTTATGCTGTAAAATCTTGCTGCCTGGGTAGATTTTAACTTCATTTCTACTACTTCAGGAAAATATCCTGTGAATGTATGGGCATATGCTGAAAGAGGTATTGAATTTCCCTCAAAAAACTATATCAACACAAAAATGATGTATGCACTACCACCATTCAACATGCGGTTTCTGGCTTTTTCAGATTTAGGATTTCACAATGTCTCCTTCCCTCTGATTCCAACACAGATTTCCTTATTTCTTTTCATCCTCTGAATGAAGAGACTTTAGAATTTGAAACAGTGAAATAAACTTACATAATAATAAATGATAAAACAATAAAAATGATATCCTCATCACCTGCTCTCTCTGAAACAAAATGTTGTATAGAGTATTTCATCTTTTCACGGATTGAAAATGTCCCTTCCAGTTTACCCTCCGTAGTCCTCCTTTATACGTGTAGTTACCGCCTGCTAAGGCAGAGAGAAGATCCCTTCCTTCTCCAAGAACAAGAAGATCTTTCTTTTTCTTTTTATTTTTCCTTCCAGGAAACTAAAATTAATGCATTGCTATAGTCTGAGCTATTTCAGTAGGCTCATGTCTGTGGCTGTGATGAACCACTGCTGTGCTGATGGTGAGGTGAGACTCATGTCCACTCCAGGACAAGGCAGACTGTGCGACTAGCAGGGACAGCAAAATCCCCCAGAGGACACATTTCTAGTGATGATGACTGCTACAGAGGCATTATCTACTTCTGGACTACCTGGGGGAATGTCCTTGCTTTGTTGACAAGAGGGCTATACGGAGCTGAGGCTTGTGTAAATGGTGAAGCAATTGGAAGTGCAGGTGTGTTAGGATTGGTGTCATTGGTTTAATTTGGCTTTTGCTACTGCCAATTCTTTGCGTTCACAGTCAGCACTACAGCTGCCAGCCACTGCTTCTGGTAAATGCTTACGATCAAGGCTGGTATGAGCAAGCATGCTGTCTATAGCTTTTATGAAATATTTCCAGAAATGTGTTAACCTGAACAGAGGGGTAATAATGGGTCAAAAATGCAGAAATGATCTGAATGTCAGACTGAAAAAACAAAACGCTGTTGCAACTTCCTGTTTCATTCATCTCAGCAAAAGTCGCTCAAAGGAAAGGATGAAGTCTTTCTGCATGGTGCATTAGAACTTTGTTTTAAAATGTATGTTTAGTAGTGGGTCAGCCTCCTGCCTGGCTCCCACCATCATAATACGGAAGGCCTCCATTGTTGTACAACGAGGCAGTGAGGTGCACCATGTGCTGAGCGTGTGGTAAAGATAAGGAAGATGTTAGGAAAGATGCTGGACATCCACCAGTGCTGTACTATCACCTGCAATTGACTCACATTTTGTTTTTCGAACAAGAAGGTAGTGCCATCACGCTGTGCCTGCAGAAAGCCAGGAGGATGAGCAGGGAGGACAGGAGATGTCCCTGCCTCTAGGGATGCCACACCAATGGTGTGTGAACAAAATCGGCACCTCTCTCACCAGTGGGCAAACTCCTTCCTGAACTTGGGAAGAAGGGTCAAGGGCAGTAGAGTTCCCCAGGAGCGGCCTTCACAGCAGTGTTAACAGACTCCAGAAGAAGTCATGTAACATTTCCCGATTAAAATATAGAAGCTTCTCTCCAAGGACATGAAGGAAAAAAATAAAAATTTGTACAGGGGAAATCCAGATCCTTCCTGAAATGAAAGAAACAGACCTCAACAACAGGAAGCTCTTCAGCTACAAAATGCAGGAGAAGCACAGAGAATGCTTGTCCTGTTTTTCCAGGCCACTGCTAGCACCTGCTCTTGGCCAGAGTTGGAGGAAGGGTACTGGGACAGAATCATCAATCTTTCTCACTGCATTCATACAGTCTGAGTCTGAGTGATCTTATACTCACAGAGGAGACGTGTGGCTGCTGTTACACAAGCAGGTTATTGCTCACTGTGCTTATGTCTAGCTCCTGTCCTAGTGCATCCATAATCCCACCCAGCATACACATAGCTTCTGTAAGTCTGGGGGATGCTGGGCACAGTGATTCATACTTTGTGCATCCACCGGTGTCATTGAACAGCCACAGGGAACAATCACAGAGACAGAGGAACCCCATTTCCAGTGCAGTATCCTCCTCTTGCTGAGCTGCATTTTGTGAAGTAACTGTTTCCTCCCATCAAGAAAAATCAGATCCTGGAGAAAAACACAGCAGCTTGCGTCTCATTATTATGAAGGACAAGGCTTTCAAGCCTACAAATCCAGTCCACCACTGCCATTAATCCAGCAAAGCATTCTACACTTCTCTCTCCTACCTCCCACGTACTCATGTTTATTCCTGCTGGATAGCATGTTACCAGGGCTCCCAAGTGTGTGGCAAGACGGAGACAGATAAAGGAAAAAAAACTACAATGAGATTCAATGAGCAAACAGAGACATCCTCTCACTTCATCCACTTGCACCTCTTTTATCCCTTGATAGGTTTCAAAAAACAACTTCCTACCTCCTCTTCTCTTGTCTAAGTAACTCCCATGGATTCAAAGGGACACACTCTGATGATCATCAGCACAGGGCAAGGTAAGGAAGGTAAGACTCATAGAAAGACCGTAGTATCTCACAGAAAATGAGAGATGTAATCCACCTTCCTTTTCTTTGTCTCATTTCTATTGATGGAAATGTACTGCAGTGTGTTTCACTATTTTCATCAGAAAATCCTCAGGGACCTACATAAGACTGTTGCAATCAACACCTATTTCACCATCACACTGGATAATCCATCAACCTATTCTATAAAGCAGTTATGCGCAAATGAGCGTACACCACCAATGTGGCAGAAGCTGGTGGAAGGCAATGTCTTTATCCTTCAGCTATAAATAGACAACTGAGACATAGAGATATTCACTTGAGAAAGGGCTTTTACCCTGTTATCCCGGGGTTCTGTGCCAGAAGCTCCAACAAAGGGCCACCCTTCTGTCTCATGTGAAAGCTGTTGCCTTCTCTTCACTGGCTCAGAGTTGCCTCCCAGTCCCCAGACTGTGGGTGTCTGGTGGCCCTGGTGCCTGTGGTGTGGTCAGACTGGGGACTACACTAAACTACGTTTCCTCAAGAACAGACATAAGACCCAGGACCATAAGCAAATGTTTCCCCAATGGCTTCACATCCTTGTGCACCTGCAGATTCACCACCTGCAATACATATGGGTTGTAATTATGCATAATTTAAATACCCTCAGCTAGTCATCTCACTTTTACACTGTCTGTAGTACATCCTCCCACCCAACTACATAAATTTCCTCGGTAGCAGAAACCCGAATGATTATCACTGAGAGAGCAGTTAAGACACTCAGTTGCCTTTGGTAGAGTAAACTCTTCAGAGACATGAGTAAGTAGAAGACAGCTACATGGCAGATGTTTATACATATGCACATACACACATATACACACACTCTCCCTCTCTAATTTCTTGACACATGGAGAGCAGCAACACATGCAGCACACTTTGTATTGTACATCAACTTCAAACATAGCCCAAATCAGCCGTGGAAATGGCAGCAATTATGGTAAGCTGAAACCAAACAAACTGTAGCAACCTAATAGTTTCAATGGCAGAAAAAAAATCCCACGTCACCCAGCTGGAGGAACTGATAGGAAGACAAACCTCAAGGCAGCTTATGGTTTCCTGGCTGTCATCGGCTTGAAGCTTGGATTCTTGATATAATGAATAATCAGTGTTTGAACTGATGGAAGTGACCTTAAAATATGCTAGGGAGATAGAAATTTTCACAGTGTGCATTGGGCAGTGGAAACTGTGGTTTGAATACATTTGTGTGGTAAATGCTTTTATTACAGGGTGGAATTAAAGCAGGGTAAAAATAAAGGCAGAAGTCGCTACATGACTGAAGTAAGAATTCAAACATGAAGCCATAGAGAGAGCTCTCTAGATGACAGCAGTAGTTTAAGAGGATGTACATTATAGGTCAACCCTGTCTTGAGGTAGTGCAAAGAAAGCATTTGAACAGCCAAATAAGCTGATAAGAAGCAGTAGAGAAAGTATTCAGATGGCAACTGGCTAAAGGCACTAAAGTTGTCTTAGCATTCTCCCTGAGGAGATGTCACTGCTGTCTGATACATCAACAGAAATGGCCATCTGCATCTCACGTCTGCTTCAACTGTCACCTTATGTCATCTCACCTTCGCCTCACCTCCATCTTATCTCCACTTTCACCCCTACCTCACCTCCATTTCCACCTCACCTCCCTCACCACCTCTACAATGCTGTCATTTCCATCTCCGCCTCCACTTCATCTCCTCCTCACCTCACTTTCACCAGCTTCCTCATTCCTGTGTCTCAGTGCTGTGTCAGGGATAGTAGGCAGCTTTCAGCAGTCTCTGTCTGGGTTCTGTAAAGGCTGTGAGCATACACCCTAGGAGGAGCCCAGGGTACCTTTGTTCAGGGCTAAAAAGAGGGAGTCACTTGGCTTTCTGGGCTCTCTCTGCATCTGCTGCAGGCATCCAGCCTTTGAGGGACCTGGCAGAACAGTGCTCACCTTCTGCCAAGATTTCTGTGAAGTTGTATTTCTGGGTTGCTTTGTCCTTTTTAGCTGACCTGGTCATGGTCCACAAGTTAGGCTTTGGAGGAATGAACTGAGCACCCAGTTGTTACAACAAGGACAGTCAGCATCCAACAGAGACTTTTTTTATAATTGCAGAGGCATGAAGAGGCAAAATAAATGAAGTACTGGCTTGGCAAAAGGCTTTTTTTCATGCACCTCTGCTCTCCTTCCCAGAACTGCTGGTTTTTAATTAAAAAAAGATCTCTTGGGAAATAGGTAAAATAGACAGCTTTTTGCTGTGAGACCACCACTTGCTTTCCCCTCTTCTGCCTCCTTAATTTAGGTTAAATTTAAAGGAAATAACTTGAGGTTTGGAAACAAATATCTCTAGAGAGCAACTTGGCGGTATGGTGTGGCATGAAGCCAATAGCTATAGAGATCATCTAACTTGAACTGAGGCAGGTTGAAAAAAAAAGCCAGAGAAACTGAATCAACCCTTTTCTATAGGCATTGCTATTGACCTGATTTTCTTCTGCTCTGTGCTCTATGAGGCAGTGCGTATCTACATCAAAAGGGTCTAGATAACCATAGTCACTGTTTTTAAGGTTTTCTTCATGCTGTCTGCAGGCTCACAGACACAGCTGCCCACAGTGTGCCCTGCTACTTGCTGTCTGTTTGGATATTGCTTCACCCTGAAATTTGGGCAGTTTTACACCTCAAGCAAAAGGGAACATATGTTCTGTATTGAGCATGAAGCTGGCAAGTATGCAGTTCACACCTCTGCTTGATCCAAAGCAACATGTTTGTGTTCCTGGCGGCTCTTTACCATCACTTTCCATCACTTGACATGGATAGAGAGGTCTCGTTTCTTGTGACTGGCAAGGAATAGTGAACCTTGAAGAACTCTGTACTCACAAGAGAAGACAGAGTGTTTTGCAGAGACATACTTAAGCAGAATGGAAGGGCTCCTTTTTCCCTTCCTTCTCTCACCACAAATGCACTGCACCATCATCAAAATGTTTCTGATCCTTACCTAGCAGTAACATTATAGCCTGTGATGTGGGACTGGGATGGAGAGAGCATGAGGCCCTTTTTCAATCCACAGACCACAGCAGAAGCCATTGCACCAGCAGAAAACCACACTGCTCCACCTCTGCACCTCCAGTCTGATCAGACCTGGTTGGTTAAAAATCCAGCTTGGACTTTAACTCATCAGACAGCCCTCTTTAACATGAGAGCATCTCCCCCTTGCCAGAAGTGGTGGTGATGGATTTGATGAGGACCACAGACCCTTGGCAAATGGGCTGCATCCATGCTTGCCAATCCTGTTGTTGAATTAGGCTGAAGTAAGGTTTCCACACTGCAGTTACGAAGGACCTGATTCATAGGAAGACTCTGTACTGACCAATCTATAGGGCCAGTCTATCCGGTAAATCTAAAGCATGAAAAATACATTTGGAACAGGAAATAAGGAATACGTGCAAGTGAAATTCCACTGGCTTGTCTTAACATCTCTGTTATACCTCTGTGCTGTTGCTCTTGACTTACAATGTATAAGATCTTACTTTGTTACAAATAAGGTGGCATATTCATTGTGGATAAGAGAACAGACATCTATATTTTCCTCACTTTGATAAGCTCATCCGCTCAAGCATTCTGTGTCTGTCAAGTTGGGAAAAAAAGTCATAATCCTAATAGAAGCCTTAATGCCATCCCAAGATCTCTGTAAAGAGAAGAATGCAAAATCCTCTGTATGCTTATGGTAGACAAGCGTAAAAAGACAAGCAGCTTTCTTCTTGTCCCACCTTCTTAATCCAGAGGAACAGGACTTCAGATGGTTTTCCAGGAGGGTACTGTGCTGAAGAAGGCAGAAAGTGATGCTGGGGAAGCTAAACACTCATTATCTTAATAATGCACCAAGCCAGCCTGGAACATTTTACAAAAGTAGAGTCGGTTTTTGGAAAAGCCACAGAACAGACAAAAGTATATGTGCTCATCTTTCAGTCCAGTAAAAGGAGACAAACCATTGCCAGACCTTCTTTAGAAGTACTCTTTTTCTCTGTAAAATAAAATGCTGCAGTACTGGTGAAGAGGTCCCATGAAAGCCAGTAGTTGCCAGAATACTATTTTTGGAAAGGAAAGCCTGTTTCTCACTTTGCTGAAATCTCTGAAATGTTTTCATTTCATTTCTGAAATCTCTTCGCTGAAATGTTTTCACAGAAATTGTCAGTTCGGCAAATCTTCTGTGATTTTGTGATTGAAGCACTCC
>NW_024884833.1:13289629-13355269 GCF_019232065.1 Centrocercus urophasianus | reverse complement strand
TTTTTTCTCAGTTCCAAAACACAGGATTAGGCATAAATTTTAAGTGGCCAGATTTGTCAATGCAAATTTTATTTGATTATTTCAGGTGAGTTGATCAACAGTAAAAGAATCCAAACACTCTTGAGGATAAGTATGTGGTAGCCATGATTTGTGTGATGGGGAGCACATTGGGCACAAAGATAAGGAGCCCATAGAAATGCTGTGATCACCTCCAACTATAATGAATCTTAACAGGAGTAACCACTGTCCTCAGATTCACCTGCACTTTGCTGTTTATTGCTTTCGGTGCTTACAATTCTGGTAAAAATCTGAATACAGCTATCAAGAAGGCAGACGTGGTAACAGTGGTGCAGGTGACTGGCTGCTCCCATGAGCAACATGTAGGGAGCAGATTGAATTAACATTTTCCAAATATCTTAAAGCATGAATACAGTTCTGCCAAAGCACTTCATGCGTAATACTCAAGTAATACATTCAGGAAAAAAATGGGACTGGTTTCTAAGTAATTTGCTACGGGAAAGAGAACCCTAAGCAATGCATTTATAATGTAATTTAGGGGCTTGATGGTGCAGATGAGTATCTAGTGGGAGATTACTTACGTCTGTGTGTGTTTGAAATGTCCAAATGGATGAAGTTTGCAACTCCAGCCTGCTAAACTTCTAAGTTTCAAAATCAGTATAGATTTGTAAAGGAGTACTTGACCGGAGAAATGGAGCAGCTCCTAGCTTCCTGCCCTTAGTCACAGGTGTGGGCAACAGTGTAACTAACACACTGCAACAGATGGGTTAGACACCCTGCAGTTACAGACACTCCACAGAAAGAATTCCAAGTGGTTCGGCAGGGAAAAACAATCAACCCCTCCAAAGGAATATTGGGAATATGAATTGAAGGGGAACTCTGTATTCTTCTGACAGGGTTATAAATTAGGATAAAAGAAAGAGGCTTTTTCTGTTCACATGAAAGCAAAAAAATTAGAAAGAAAACTTGGATTTTTGAAAAGAAACACTGATAAAGAAACAGACTCTCTTGTATGGGTGCGCTCAAAATCTTCAGGATTACAAGAGGATTGTAGTTAGAAGAATAAATGATGTCCTTCATTAGGTGAAGCCTGAACAGGCAATTGAAGTAAAGCAGTCTTTCTGAAAGAAAATTAATGACAACTTTTATTCTAGATGCCAGCATTAAGAAGTTGTTGACAAAAAAGAAATTAGATGTCAGAAGCATAGTTTCTACACAAAATGTATGTATACATACCAAGAGCTGTCTGCACACAGCAATGGTGCAAGAAAATCTGTTTGATAGTTTGAGTATGGACTATTTCAGCATTACTTTGGCTAAAGCTCTGCCAGGCAGTTAAGGTGATCTGAAACAAGGTGTTCAACATCAAAATGAATGTCTGTGCAACTTTTCACATCTTCTAGTTTTCCTGACAACTGGGTCATCATAAAGGAGCATGCTACCAAAGGAATATTCATTGCTTTTATTTAGCTATTAACAGTAGCTAAATTAACAGTAATTTCCTTCCAGAAGGCACTGTTTTAAGATAAAATTCATGTGACGTCTTTAAAGTGGATCAGATATGCTTTTCTAACCTCCTGTTATTTTCTTGTTTGTTTGTTTGTTTGTTTTGCTCATGTTATTTTTCATTAGAAGGAAAGTTTTTGCTGCAACAAAAATAGAGCTTTTCTACCACCAGCTTCCCTGGAGAGTTTGTTCTCACACTGGTCTACCAACAGCCCCTGGGCTAAGTGAACCCACAACTTCCCCCACTCGGTGCCAGCATTGTCCAGTGTGATCGATATGGGGTTGGGATGTGGGCTGGAGGTGCATTCACAGCATGCCAACATCTGGTATTCATTCCCATCCAGAGTGGACTGCAAATGCATCAGGCAGACAGGATCCTATAACATCTTTCCTGTCTCGGACTTCACTGCCTCAGATGGGCAGATACGGAGAGCATGGCCATGCGTGAAAGTGTTTATGCATTTGTGTGACCACAGGTAAAAAAAAAATGCACTTTTTGCTGCTGATTTCTTTGCAGATGATGAGAGGGAATGTTGTGAGCATAAAGCAGAGATGGAGCAGTATGTGCGTTGGGCACAGATGGTGATAACCACCAGCTCTGAGACTGTGGTGATCTTTTTTTCCAGCCTTTTGCAGCAGTGTGCTGCCTGCTTTCATTATGACTTTCTGCTTGGGAAACAACTTTGACCTTGAGCATTTTTGCAAGAGAAGGAGCATCGACTAACACCCACTACACAAGTGAAATTATTTTCTAAATATTTTTTCTTTTTTTAGTTTTCGAAAAAGAGCTATGTCCCTCCAAACAGCATGAAATAATTACACTAATTTAAAATCTATACATCATTAAAAAGCCTTGCCTAGGTTCATATAAATGTGTATTTCCCTGTCTTTGCTGTCCCACAGGACCAGAGCAGTGAACATGAGGAATCTCATCACTGCAGCATCTGGAGTCCTGCTGCGTATGCCATGGAACTGTACGATGAGCCAATTATAGTTCTCAAAACCAACACTAAAATATGTCTCTTCCAGTTCCTCCAGAAGAGGGAGGGCTTGGAATGTGTCTTCTGGATGCCATCAGTAAATAGAGACAGTCTAGAGAGCAACAGTGCAAAAAATATTTCCCAGAAGATTTTGTAGGCTCAAATTTGGTAATGCATCAAAAAATCATAAAATGGTTTGGATTGGTAGGGACATTAAGATCATCTAACTCTCAAATCTTCTGCCATACGCAGGGTTGCCACCCACCAGATCAGGCAGCTCAGGGCTCCATCCAAATAACCCTTGAATTTCTCCAGAGATGAAGCATGCACAACTTCTCTGAGCAGACCGTGCCAGTGCCTCACCACACTGAGCAGAGAACTTCTTCCTAATGTCTAATCTAAATTTATCATATTTTATTTTAAAGACATTACATCTCTTTCTATCACTACACTACCTGGTAAAGAATCCCTGTCCTTTCTGTAGGACATCTGTGAGTTTGCCCTGGAATCTTCTCTAGGCTGAGCAAACCCAGGTCCCTCAGCCTTTCTTCATAGTGGAAATATTCGAGCCCTCTGATTATCTTTGTGGCCCTCCTCTGGACTCAATCCAATAGCTCCAGGTCTTCATTGGTGTAAGAACACTAGGTCTGGATGCAGTACTCCAGATGGGGCCTCACAAGGGCAGAGAAGAGAGGGGAGGAATCACCTCTCTTGACCTGGTAGTTACATATTTTAAATATGTTCATGACCTTGGTGACCATAGCTGCTGAACACATCACCAACTTCAACATCCTCAAATGTACTGAAGGAGCCTCTGTCCCTGCTCCTTGTCTCATGCAGTGATCACAGTGCTGTGTCTTTGATGGTGTGTACGTGCAGCCCTGAGCCAGATTCGGGGCTCATAACGTAATCTGCCCACTGCAAAAGAATTGGGGTTATCAGTGGACTCATCCCAGTACATCCCAAGAATAACAATGACAAGAGCATCTGCGCGTCCCCCGCGATCCTGATCAGACAGACAGCATAGATGCCTTGTATCCAGTGTATGGAGTATACCTAGAAGCATAAGTACAAAGTCATCCTTGTACCACATAACCTTGCTAAAATATGGATCATCACAGAAATGCAATCCCAAAGACATGTGACCTTGCATTATTGATAAGAGAGAGAGCAAACTTCGGTTTCCCTATTGCTAGATTAATACTACTAGACTTTCTCTCTCCTTCAAAATCTTCAAGGATACTGCAGGATTGGAGCATCTCCAAAATTTGTGCTGATTAATTTATGCCACTGAACACTGAAGAAAGAAGTGAGAGGAACTAGTTGGGAAGAATCTAGAAACTAGCTGGTCGTAGTTATTTTCATACTCCATTAAAATGTTCAACTATTAAAAAACTGTATAGTAATTTATCAGAAAAGGAATGTACACATATTCTACTGACTACTTCAATTATTTCAGATTGCTTGACATGCAGTAATGCAATTTTCTGTTGATTAGTTAGCTATTTGCTAATATTTCCAAGATGTATAGTTGGGATTATCATAGGTTCACTAAGATGGTGTTAATGATTTGAAATACAGAAGCTGAGATGCGCATAGGTACTGCACTCACTTGCAGGCAAGAAAGAATAAATTAGAATATCCTGTATTTCTAGGCTTACTATAAGGCTAGACAAATATAATAAGCAATAACTTATGACATTTTTCTTAGAATACAAATGGAAAGGTAATCTTAGACTAAAACTGCTTTGTTAGCCATTAAACAGATCATCATTCTAAATTCATTATTTTGTGTTCCTTCTCAACTTACACTACATATAAATAATAGAAAAATAATGTTCTTTCTCCAAAAAAAAACTCTGGCAAGAAACTCTCATAAACTTCGTTGATTCTGTAAGAGCAATAACAGATAACCATTACTGAAAGAAATATTTCAAATATCACATACATTTTATTAAGCGATTTCATTGACAATAAAAATGGGAAAATGTTTCTAATGATGTTCTTTATCTACTAACACAGAAATTAAATGAATAGATCAAAATAATATATCCCATTATGGTCTGTTGACACAACTTGCTATCTTAGATACCTACTTCTGTCACTTTTTATTTCAGAGTTAAGCTCTAAGGAAGTTTTTGAACTCAGATCCCATAGCCCTTAGCTTACTAGTGCTAAGAGCTTAGATAAACCTGTCTCATGATGTTCAGTGGTCACATTTTTTTTTTTTTCTGCCAAAACAAAGGTTGGCATATGTTATTCACTTATGATGCTTTCTCTTATAAATGTAATTAGCCTACATATCTGACTTACAGATGCGATAGCATTACTTTTTAGACACGGACCGGCAAAAAACATTGAATTTCTATCATACATCATATGCAGAACTTTAAAAACATTTTCTTTGGCAATGAAAGAAATAATCACAATGCACAATTTAATATTGTTGATCACTTATTGAATTCTAAACTATGCATTGCTAAATCTGTTCTAAAACTAGTTCTTTCGGCTTTTATTTAAGATGGCCATCAGGCAAGAATATAGTGCATTCATTCAAGATTTCAGTAGGTCAGAATACACTTTTAGTCAGAAGCAATATACTGTTAGTCAAAAGCACGTTCACTTAGTACCACCCGGAAATCAAGTCAGTACAAATGCTGAATTCAAACGGTACATACCACATCTAGTGTGTGGAAACTGTGGCTGTGTACTTTGAAGTTACTCCTGGAAGGTTCCTGTTTTTTGAAAGGAAATGTTCTAACATTCAGATATTCAGAATAAAAGAAGGATTAAGGGACACTTCACAGGATTTGGAATTTGCCAGAAAATCAGCACCAAAAATGGTTATACAGTGAGAAAGAATCATCAGAAAGTACAACAAAAAGCTGTGTTTGCATCACATTGCATAATAAAGGCATGTGGCGCTTTTTCGTAGACTTTCTTGAATTCTCAATGTTTTGCAAGTTAGACAAGTACTTTAATTAGGGGTAGAAGAATATTATTCTCATTTAACCTCTGTAGTGAAGGATCTTTGAAAAATAGTAGAGGATTATAACATAACTAAAGAGTTTATTGCAGTGTGAATGCACACAAAAGATTGAATACCTCACTTGAAGCTTTAAGTTTGTGACTTAGTTGCTCCAGGCATGGAGAGGCCAGCCCCTACAGTTTCTCCCTTCATGCTTTGCAGGTGGACATTGCAATACCTTATTCACCTGATGTGATCTGAGCAAGTTGTGGCACCTGCAGTGACACATCACTGAGTGTCACCACAAGAAGCACCAGCAAGAGCTGCTGTTGGAAAATAGTCATAAGTGTTCATCATTTCCTTTTGACTCCAGACCATAGAGTCTCTATCCTAAGAGAAGCCCAGGAAGATGTCGAAAAGGTGTTGGACACCTGAATGCCCAAAGCAGGTGGACACACTACATGAAACCACTGCACACATGGTGAAGGAAGAGAAATCAAGTGCCTGTGAACCAGAGGATGTTAGAGTCATGAGTAAGAGATAAATGAGAGAACTCTGGTTGGCTTGGTCAGGGACATAGGCACAGCAAGGTCAGCGACAAGACACAGAGGTGACAGTAACATAAGATATATCCTCATGGCATTTTTGTACAATTGATCCAGACAAAAGGCTGTAGGGTCTGCTTGTGTGTCTTACAAGCACTGCAACAATTTCATCACATTTGAAACCACTTGATTCTCTGCTGCACCTTTTTGCCTAGCACAGAGAAGCCCTTAAAACTCAGCAGCTGTCTCAACATATTTTCACTAAACATGCTTCCCATCTGTTTTCCTGTCCACATGTGCTTTGTCTAACGCGCTCAGCAGCAGCTGATGAAAGAACAGTTAAGGATAGAAACCAGGGCATAGTCTGTAGTGTGAATCCAAGCAATTATTAAAGCTACAGTGGATCATGGTGCTGAGATCTCTACGCTTAAAAGAGAATTAAGGGAGTGTTAATGCTGAAACCTTAGGAAAAAAAATCTAGTTTGACAAGATATTACCTTGCACACTGAATTAGCCAAGATTTAATATCAGAATACTATTGGCTGAGATACTTTGTGTATGGAATGACACACTTTTGCTTTCATGATTCTTCCTTCAATTTTAGCAGCTACCACGAAGTTGTATTATGGAATTAAAATTAATTTGTGTTTTAAGTGTTAGTATAAAACCAACAGATTTCTTTGATGTCCCTTTGAGCAGATGAAATTATGTTCTGTAGAAAGTGTCAGGCTTAAGGAAGTGTTGTGAATTCTGATACTTCTTCATCCTCATGCTGAAAATTTCTCTTTGTGTCAGTTACCTGAATTCCTCTTAAACTTATTACTCTGTGAAGAGAAAGCCTTTATCAGATAAGGATTCAAATTCTTTAGAAGGATTCAGATCCTTCACAGAAACAGTGTGTAAGCAGAAGTTATCAACAGAGGCAAGGGAGGTTTGGTGTGACAGCTTCCACAACCTGCTTTACTGAACTGCCCTGCACTGCATGCCCAATAGTATACTGAGATGTCAATTGTAGGGTAAGCACAAAAGTCACATCAAGTCTTTGAAGCTGTTGTCTAGTCAGTAAACATTTTAGCAACCTATAGAACTGACTAAGTGGTCTGTATTTCCCTAACTTAATGTGCCGGTCTCAGCATCAAATCTCACTAACATTTCCAGCTCACAGTCCAAGTTGAATATGGTTTGTACAGAATCATAAAACTCCATCAGGTTAACAGCGCAGTTGAGAGTTAAAAAAGTCACTACAGAACTGAGCAAGAAGATGATGGGACGTTTTCTAGAAAAGTAAGAAGAAGGCAGTTTTTCTACCTGCATAAGTTTGGGAACATATGAAGATTCTACGGCTATGATTTCCTATGAGAGGAAATCATGCATAGTGATTCTATGTAAAGGTTATGAAAGCTATAAGCTATACAAAAACATTTTAAAGATCTATTCTGAAGGCCCAGTTCTGTTGTCAGCCCATCTCTGATTGCAGTAAGAAGGAAATAGCTCTGGTCAGCAGAGGAGCCCTCCAAATCTTCCATGCTTGTCATATGCATCGATACAGAATCATCAAAGAATCATATGAATTCAAAAGAACCCTTAAAGGCCATCTAGTTCAAAGCCCCCACAATGAACAGGGATGCCTACAACTAGATCAGATTGCTCAGAGTCTTGTCCAGCCTGATCTTGAATGTCTCCAAGGATGGGGCATCCACCACGTCTTGAGGCAACTTTTTCAGTGCCTCAACACATTCATTGTAAAAATTTCTTCCTTATATCCAATCTAAATCTCCCCCTTTTATTTTGAAACTATTTCCCTTTGTCCTGTCACCACAGACCCTAAAGACCCTCTTCCTTTCTACAGTCCCCCATTAGATACTGAAAGGTCTCTTTCAGGTCTCCCCAAAAGCCTTCTCTCTTCCAGGCTGAACAGCCCCAGCTCTTTCAGCCTGTCCTCCTAGCCTGCCACAGAATCACAGAATCATAGAATGGCCAGGGTTGGAAGGGACCTCAGGGTCCTCAAGGGATCTCCAACCCCCTGCCACATGCAGGGCCACCAGTATCCACATTTAACATTGGACCAGGCTGCCCATCCAATCTGGCCTTGAACACCTCCAGGGATGGGGCACCCACAGCTTCTCTGGGCAGTCTGTTCCAGCACTTCACTATTCTCATTGTAAAGAATTTCCCCCTGGCATCCAACCTAAATCTCCCCTCCCTCAACTTAAAACCATTTTCCCTTGTCCTGCAGTTATCAACCCTTTCAAAGAATTGATTCCCCTCTTCTTTGTAGGCTCCCTTTAGGTACTGAAAGGCTGCAATGAGGTCATCTCGCAGCCTTCTTTTCTCCAGGCTGAACAAGCCCAGCTCCCTCAGCCTGTCTTCATAGGGGAGGTGCTCCAGTCCCTGATCATCTTTGTGGCTCCCCTCTGGACTCTCTCCAACAGCTCCCTGTCTTTCTTGTACTGGGGGCTCCAGACCTGGACGCAGTACTCCAGATGGTGCCTCACAAGAGCAGAGTTGAGAAGGACAATCAACTTCCTGTCCCTGCTGGCCATCCCTCTTCTGATGGAGCCCAGGATACCATTTGCTTTCTGAGCCACAAGGGCACACTGCTAGCTCATGTTAAGTTTTTCATCTATCAAGACCCCCAGGTCCTTCTCCACAGAGCTGTTCTCAAAGACCACTCCTTCCAGTCTGTATGAATGCCTGGAATTCCTCTGGCCCAAGTGCAAAACTTTGCACTTTTCCGTGTTGAACCTCATCATGTTCACCTGGACCCACCTTTCAAGCCTATCGAGGTCCCTCTGAATGCCATTGCTTCCTTCTACCATGTCAACCCCACCACTCAGCTTGGTGTCGTCAGCAAACTTGCTGAGGGTGCACTCGATTCCATCGATGTCATAGATAAAGATGTTAAAAAGCACCGGTCCCAAGACAGACCCCTGGGAGATGTCGCTCGTTACCAGCCTCCACCTGGACACAGAGCCACTAATCACCTCCGTCTGACCTTGATATAATACTTGAGGTAAATCCTCACCAGTGCAGAGTAGAGCACTTCCTCAACCTGATGCTTCTTCTGATGCCATGATGCCAGATGGCCACTTGTTCACTGACACAGTTATGCCTACATAAAAGACCACTAAGTTTGTCAGTTAGGGCTTGCCCTTGGTGAAGACATGTCAGTTGTCTCGTATCTCCTCCCTGTCCTCTATATGCCTTAGTATAGCTTCCAGAAGAATCTGTTCCAAGATCTTCCCCTATACAGAGGTGGCACATTCAAACATAAGGATTGCCATTCTGAGTAGTTTCTGCAGATGAGACTTTCCCTGAAGAAATTAATCCTGGTTACTTTGATTACTGTTGATATGAGCTCAGTTCCAGGCTGGCAGCTGGCAGTCCCTGCCACTTTCTGCTCTAGACTTCCTACTTTACCTGTTTTATTTTTGCCAGCACTCCCTTGGGGGCAGCCCAGGTTTTGCCTGCAGAAGGTTGAACTTTTGCTAAGAATGCAAGAGCTTGCCCTGCATTTGCACTGGAAATTTCCAGCCTGGGGATAGACCTCTACAGGCCCCAAACAGCTGCAGCTCATAACTGTAGCTCCAGTTGTTGCTGGTCTGGCTTGAAGCTGGCAAGAACAAGGATATTAAAATCCCATAAAGATACTATCAAATTAGAAAATACTATATAGTGTGCTTTTGTTTCTTTTAAGGATGAATAAAACAGATGAGAGAGGACTTAAGCTCCCTCTGTCCATGTATGCAGAGCGGAAAGAAATTACATTTAACTGACCCCTTGATGATGGGACTTGGTATTTAGCTATATTTAATCATGTATGGAAAAGACAGTTGCACTTTTCAACAGCTGCTCTTGCTCTGAGCTTCAAGGGACTAACAAAAAGATTAGGCCTGGGCAGGGATTTACTCCCTTTCTCTCCCTCCCCCACAAAACCTACATTTTTCACGATTTGATCAAGTTCCAGGGGGAAAATGAAACAAAACGCATTCTTTACTACGTTCAAATCTTTACTGTGGTTTCAGTAATATGGCTCCAGCATAGCAAGATGCAGGTGGTTGAGAAAGAAAGCAGGCCTTGCAGGTGTGAGAACAATCCCCAGGAGTATGGGTTTCTACCTCATCCTTACCCAACCATGGAGAACACTACGCAGCCTTTTGGTCTCCCAGCCTCAGCTTCCACAGTGGCACTTTTTGTTCTATTTCAAAGGGTTTTAGACCACTTTCAGTGAGTCAGCTGGTAACTGGCAAAGCTTTTAGCAGTCTCAGTACACAGAGGCCAGGAACAGTGCAGTTAATGGACTGACTCCCACAGCCCTTTCTGAGCAGAGTAAGAGTGCAATGTCAGCGTGTTGTGATCTTCCCAGATGTGCTAAAACATAACAAGTGTGAAGGGACTCACTGGCTACTCTGAACATCTTGGGGAATCATTTCTGAACAGCTATCACTTTTTAATATTCCTGCTAATTTCGCAACCATATTCCACTTCAAAATGTGCCTGACATGTTGAATAATATAAAAAGAAATCCAGTAGCAGCGTCTCTTAATGAGGCTTGATCTTCTTTCACCAGAGGAGTGACTGTAAATATGCATTAAATAGAACTGATTTTAACCATAATTAAAATTGAAAACAAATGTTATGGAAATGAAAAAGGTAGACTGTTCTAAAAAATGCATCTTGCCTATATGTGAAGATAACAGTTTTGTGTGTCAAGATTAGAAAATATGATACAACCCAATATTAACCAAGAAATTTTTTTTTTTTAAACTAGATTATTGAAAATGTTAGACATCTCAATACCCAGCTTCATAAAGGAAATCCAATTTACACAGATGCTAAATTGGCCGTGCAAGGAAAGGTGTTGTTATGTGTTTTTGCCATTCATGCTAATTTTAATAGGAATTTAGTGTTGTGAATATCTTTTTCAATTTTAAGTTCAATAATCAGCAAAAGCAAGAAAGCAGCTCAAAAAGCTTTCCCAAAAAATACAGAAAATATATAGCTTTTCCAATAATAGAGCAACTGGCATGTCAGCCATACTCCTTCTAGGTAAAGATGCATCTTTTTTAGGGTCCAGTTCTCATCAGTCTCATAAATCTGGTGTATTGTAATCATTAAATCATCAAGCTTTCAGTTAAGTTAGTTGAATGATGTTATTTAATGATCAGTAGGAATACTTGTCTGTACAGGAGGATTATTTGGAAACATGCAATCTCATTTACCTGATAACAAGTAGGGCTGCCCAAGCCACAGGCGTGAACCGTTTTGATCCTTCTGGCATAAAACTCTTTGATTTAACTAGCATTCATAATAATGGTTGTAAAACAAACGCAGTTGCCTACTTTGTATGTTATTGTATGGAGTGAGATGACTTCATAAGAAAGTGAAATCAAAAATCCTAACAGTGATATTCCCATGAAAACATTTTGACTCAATCTTCATTTCTTCAAAAATGCATTTTCATTTATATTTTCATAAGATCTTCATAGCCATAAATAATACTAAGGGAGATTAAAAATAAGAGATCAGGTAATGATCTTTTTAAAAAATGGGAAAATGATATTGTTTAAAGAAATATTTTTGACAGCAACACATAATTCAGCTCTGGTACTGATTATCACAGGAAGTTCTTGAGGCCAAAAGCATGCCAAGGCCATTTAAAAAGATTGTATATCAATATGGAAGAAAACGTGCTACTTAGATGTTCATAAATGTAATTGTTCAAATGTTCATAGATGGGAATTGTAAAAATATTGGAAGAATGTTTGACCTCACTCTTCCTAGCTTAAAATAATCTCTTGTAAGAGCAGAAGTAGGGGCCTATGTCAAGGAGATACAGTCTAAAGACAACCATGTTTGGTTACCTTCCACACCATCTCCTAGGACAGAAGCATCTGTTCTTTGAATGGCTTCCTTCACTCCCCCTATAATATTGCTTTTCCTGTTGCCTTTCTTTCAAACACAGAATTTTCTTTCCTAAAGGAGAGACTTTCCCAAAGCAATAAGGGATGTTGTTATCAGCTTCATAAAATACTCCATCACTGTTCATTGTGAAGTACAAATCTGTCTGTGCAACACACTGCATACCTTATAAAGTTTCTATTTACTCAAGTCCTACATAAATCAATAACAAAAATAAATGTTCAGCACCGAGCAAAAAGGTGCTTTTTTTTTTTCTAATGGGCAGCATTTAAAAAAAATATTTGGAGTTTTGAATGAACTGGAATAGATATAAACACACCACACTTAGTACCAGATTGAAGCATTCATTGTAATCTAGGTAATCTGTGGAGGTAGAGGAAAACATCAATCACACTTTAGATCTGCAGTTTAGATACCTGATTAGATACCTAAACTTACATTCTTTGTAAGACTCTGGAATGGATGCTGTGATGTGCAGTCAAATGTTAGGGGCCTGGTTAGATGTCTGGCTAGTTTTGGGGAGCCAAGTTTTGCTGGAAGAGCTCTTGCCTGCTGCTCTCTACCTGCACTGCATGACAGTTTCATTTAAAAATCTCCTATTTGATTCACAGAAGAAATGAAAGACTGCCCTTGCTTCTCTAGTCCTGTTTCTGGAATATTCTTCTACTTACGTGCTCAGAGGATTTCAGTGGAATACAAGAACTGCTCTTCTTTCCTGTTTGGTAGCACTAGGACTGCTTGTACAAGATTCTGAACAGCTTTGCAAACCCATCACTCAAAATTCATACATGTATGAAGGATAAAATAAGGCAAATCTTTACACAAACTTCATTAGAGCGCCACTGTGACATGCTTATGGAAATACTTTGAAAAGCAAAGACAAATACAGCTATTTGATGAAGGGATTTTTTTCTGTGATCAATGGCTGTATACCTTGAGTCATGCTTACAGTGAAAAAAAAAGCAACTAAATTTATATTCTTTAATAACTGATCTCTACTGCCATGTTTATCTTATGTAATTTTTCTGCTCTCTGCATCATACAGAATTTTTCTTACAAATCAAAGAATAGTCGATTTACTTTGACTGGGAATTTCATCACCAGAAATTCAAAAAAAGTTGAAATAGAATCCACAACTTAAGAGGAATTAAAAAAATAATAATAATCCAGAGAATACATTTAAGTTTTAATTGTCTTTTCTAAGATTTTAATTTTTAACTTATTCTTTCACTTTGCTGCTAGCCCTTTAGGTTCAGGTCAGTTTTCAGTGAACAGAAATTCCCAATGTTAGCAACTCTGTCTTTACTGGAGTTCTTATTTTCATGAACAAGCAATATTATTAGCTTAAAAATGGACTATCTCACTTCTTCCTGCACAGATGAATCAGAACACAGGGGAACAAAACTCAGGCATAGAGCTCCTGCAGTATTTTATGATTTTTGACTCCTGTTTTGTTTTTGGAACGCTGTAGATGTTCTAGCCTCATGCTACTCACCTGAAAGTCCAGAGTGCAACCAAGGCGTGATGATCATATGGGTAAGTTCTGTATGCTCAGAACTTGAAGTATATGTAAAAAGTGGAAGCACTACTGTTTGAGGTGGTCTCTCCCTTGTATTTCTTGTTCTCTAGAAACAATTGCCTGCTGTTCTGCTACTGTGTAAGGAATTTCCTGCAGGCAAATGCCTTGAGTGCTCACAGAAAGCATCAAAACCCTCTGCTACCAATACCTCCAGTCCAGGACCAGGACTCTTCCCAAGTGGAGGATGGATAGTCCCACCTGGATCAAACTGAGCAGAGCACTGCTATCTTGATAAACAAGGCTCTTGAGTCCTTTAGTGGCTGCTGCTTCCCATCTCAGGCATCAGTCTGTGTCCTGCAGATCTTGCTGCCATGAGAAAGATTGCAAAGTTGCAAGGTCACGTTGGTGCTGCTAGCTAGGCTCACTAGAAGATCCTGAAGGCAAATGCCTTATGTACTTATAAAACAAGACATGACACTAAAATATGAGACACTGAAAGCCTGTCATTTGCAAGGCTATAATATGCACTAATGTGTTGAGAGAGAGAGTAACTTAGATGTTATGGTGATAATGTGCACTTCCCGTATTCCTCTGAGGTGCTAAGAGACCACAACTCTTTATTTTGACAAGGGATAATATACTTTGGGATAATATGCAAGGGATAATATATCTTCGAGAGTGACTATGAAAGAAAATTTAGCTTGAGAAGCCAATTAGTCCAGCATGCAATAGAGTGCTGC
Source organism: Centrocercus urophasianus (assembly GCF_019232065.1). Lineage (NCBI taxonomy): Eukaryota > Metazoa > Chordata > Aves > Galliformes > Phasianidae > Centrocercus > Centrocercus urophasianus. The sequence continues at coordinate 13,341,071 of NW_024884833.1, read as the reverse complement.
CAACATCTGTTAAGGTGTAATATTTTCTTCTGTAAAAACACAACTCAGATGTAGCAGTAATCTTTGCAAAGGTTGTATCACTTCAGCAAAAAAACAGCACCTAGAGTAGAATATTCTGTTTATTTAAAAATGGAATTGGGAAAAAACAGTGGTTGGTTCATGGTCTTTAGTGTATCCAGATCAACTTGCGTGTTTCTTTAACTGCTATAAATAAAAATTCAGCTTGCCACACACAGAGTACTTCATCTGAATCTCGTCAAATGAGTACATTATTTACATTTCATCCCATATTAAAACATGTCTTTCTTTTTGCTCTTCTAAGTCCTGCAGCAATGCCACATAAGTGCAAGAGTGGGTTCGCAGCACTGTGATCCAGATCTCCTGATTCCTGTTGTGTCAAAAGGGAATATCCTGCTTCTTATTGCAAGTAGCAATTGGACTTTCCATTATCAAAACAAAAATTGTGGTCTATATGTATAAGATCAGGATGCCAATTTGTTTCAGTTAACCAAATTTCCTTGTGTGCCTTCTATTGTCCTACCTTCCTTTCCCTTTTCTGTATGGTCAGAGACTAAAAAGTCACGCAGTCAATTTTCTGACAGCTATTCTAATTATGCACAAATAAATTAAGTAATGCTTCTCCCCTTTTATGATGAAATATTGTGCTATCTGTGGCTCCTTCCAGGAGTGTGGAGCAGAGATACTATGACCATTTTTAGCTACACTCAATAGCTTTTATTCATTTTCACAGATACACAAAATGCAAAAGACTGTTTGTTTCCATCTCTCTTTGTTTTCTTTTCCTGAAAGTGTAAACTAAACAACTCCTTTTACATCTCTTGCTGGTTAGCAGCCAATGTAAATGCTTATGCTAGGAGAACAAGCTCATTTCCTGCCGTTAAGGCTTTTTTGTTTATCCTAGGGCTACTCACTGCCACTGCCTGCCCCTGACAGACTATTAACCCCTGTTTCTAGCAGGCATACCAGATGTGGGTTTCTTAAGCAAATTATTGGTTATTTCACCACATGTCGTTTTTGCAGTTAAGTGTTTCCAGCCTCTCAGAACATTCCACAGAAATAACATCACATTTTCCTCCAACCTGTTAATTAGCATAATTATTTATCAGCTTGAAAACCACAGCTTGAGTTTGCTAAGCAGCAGACAGATATGCACTGGACAGTGGCCCAAGAAACTTGAAAGAGCCATGAGAAGATGGAGGCTGTGGAAGCTGGTTGAGAGACTGTGGGAAGGCATACAATACAGATTTCCCTCCGCCACCTACTCCAAAGACTCCCCAGCTGGTAAGACACATCCATTTTTCATGCTTCAGGGAGAGCAGGTTTAGTTATTTCTCTGCCAAAATCTACCATGCAGTAACACAGAAATCTGGCTCCAAACAAGCAAATGTTAAAAACATGCATTCTCTGCCATCCTTGGCATATAGTCTCTCCCCCCCTTTGCATTGCTTTGTTCTCTATGCACACACCTAATCTCACTGGTCAAAAGTAAGGCCAACAACTATATAGCCTGTTGGATATAGTTTCTTCAGCTAGCACCTGAGCCAAATGAGAGGGACTCTGACTACCTTGATACACGTAGTACTCATTCTCAGGTCAAAAACACGCAGAATTTATTGCAGCAGTAGGCCTAAGTTACCAATCAGATACCAAGTTCGGGATGAATTACAAAGTAAAATTACATGTGTAAAATGCTCAGGTAACCACATTTTATTGACATACAAATGTGGAGTTTGTATCCTTCCCTCTTGTTCCATTTGATTCTAGTGGTAGAAGTATCTGCATAGGTTCTTGCATAGAGAACCAAATAGCTTTTGAATGATTCAGTGCAGTAATTTTCTACCTGAATGAGTCTTTGCTGCTTTTATAGCAGCAACAAGTTCTGTGTTTCTGCCAGTAGGTGTACTGTGCTTTATGCAGATCTTCTTGCTAAGAGGACTCCATGTAAAAATTACCAGCAGCAAAGTGGAACGATGGTGGATACGCTATATGTTTTCAAGTGATTGCATTTATCCTTCAGAGTTGGAATGTATTTTTCTTTTTCAGTTAGACTTCAGGAAGACAAAAATGGGTCAAATCAAGTAGAATTTCCTAGGACAGGAGTCTGAACAGTCTGGTTTTGCTGAAAAAATGTTCAGGATATCCAAGTGTATTCCCAAGACCTTTGGTTCATTGGCAATCCGAAGGACATAGTGAGAATACTGTAAGAACTAGAAAGCCTTATGGGACAGAGATTTTCTAAGCAGCTTGTATGCCTTGAAGTGCCAAAATTTCTACAATAGATTGGTGGATCTCAAGGATTCTCAAAACTACTGGAAAATAAATGTCACAGCACACTGTGACCCAGTTGTCCATGCAACACATATTTCTCATTAGCTAGCTATTAGACTTTAAAACAAAATGCATTAACATGCTCTGCTTAATCATTGAGAAATAATTAATTTGCTTCAGGGGCATAGGTGCATTAATGAGAGCTATTCATTGGCACATTCAAAAATCAGTTTTGCTACGTTACCTCAGATGACAACTACAAATCTGGGAAAACTACTGGAGTACTCAAGCCTTCATGAAATTTGAGGAGCTGCATTTCTAGTATCATATCCACAGTTGGTTTTGCTTTGCGTGTTACTTCCTGCTGCACACTGCAGGCCAGATGGCAACAGACAGACACAAGTCTGAAAAAAATGGGCAAAGAAACATGTGGTCCTGTGAACTATATGCACGTCTCTCCAGATGCTCAGGTTGTGTTGATACAAAAATATAACAGCAAGATAACATTTTAGGAGAGTAGGATGAGTTGTTTTCTGCTGCCCATTCAAATCACACTATGAATGGAAATTATAGTCTCTGTGAAAAGTGCTCAGGTATTCGTACACGACATCTAGATGCCGACTGACTCATGGAGCAAACATAGGTATGCACATTTTCAAAAGTAGAGAGAGACCCTGTTAAAAGAAAGAAGTGAAATTAAAAAAAAAAACAGACTAATCATAGGAGGCACCAACCTTTAGCAATTGTGTTGCTTAGCTACTCAATTGATCCTCTTTTTAAAATGAATTTCAGGGGTTTAGTACTGGTTATAACATTTTATTTGATCCTATTTTTTTAAAAATATATATATATATTTAATCTGGTTATAAATTTTTCTGACTTCAACTAGAAAGAGCTAACTCTTAACAACTAGGAAAGACCATAAAATGCTCACTGAAGCCAGTCTTAAAGCCTTCTGTCACTGAGATTCATTTACTCCTCTGACATTTAATCTAAAAACTGTTTCCCCTTAACATGAGAAAAGTATCTTTTTTTCTTAAATACCTGAGCTGCTGCCATTTGTTTGCTCACATTTTGCTAACTGCATGGAGAAGCAAGGGCCTTGGTGAGAAATTTTATTTAGGGACAGACTGAAAACAGTTCAACTTTTTGCCACTTATAGAATGACACAAATGGGCCACGTTTTCTCACAGGAAGGAAGAAATATTGATTTAAGCTGAGTTCACAAATACCTGTACAAATGTAAATTTCTTTGAATCAACAGCTAAACCCAATAAACTTAAAAGAAAAACCATACTGATTTCAAGTGAAACTAGTTGTGACTGAAAATGAATTTTCACTAAATCATGACAGCTTTGGGGTCTGCTAGGCTCTCTTGCCAAAATTCCCCAAATCAAGTAATGCATGTTTACTATGTTCTGCAATTGCATCTGCAGCTAATCACTTGTACCAGTGGATATCTGGAGCACAGATGTTATGCAAAAGGGTGAAAATACCACAGTGGTTCAGGGTCTTTTCTTTCACATTACTCCCTTGGTGATTCCCATTCCCCCCCCCTTCCCTGAAATGTAATTTAAAGAGAAAAGAGCTGGCAAGTTTTCCACATTTCTTCCTAGGAATTTGTGGCATTCACCTGTGGCAGCACTGAGTAGGTCTCTTAATGCTCAGAAGAGTTTTGAATGTGTATTGGAACATAGCCTTTTAGCTATTTTCTTCCAGCTTCAGTTAGGTCACCTCTCCTGCATGTCTTTTTTGTTTGTTTGCTTGCTTTTTGATTTTGACTGTATGATTTGTGAACACTAGGTATCATTAAGGCAAGATCAAGATGAGTGTCTTGCTACACCAGAGAGGTTAATACACATTCCACTTAGTGACATTGGTGATAACAGCTCATCCAAATCAAGATTTCCCTCCAACCTGCCTTCACTTACAGGCTTGATAGGGAAGGATGAGGTAGTCAGTACCAATGTATTTTCCTATAGGTTTGCAGCAGCAGTTGTCTTTCCAGAAGCTGCTGGCATCAGGATGAGACACATTGTATGAATTTTTCAGGCTTTATTTTTATTCATTAAACCAACCATTTCCGAAGTTAGAAATGTGTCTGAGTCTTCTTGTATGGTCTCAGTGATGTTTTTTCCCTTTTGGATTTCTACTTATGGTTTTCCAATACAAAAATAATTTCACAGGCTTTACTTGTTAGCAAGACAGCAGTAACATTATTATAAACATCTTCATGATCCAGTCTTCCTGAGCAGTTATTACAAAGCAGTGTGATATCCTAGTGTGATAAACACAGCCAAGTTGTCACATGATAGAGGATAAATCGCACTTCTAAAATCCGTCATTTTGAAGAGGCACAAAGCTGTGCTCTGTTGACTTGCCTCACTGAAGCAAATCCCAAGTGAGAAGTCTCACTGCCCACCTGCATGTGTTCCCAGCTTCCCATCCCCACATCCCACTCCCCTGAGCTTCTCACATTGCTCAGGTTTTGCCTGAAGTCAGGAGAGGCCAGCAAGAAGCTGAGACAATCGAGGCTGCTTCTCTAAGCCGTATCCTCCAAGCAGCCCATGCACCCCACAAGGTATGACCATCAGCTCAGCCCTTCTGGCTGCCCCCTGAAAGGCCCAGGCCAGGAGAAAGCCTCTCTGAACAGAGCCTGTGGGACATATAAACCACAACCCACAGTGTGAGTGGTGCTCAGTGTTTTACAGCTACCATCTGTAAACTGAAATCACCAGGGCCAATAGCAGAACATTTTAGCAACTCTTCTTTCCACAATAACATTTTGCAAGCTATAGAATCATAGATTCATCAAGGCTGGAAAAGATCTCCAACATTATGTAATTACGTCTTGTATTTTAACTTCATATGAAAAATAGTTTAAGTTAGTTTTACTATTCTTTTTTTTTCTTACTTCCCCAGATAAAGATCTGCAGCTCTGGTTTTCTTCCTCACCATAAATATAAAACTCCATAGCCTTGCTCTCTTTAATGTATGTAAAGAACACATTAATCATACTTGTTATTTAAGGTTGGTCAAATAATCTAGCATTTAACTACCATTCAGTGCTATGTTTCAGATAGAGGTGCTCATTATCTTTGATTTTCTTTCTTTTTTTTAAAAATCATATATCTGAAACTTCTACTCTAAAGCCTTTCCAATTTGAAATTGAAAGAAACTGAAGCAAAATCTTCCCATTTGGATTCCTGTTTGAGATTTTGTTTTGTTTTGTTCTGCTTTTTATTTTTTGTTTTGGATGGACATGAGGCAGAGAGTAGACTTTAGGAAGCCAGAAACCAAAGCAAGTTTAGGACAGTAGTTTGATAGACATGCAGGCACTTCTTCCTCCACAGCACAAGTAAGGAGTGGGATATGCTGGCTCTGGTTTCTGAGATCTGGAATTAGCCCTTGCTTCCAGCGTCCTTTTGGATTTCCCCCTGCAGCGCCTTCCCCAGGCTGCAAGGCAGCCTGCTTCCGCGATCCAGATGTCAGCCTGTGGGAATGCTTGTGGCTGGGGTCATCATCTGCCTGCAAGCCCACAGGAGGCCCCACTGGAACGCTGCACAGCACCTCCTAGCGTGCCCAGAACCACATTGGTTATGTTGTGTGGAATTTCATCAGCGCTCTGCCCCTGTTTTAAAAGTCAGATGGGCAGCGGCTTCTTACAGGAGTAAGGAAAACAGTCATGAGCACAGTAGTATGTTTACTGCTTTTTGTGGCCACTCTGCTTTTGCAAATTCTGCACTCTTCAGTAGTTGCAGGGTGTCTACGTAGCAGTGTGAAAACTTTCCTTCTGTGATTAGTATGGAAAGCTCATCATCACAGGCATGTGCCACAGAAACCATGTCAGTCAGGGCACAGCGAGATGTGACATGTGAGTGTAAGCACCAACTGGCAGCTCTGTGCTGGTTAAAGCCCTTAGGGATAAATCTGCTTATGCTGGCTGCTAGCAAATCAGCAAAGCTGCTTCTTTATTCAAAATATGTCTGCATCTTCTTTACAAGCATGGTGATTGCCTCTGTGTTGGGCATGTTGTAGTTTAGTTCCATCCACACTGGTAATAATTCCTAACGTCAGTATTTATACTATTTTGTTGTGTTATGTTATACTGTACCATCTTTTCTGCTCAGAAACAAGAAGCATAACTCATACAGTGTTAGAATAAAACTAACCACACTGAGCATAATGGATTATTGATAATATTTCACAGCTCTATACTGAAAGATCCAGAAGCAACTGGATATGGGCATGAAATATTGCAAGGAAGCATTGTAGTAGAAGCTACTCAGTTAAGTCAGATCTCTGGACCAAAGATTCCCTGATATCAGCCCATAGACCCTTGCTAGCCTAAAGACTCATAGTGCATAGTGTCTTAATGAGTAATATTATCCTTAATGCTATTTCAATTCTAAACTGAATTATGTAAAGGGACTTCCACTGAGCAAGCATCAGGATCATTTTGATCTTCATCAGAAACGCTGCAAAAAGTGCTTCATTTTGAATCCCTGTTGAGAAGAACTGAGTGACTCAGAAGCGCCATGGTGACATTTCACTTTATCTTGCTCCTTGAGACAAGAGAACAATAATGTATTATTGACAGAAGTCTCAAAATCGTGTATTTATGACACGTGTGAAGAAATCATAGAATTAGTATATTGTTACTAGTGATTAATCACTTCTAAATGTTGAGTTTCTGTACCTTTGGTCTAACATACTTTAGTCAGCAGCCTTTGTACAAAAACTGTATGCTTGTCCAGAAATTTAAATGAAATCTAATCTGATTTTAACTAGACTTCTTATCCTTCTTCATAGTATTTTAGAACCTTTGCTGTCAGTCAATACAGACAGCGCTGAAAAAAAAAGGAAATAAAAAATCGGTTGGCTATAGCCAGTCCCAGTGGCATCACTTCAATTTTAAGGTAGAATCAGGTCTGATTCATAGATCTCTTTTTATCAGTTCACTTACCCCTGCTGAGGGAGGGCTCATTGTAATTGTGACTCTACTCCATAAAAAGTTGCAAGACCAAAAGCAGTTTTCCATGCAAAGAGGGATCTAGTGGCATTTCTATCCAGAATCCTAAGGAAGATATAAGCTTTGCTGATCAAGTAAAGAGTAATAAAAAACTTTTTGCCAGAAAAAAAAACAAAAAAAAATAAAAAAAAAAAAAAAAAAAAAAAAAAAAAAAGAAGAAGAAGAAGAAAGAAAATGCTTTTAATTTCAGTCACAAATCTAACTTCATCTGGACTTAAGTTAATTTTCAGAAAATTAGTGGTGTATCAGGGGAAGCCAGAAAAAAAATTAGAGCAGATTCTAGGATGTATTAAAAGGCTATGTTGATTATAAGGAGCTGTATAACTATCTTTCCTATCTTTCTTTTAGTACAGTAATGCTTACGAGGATAAACATACATTTCATGTTTAATTCCATTCTGTTACAAATAGAAAATTGGCCAAATTCTGCTTCTATTTTTTTCTGGGGTAAATTCAAGGTGAGCCCTGTAAATTCAGTCGAATGGCCTATAAAATCAGTCAAATCAATTAAGATTTGCCTACTGGTAATTTAGAGCAGAGGCTGAGCACATTTGGCTTCAATCTATGTAAAGTGGTAGTGTGAAAAATGAGAAACCAAAGTCTTGCCAAATCAAAGGAGTGACTTAGAAAATAATGGCTCTGAATTGTGGTTCTCTGTGCAAGTCACTGAGTGAAAAATATATGCTGTGCAGTCTTGCAGAAAGACTGGTCGGTCTAGCAGTTCTTCCTTGAATCCTGGCAATAATCTCAACATTCTATCAGGTTTCTGAGGTAGAAAACAAGAATATTTCATGAGGTAATTTTTCTTTCTGTAGGATTTGTACAGCCTCTGTGTTGTATATATGCTTAAAAAAATAGCAACAACAACACTTGCATGTATTTTCAGGAAGTGATATCATACAAACATGCTGGTAAAATTAGCCTGAGGCTTTTACTCCATTTATACACAACAAAAGAAATCTTTGTCACTAATTACTTACAACCTTAATATTGTAATTGCATAACCAATGATTACAGCAGAAAAACAATAATTTTATATAGTTATGACTAAATACCAGAACAACCCTCATATTACAAATAATCACTGCAATAACGCTGGCTTATTGTTTAACATTAAAAGGCCCTAGTGTATACTTGATGCTTATGCTAACTGAAATTATGTTTCAGCTTAATGTCATTTCTGGGAATAGTGAGATAATAAAAAATCACTGGCTCTGATACACATATACCAAAAAGATAGTCTCTGGTTTTCAGGAAGTCTTGTTTGTGTTTTTAAAGTTGACCTCTACAACAAGGATTTATGTTTTAATAAATCTGAAAGACTGTGCCAATTTTAACTCCAGAGAGCTTTAGAAAGATACTGGGTACACAGAGCCTCTCACCATTTTTTCCCAGGAGTGTTGAACGTTTTCTACTTACACAAAAGTAGAAGTGTGATAAATTCGAAACATATTTATGCCGTATGTGAGACTAATTATGTGTTTGGGTTTTTTTTGTTTGTTTGTTTTTGTTTTTTAAAATTTAGTTGTTTGCAGAACTTCAGCTCCCATTGGAAGAAATGTATGTACCTTAAACTTTATGCTCATGTTTCTTCTCTGTATCAGGACATGTTTTGCATGAAGACAATTTTGATAAAGTCAAACTTCTCTACACAAAATTTTTTCCAACTCTGCTGGGAAAACCCAGGTTTAATTCTGGGGAAAGGAAGCAGGTAGTTCATTTTATACTTCCCTTGCTTTGCAATGGTGGGATAGGGCAGCAGGGCTACATGGAGCAGTCCCCAAGCTCCTGAGGCACTTCCTGCATCCAAGAGCCTCCAGATAGGAACCACTGCATTCTGTCATTCCCAAGATACAAAGCTGCTAGAAATAGGGCAGATCCCACCAACAGTGCTCACTAAGTGCTCATGACATGGAATACAAACAGCTCTGAAGATCGAGGCCAGCTTCTACAACCTTACTCCACTCACTTGTTCTGGGTACCTATCTGATCCTACTATAAGATGCAAGAGTGTTAAATGGCTTAGGCACTCCTCACCTGCTTAATTTTGATTATGCAATGTGCACTATACTGTGAATGGCCACAGTGCTAACCTGTCCCTAATGGATCTTTAACTCACAAAGTAGGCATAATAGTGCACATGTACCAGCTTGAGAAGGAGACGTACTAAGAAGAAACTTATCATTACCATCTTATCATGACGGTTCCATCATATCATGGAAAAAAAGAAAGCATGAAAAAAAGAAAATGCTTAGTTCACCCTGTGTTTGCCACATGGCTGAAGCCAGGAGTTTGCTTTGTGTGTCTTCAAATGTAAATCAGCAGGTGGCAGACTGTAGAGACAGAGGAAGAAAATATCTCTTCTCTGAGGACAGCACTGCCGCAGAGAAAGATTTCAAAATGAACAATAGTACTTCAGGAATACTTTTCCTTCCCAATGGACCCATGCCAAAGGGTGAAAGGATCATAGAATAATAGAGCCATAGTCATAGAATCACCAATGTTGGAAAAGACTTCTAAGATCATCTAGTTCGATTGTTCACTTGTCACTAGTATTTCCCAACAAACCATGTCCCTCAGTACAACATCTAAACATTTCTTGAACACCTCCAGTGACTGCACCGCCATCCTGGGAAGCCCATTCCAGTGCTGGACTACTTTTTTGGAGAAGTATTTCTTAACATTCAATCTGAATCTCCCCTGGCACAACTTGAGGCCATTCCCTTTAGTCAACTTACATGGGAGAAGATGTCGGCCTGCACCTCACCACAATCATCCTTCAGATAGTTATAAAGAGCAGTAAGATTACCTCTGAGCCTCGTCTTCTCCAGATTAAACAATCCCATCTCCCTCAGCCACTACACATAAGGCCTGTGCTCCAGATCCCTCACCAGCTTTGTTGTCTCTGGACATGCTCCAGCACCTCAATTTCTTTCATGCAGTGAGAGACCCGAAACTGAACACAGCACTAGAGCTGCAAAGGGTTAGGGCTGAGGGATACTCAGTTCCCTGATGGCAACACCATTTCTGATATAAGCCAGGTTGCCACTGGCCTTCTTGGCCACCTGGGCACACTTCTAGTTCATGCATCGATAAACACCCCTGGTCCATTCCTCAGCACAGTCTTCTAGCCATTCTGCCCCAAGCCTTCAGCAATACCTGGGATTGTTACGGCCAAAGTGCAGGACTTGGCACTTGGTCTTGTTGAACTTCATTCCTTTGGACTCAGCCCAGCGATCCAGCATGTCCTTCTATAGGACCTTCTTATCCCCAGGCAGATTGGCACTTCCTGCCAACTTGGTGTCATCTGCAAACTTACTGAGGGTGCACTCAATGCCCTCTTCCAGGACATGAGTAATGATACTGAACAGGACAGACCCCAGTATCAACCCCTGGGGAACACCACTCATGACCGATTGCCAGCTGAATTACTCCATTCACCACCACTCTCTGGGCCTGGCCATTCAGCCAGTTATTTACCAACAAAGAGTATATCTGTCCAAGCCACAGGCTGCCAGCTTCTTCAGGAGAATGCTGTGGGAGACACTGTCAAAGGCTTTGCTGAACTCTAGGTAGACTACATCAACAGCCTTTCCCTCATCCACCAGGCAAGTCACTCAATCATAGAAGGAGAACTCATTGGTCAAGGACCTGCCCTGCATGAACCCATGCTGGCTGGGTCTGATCCCCATCTGTCCCATACATGCTGTGGGATCTCCCTCAAGATGAATAACCTTTATAATCTTTCCCGGCACCAAAGTGTAGTTTCTTTACAACTATTTTGTAGATGAGACTTATATTGGCAAAAATGCATGCTTAAGGGTCCAGAGTGAAAGCTGGACTCGGTTGTACTACTATGATACTGCTATAATTCAAGGAAAAATAACTTCTTTGCAGCTGCAGAACTGCATAGCCTAACTGAGACGAGAATGTACTCACTGTTTGCTGAAAGCATGCCAGCTTGCTCCTCCCATTACCCATGCTGCCCACTTTAATAGCATGAATCAATACGCATTCAAACAGGTAGAAGTTTGCATTCAACGCTCATTCAAAGTGCAGCATTCAGGCAGGGATATCATGTAAATCAGAAACATTCAATTGTACTTTCTCGCTACTATTGCATGCAGTGGGAGGGTTTCAGGAGTTTCATTTAGGTCCCCTCCAAAACATTCTCAACGCCAAAATGCCAGCGCTACCTTTTATATTAAATCACAGAACTGAAGCAGGAATGAGGAAAGCACATAAGCACGCACTTACAGTTAATGACACTACACACATGCTGAAAATTAAATGTATACTTTGTGCCTTCCTGGATCTGAGCCAGAGTACTCAGCTCACAGGATGAAGTCACTAATGAGTATACAGAACAGTTCACAGTGCACTGCAGGGATCTTTTCCTTCTCTGCTGTCTAGCAGTTTTAAAGCAAAAGACTGCAGTCTTCTTTCAGAGCACTGGTATTTTGCACATAAGGGAAGTAAGATATTTAAAGAGTTCGTGACTTTTTAGTTGAGTCACATGTGCAAAATGCTGATGATAGCAGTGCATTAGCCCACCCTCATGGTCATACGCTGGTAAAGAATTGAAGCAGAACAAACCAGGCTCCAGCTTTGCTTGTCATAATTCGCCATTTTTCAATGTATCCATATTTCTTCCTTTTTTGTGTATGTGTGTAATGAAGTACAAACTGCCAGTCACAACAAATGCTGCCCTTCCCTGTGATCCTCTCACCCCTTGTGGGGCTGGGCAATAAATGCAGAAAGAATTTGTCCACCCTTTTCCAGAAGCATTGCAAGGAATTAATAAGTAAGTGAGGGTAATTCCTGCTCAAAACAGAAACCTAGTTAATTTGGCAGCTTCATCTACTGGATAAGAAAATATATATATAGTTCATTTCATTTTGTCTCCATCCAATAAAATAGCAATAATTCTAAAATTGCAGCATTCTTGCCTTTGACTTAATTGGCTTCCTGTGGATTATTATTTCAGTGGATTATGGATAACATCAAAGATGAAAGCATGAGAATTTGAGAACTTGTGTTTATGAGAAGAAGCCAGCATCTCTCTTGCCCAGTGCTGCTTTGTGTTGTTCCTTTGTGCAGTCATTCACATTTGCTGCGGACTCTAGTCCCAGAGAATATTGCAGACCTGGGTATCTAATGATTTTGTGTACTGGGAAAAAATGGTACAGAAGGAAAACTATGAAGTTTATTTTACTTTGGGGATCTGTCTATTGACTTCAGCTGCATTATACAGTTCAGCCAAATCTGAACCAGGATTAAGCAGTGGGAAGGACACACTGATCAGCTGCAGGAGTGATACTATACTTCAGAATTCATGCAGCTGTACGATGCACAGTAAATACAATACTCAAAAGCAAGATCAACGAAAAAAACAGAAAGGGAAGGAAGTTATGCCTGTGATTTCTAATTTAAGCAAATGCAATTGGACTGCGCCACATACAGCAAGCGATCACATTCACCTCTATTTACACTGCCTGTATGTGTCTGTGTATGGAAATTGCCTCTGGAGACCCCAGTCCCAGAAGACAAGTAACAGCCATGATACAGAACAAAATCCTTCAGACAGGAAAAAATGAAAGCACTGCACTTGGGGCTGGTTAGGCCTCACTGGCTACCCTCCCCCATCTTCATTCAACTCCAACACCCCCCCTCTGCCTCAACAAAAAACAACTTTGTTTCTTCAGCTTAACTTCCTTTTGCTGTAATGTTAAGGACTTAGAGAAGCAATATCAAAGATATTCAGTCCTCTGACAATTTTTTAAAAGATAAAGTGCTCTGAAGACAAATGTCTATGGTTAATACTAAGAAGTTGTAGAGCTGTAGAGATGGTTTTTTTGTTTTGGTTTGGTTTGGTTTTGGCTTAGTCTATTCTAGTAGATTGAGAATCAACATAATTAAAAACATATAAACCATCTTAGGCTGCAGTTGTACTGCCATGGCAATGCACTTCGGCATCAGAAATATTGTGACCAGCAGAACTAGACAACTAATTGTACTGTTGTATCCAGCTCTAGTGAGACTGCACCTTGAGTACTCTGGGCTTCTCACAAAAAAGACACTGAGTTGCTCAAGCACATGCAGACAAGAGCAGTGAGGCTGCTGAAAGAGCTAGAAAAGAAGACTTACGAAAAGAAACTGAGGAAATTATTGTTGTTTCATTTGGAGAAGAGAAGGCTGAGAGGAGACCACATTGCTATCTACAGCTACTTGAGATTTCAGAAAGGAGGGTGTCATTCTCTTTCTCCAGGTGACAAGTGATAGCATGTAAAGAAGCAGTCTAAATTGCACTAAGGCTAGCTTAGATTGGAGAGATTGGAGAGGTTGGTCAAGCATTGAAATGGGCTGCTTAAGGAAGTGATGGAGTTGTCATCATGGAAATGTGTGAACCTGGCACTAAGGGGCATAGTTTAGCAATGAGACTTTGTAAGCCAGGTTGCTGGTTGTACTTGGTGATCCTGAAGGTCTTTTCCAACCCAGATTACTCTATGATTCTCCTTCTGAATGCTCTTCCTATTTTATTGCTTTCCTTTTTCTACCCAATTGCTTGCAAGTGCGTTTGTGGTCATTCTGAAAAAAAAGGTAGTGATGTGTTAATTATCTGAAAACTGCATGCTCTAATTCTCAGATTCCTTTATCCTCTGCCTGTGGCATTCAACTTACAGTAAGGACTAGCCTTGGGCCACCTCTATGGGTTAAGAGCTCTGACCAGAGCTGGAAATGATCTCACTCTCAATTTTTAGGCCAATGTAGGTGTTGTGCATTGATCAAATGTAGCCTGGATTCTATCCCCTGAGATGTTAAAATGTTTTGTCTTCAGAAGCTCCACTTCTCTTCCAAATACACAAGTCTGTATCTCAGACAGAGGGAGAAACATAACACAAAGGAAAACACATGATGGAAATGATTAGGGAAAGAGAAATATATTGGTGTATACATATAATGCGCTGGTCAGATGACCAATGAAATATCTGTCAGCTTCCTAACTTCTGGTGATTTGATTTTTTTTTCTGAAGTGTCCACACTATGACTGTAGTCCAGTGGGTTCAATTTTGCTCTGCTTCATCCTTGTTACAGACTCATGTCTGCACAAAACGCAAGCAATAGTTCACATTTTCTTACTCATACTTCCAACCTACATGAGCCTCTGCAAATTAAATAGAACTGGAAAGGAAGCTTTTAATGTGTATTTCACATTTCCCATTAAACTCTTTGTTTTCTTTGCTTTTGCTGGCAGAGCAGTCACAAGTATTGACGCAATGGCAGTGATGCAATTGTTGAGAGGGATCAGATAGAAATAGAATGTTTCATTCTCTAATCTTCTTGTATATGGCTTTGATAATGTTTGATTTTGTAATCTTATTTTTACTAGCTTTAAAATCATAAACAAGTAAAGATTAGAAAAATCAGTCTCAGCCTCTTCTGAGTTAACATTGTGAGTTGTTTCAAAATAATTTTTAAAAAAAGTTTATTTCTAAATAAGGCAAAGATGAGTTCCTCCCGTGTGAGCTGCAGTGAAAAAAGACAAAGACATCATTGTTGCTGTACGTCCCTGGTACGTTCTAGTGAACTTTATCACAAATTCGAAAGGTTTGGAACAATGGAGAGTTTCTGATCCATACAATAAGATTAGGTCATTGGAAATAACATCATTATGGACACATGTGTATAGTTACTTGGATTTGTTAGAGTGAAGCAAAATTCTTTTCCCTACGCCAGGCAGAATAGTACACATTTTCCTTTTACTGTGGTTGTGGGCACACTCATTGTTTTGTGAAACGAAATAGCCGGTCTCCTGGAATCACAGAATCACAGCATATTCTGAATCGGAAGAGACCCACAATGAGCATGAAATCCAACTGCTGTATCCACACACTACCACTCAAAACCTGAACACGTCTGAGAGCAGTGTACAAAGACTCCTTGAACTCTGGCACCTGGGCCGTGCCCACAGCCCTGTGGTGCAGAACTGCCCCCACCCCCAGCTGCCCTCCCCTCACGCAGCTCCATGCCGTTCCCTCGGCCCTGCCGCTGTCACACAGAGCAGAGCTCAGCGCTGCCCCTCCGCTCCCTGTGAGGAGCTGCAGCCGCCATCAGGCCTCCCTCCAGCCTGCCCTGCTATGGGCTGAACGCACCCAGGGACCTCAGCTGCTCCTCACACACCTTGACCTCAGACGTTCACCATATTGATAGCCTCCCTGTGATAATTTCATCATCCTCTTGCATTGTGGTGCCTGTGTTCAGTCATTTTTAAGTAAATATTCTTTTGCTTAAGAAGGAGCAAAATCCAAATCATTTTTAAAAGCCTAGTACTTGTAAACAGTGTTAAAGATGGAAACGGAAGTGCAAGGGCTTTTGAAAACCCACATTTATAACTGATGGTTTAGTAAGTGTTTGGGTTGGATGATCTCATTAGGTCCCTTTCAATCTACAACCTAATAATCACGTAAACCTGTGCTTGAGATGAAGATGAATACTCTAGATACGTTGCTTGAGGAGACATCAGTAAAACCTAATACAGGAGAAATTCATTGTTTATTTCTTTTTCTTGCATTGCTCCATTTTTATTTACCTTTTTTTCTGATATCAGTCACTTTAGACAACCACAGTTATGTCATTTGGTAAACCAAATCACCTGCCAAACTTAGATTTACAGTGAAATTGTTGCTTTCATGCAGAAGATAAAAGCTCAGCCCTACATGACTCCAGTTCTCTCTTCTGTTACCCAGTCTCAACAACAGGAAAAAAAAAAAAAAAAAAAAAAAAACCACAAAAGTAGCTTTCTTCATAGAATCTTATTTTTTCATAATGGGCATCCTGCTGTTCTCTGGGCAACAGGAATGACTCTGCCCCCTGGCTTTCTGTGAACAATAGCTATGCCATTTCTCAGTGTCCCTCTCTGAATGGTCTCCATGTCTGTGCCACTTGCCATGCTCTGAAAAGTGGCCATACCTTCATCCAGTCTCTCAACAGTGAACATGATTTGTTTCCATACTGTCCCCTGATGGAGAACACAACTTGGTTTCATGACATTTTGGAATAATGGCCGTGCCTGTGGCCCACACTGCTGCTGTTAGATGAAGAATGGTGGCTGTGTATGTGCCTCTTGTTCTCTGAATGATGACTGTGTTTGTGCCTCTCATCATTCTCTGTCTAGTCAGTATGCTTGTTCTCTAAATATTCAGCATTTCTGGGGCTCTTGACACATTTTGGAGGACCCTCTACCATAGCTTCTTCATCAAATTCTAGACAATAAGCTTAACTTGGCCTCCTCCATTCTCTGTACGTTGAACATGACTTAGTTCTTTTCCATTCTCTGAACAGCGAAAATGCCTGGTCCCCTCACCATTTTCAGGATGTTTATCATGGCTGTTCATATCAGTATCCTACAGAGGATCCACCTTCATGGGCTCCTATTCATCATTTTCCAGACATTTTCATGACTTTAGAGTGAGTAATCTCTGCAACAAACCAGAAAGATCTCTGGTGGTTTTCTAGTCTTTTTCTTATTCCATGGGAAAACCTGAGGATTTCACCTCTTACCAAGGCAAACAGTTCAGTGGGAGTATTTGACACTATAGGCACTGGCAAGATAAAAACATTGGAAACTATCCTAAACTATAGAATGTAAGTACAGGCCAAGTTTACCTGCAGTTATTAAACACTGTACCTTCATTATATGATCTGAGATTCTCTGGTCATTTGGATCTCATTAGTCCTTTTCTGTCCAATCCATTTTTTTAGAAGCTGTTGTCTTTTTTCTTTTGTCACTGCACTCTCTGCTTTCTGGGGTCCTGGGCGCTGGTTGACAAAATCATGTTCAGCACAGGCTTACTGGACTAAAATGTTCATATATATAATATAATGTTCACTTGGACCAGTCAAAGACAGAGATATGACAGAATGATTCTTCATGGTCCTTGAAAGATCTGCAGTTGACTCCCATTTTTCTGTATCAGACACATCGCCTTCTCTGGACATCTCATTGTCATCCTTGATAAAAGGGACATCTTTGTTAGGTTTCTCCCAGGTATTCTGAATATCAGAATAATCAGAATTCTCATCTTTGCGATAAATCTCATAGTGGCAAGAATCAGTTATCTAATGCAAAAAAAATGAATGTTGGCAATCTTCATTCTTCACAAACTCAGCCAAATGTGCTGAATGTTATACTATTCTCAGCAACCTGGCATTTTTTTCACAAAAGAAACAGAAACATTTTCCATTAATATAAATTTGTAAAGCATTTTTTATTTGCTTAGATGATGTAAGAAAAGGTTTTTTCACAAATGGTTTATGAGGAAAGCAGAAGTTGGATCTTGCTTTGCAAATGCACACAGCTCTGGACCCACAGGGAAAGGGAGCAGTTGTGTTTGTCACAGCAAATGCAGACTTTCTGTGGATTCCCTTGTTTAAATGTTGGCAACACATTATTGATTAGCACCTGCATCCCATACTCAAATGGGACATTGTGAGTTTATAGATCATATAAAATGTTTCCTCAGGTGCAAGGACCATGCTTGTGCACTCGTGTAGTTATTGTTAAACCGGGACTGAAGTTAATTCAAATGGCTTGTGAATCTCTAGAGAAGCAGGAAATGGCAAGAACCAATTTCCATGAGGTAGGACACATTTAGGCAAACTGGATTCATGGTTGCACCTCAGACTTTTCATCAGCTCCGGGGTCCCACAGAGATGGAACAAAGCCAGAGTCTGGCCCTGGAGTCATGCCTCCACCCGTGTCTTAGTGTAAAACCACAACATGTTCCCTTGCTCTTCTCCCCCTGCTAGCTTTCTGCATTTCTGTTTTAATTCCAGCTAACTTATTTTTGGCCAGCATGTGGTGGGAAACTATCCAAACTTTTTCCACTGACTTTATTCTTCACACTGGCAATCACAGCTGTCATGACTTCATAACTATGAAACAGTACTGCAAGTGGGGGTAACAGGCCCCAGATTGTATTTGTCTGGCAGGAGATATAACGTGGCAAATGTAACCTGTAAAATGTTTGACCACATTCTCTGTTATTGCAGAAAAATACTTTTATCACGAACACAAATCACTATCTCTTTTTTTTTCCCCTCCTTCTTTTACTTTTCTTTAACTCAGAAGGGCAATATTTTCAACACACCCTAACCAGTCAGGAGAAAATGTGTTCAAAAATAAAGTCCATGAAAAGAGTGGGTTACACTGACCCTACCTGAATACTTGTGGTAAAAACCGGTCCTTTAAAGACCATAGCAAAGCTTCAGCTGAAATTATTTGGGCCAAAAGTTCACTCTTGGCTTTTATTTTCTCTGTACTAAATGCAGTGCTAGTACTGCACTCTGATGAAGTACACATACTGGTATGCTTAAGTGCCAGTTTTACTGCATTTTTGTCTTTTCAGTCAAAACTGTCTGAAAATAGTACGAAGAAATAGCAGTCCAATGTATTACTGACTTCTTTGCTTTGCTCACCCTGTTCATCAAGAAAACTACTTCACACTGTTTCCAGGGATTTGGGTTGTAACTGAAAAGGGGAGAAAGTCAGACTTCTCCAGAACTGTGTCCTTCTGAGGTATAGTAGTGAGGTTTAGCAATGGTTAGCTTCTCTTTTTTCTGTCTGTGAATGCTTCCTACAGCAGTGAGTTAATGAAAAGTTATGACATTTATATTGATGGCTAAGCATCACATTGAGGAATCAGTCAGTTTATCCCTTTCCAATGATTTCAGTCTCTCTGGTGATTTTAACCAATGTGAAGGCATGAGGTTTCACACTGTGTCTGTTTAGAAGAAACACCTACTCAGTCACACAGGTTAGCAGTTTCTAATACGGAAAGTTCATGCTCTGAAGTATATTTAAAGGAGCTTGGATATGTCAGTTTGCCACTTTTACTTAAGCAACCGTCCACTTCTGATCTGCCACTAGATGTGGATGAACATACCTGCAGATGAAGTCTGGTTCTAGTAAAGGAGTCAGGTAACTATACTAAGTGGGCATTGAGACTGAACCTTTCTGTGGCTCTTACCCTATCTTCTGCTATATGCTGCTGGTTATGCTGCAGCACAATCTGTTTTCATGAAAATCTGAGAAATTTTGGAAGATATGCCTGTGTATATGTATTTGTTCTTATGAGTTTTAATACACATGCATTACATGACTTCTCTTTCTACTAAACCATCGCAAAAATATTTGTAAACATGGAATCTGCATCCAGTCTTATGTAGACAGGTAGATACTATCAAAAAGTGTGTATTTATTGGTTTATTTTTCATAGCTTTCCATCTTCTGTTGTTTGTATCAGTCACATTTTGTGGAACAGATTTATTGATGTTTTTGCAAAGTTGACAGGTACATTGTCAGCTAGATTTTGCTTCTCTACATTTCTCCCTTGTCTGTTGCTAGATTGGACCTGTGCAACCAAAAGAGTTTTCTGGGGTTGGCAAATTTGTATTTAATATACAGTTATGATGAAAAAATGTCCTCTTTTTCACCATAAGGAAAATTGACCTGAGTAAAGCTTATCGTCTCTGGAAACACAACCAAAGCAAATTGCTTTTCTGTAGTTACTTTGGTGCTTTGTAAAGAGCAGAAAGGACCACAGATTAAGCCTGAAATTAATTATTTGCAATCTACTTAAAAACTCATGGACATAATCAGTGGTCAAATTCACGCCAAGCACTAGTTGCACAAGGATCAGCAGGACTCCACACATGGTATTTGGCTGTGATATCTTAAGGGGCAAAGTTAGCACTGAAGTGTGCCTCTTTTGCGGACTGCTCAAGACTGTTCAAGAATGAGCATTTTTCTGACAGTAAATGTGAATGGACCTATATGACATCTGCATTTTTGCTTCCTCTTTTGTACAGATATAGGGAACAAGTGAAAAAAAAAACAAAACACCCACTGAAACCAATTTTACTGTTGCAGTGATGCAAGTGAATATCTACGGACAGAAGTCTTTTATAATTTTTCTCTTTAATATTTGTTTCAGATTATAGCTACCTTGGCTAAGAAAAACATTTTGCAGCTATAGCTTACAGATTGTACAGTTGCTGAAGAACCCACATAACAGCAGGAGTGAGGTTTTACAGGCTCCACAATACTGTCCAAGCTATTAACATCAAGCAACAGCATTTTATTTTGGCTTAACCTGAGAGGTCTTCAGGGGAAAGCCATAAAATATAGCCTTGTCACCCAGAGAGGCCACAATAAGTTTGTGGATTAAACTTTAAGTGGTTAACATTGATATTTAATATCTGCTAACAGTGTAAGTACAGATGTAACCAGCATTAATAAAACATGGCCTGCACCTTTATTAGAAATGTAGAGTGAATCAGACTGAAAGGGAAATGCTTGTGAAGTCACATCCACCATCATTTACCAACAATGAAAGCAAGCATTTGGTTGTTCCTTAAGTGTTTACTTAACAAAACAAACAAACAAACAAACAAAACAACACAGCAGAGAGCACTGTGGGAAATCCTCTGCTAGACAGGAGATATAGAGGTGAAACACAAAGAGCAATGGGAGATTTCCGGACTCACAGAGGCTGCCCAAAACACTTTGTTTCAGTTTATAGCTGAGAAATCCAGTCATTATGGCAAAGAAATAGAAAAGTGAATGAATGGATCAATACAGCCAGTGATTCACTTTATCTTCAGATGAAAATTGCTTATCAGAGATCTACATACAAACTTTTGAGCCAAATGATTCAATGATTTAGTCTTGAAGGAGTAAAGAGGAACTACAGCATGACATAATGCACGTGTAGAACAGGTTATCCACCTATTATGTACATGAAAGGCAGTTTAGACTCTTCCTTTCATCTAATACTTGACACTGTCCACCATGCTCTGGATTCAGGGCCATGTACATATCCTATTAGACTATTGGAAGGTTGTTGTTTTTTCAATTAAGAACTGTCCCTGGAGGTGTTCATGGCCAGACTGGATGAGGCCCTGGGCAGCCTGGTCTAGTATTAAATGGGGAGGTTGGTGGCCCTGCATGTGGAGATTCATGATCCCTGAGGTCCCTTCCAACCTGGGCCATTCTGTGATTCCGTGATTCTGTCATTCTCTCCTCCCCATTGACTGCTATGTGTTTTAAGAAACATTATCTGGCTACTGGTTCAGTTAGACATATATGCATAGTACTGGCACTCAAGGATAAGTACAGTGGTTCCACAGGCAAAGTTCAGTTATCCCTGTCATGAGACCTTTGAAACAGATGAATGTTCAGACAGAAGTTTCTTGAAGAAAGATAACTCTAAAAACTCCCTACCTACTTCAAGTCGATTTTTCTTATTTTTAGTAGAAATCAGTCAAATACTATCATTTGTAAACCAAAATAGATCTATTTCAGATCATAGTCTTCCTTAAGAAGTCAAATTTGCATCCCTGCTTCGTGAATTCCGTTCATGAAATTGCAGCTACATTCCCCTGAAATGAAAAGTCCAAGGGAAAAAAAAAAAAAAAGAGAGAAAGAGATATTTCCGGAGGAAGGTGCTATAGTCTCATTTTAGAAGGTATAAAGAAAATGCTGAAGGGAAGCAAGATAAAATGTACCGTTGATAACACGTAGTATTCAAGGAACTTAAAAGAACGATGGAACTGATTGGTGAAGTTAATTGGGAAATGCAAAAGCCCCTACGATATGCATTAAAGATGAAAAAATAAAGTAAAACAAACACTTTTCCAATTCAAGTGCTTAGAACTGTGATTGTGATAAATGAGATGTCAGGGTGCTAATAAAACATTCAAGCGACAGTGTGACAATGAAATAGACACACTGTCTGCTACAGTAATATTTAAAGTAGTTTTAAAATCCTTAAGAGTGTTTTATGGCTTTTATGGCTCTGTTCTATGATAGCTGATACTCTGAATCTTGACATAAATTGAATAGGGCATAAATACAAAGAGCTGCAAGTGTAAAAAGTGACAATGAGTCTGAGGTCAGTTGCCTTTCCACGTGCCTCTTGAAGTTGCTGTGAACATGGCCCTATGAGAGTGCTCCCTGGTGGCCCTGTCCCCACTTTGCCCTGTCAGCAGCAAACCCCTTGGGACCAGGACTGTAAATATATCAGAATATCAATAGGAATTACTGGAGAACCATTGGGTTTTAACTTGATTATAATGAGAAACTCCATACTTTTAGGAATTTTTAAGTGAAGAACAAGTATTTACACCACAAATCAATCTGCAATGTGTACCCAGAAGGCTTGATTTCATCTCCCATCCACCATGCCAAATTGGAAATATAACAGGAAAAGGAATTATACCAAAGTTCAAATAAGTAGGCAAAATACCAACTTCTGAGACCTTTAATTTGATACAGTATCACCAAGCATAATGTGCAAAAAAATAAAAATTAAAATTAAAAAAAAATGATGAGTAAACAGAATTGTGTGTTCTGCCAAATAGATTGTAACATATAGCTCTGTGCCATAACACAAGAGGACAGTTTCTCAGCAGCATTAAAGCTGTCAGTAAAATAGCTAGTCTTCACATTGCTCTTCATTTTGTTTTGTTTCAAAATTTTCTTTCATTATGTTGTTAGGCTTTTTCTTTCTCTCCCACCAGCTTTCATTGTACCCAGACCTGTACGTTATTAAGATGCTGGTCCCAGCAAGGCATTGGGTTCCCTTACATGCAGCTGTTTTCTGTGCTGCAAGAGATGCTGAACAAGTCCAAAATGTAATGTTTTCACTCTGTGAGGTGTTTGGTATGTAATACAGGATTATAGATTTGACAGCACTTGTCAGGGCTATGTACCTGACTGAAGTCCTCATCCAGAGAAACGCAGTCAAATATGAAAGCTTCCTTATAAACACTGGCTTGCTCTAACACAACTGTGACTCATCTGTACTTAATTTCTTATATCATATCAACAAGAGCAGGGAAAAAAACAACAAAATAAAACCACAGCATCTTTGCAATGAAAGCAAACAGGCATATTACTACTTGCTGGAAAGCACACAACATTCCTGGGATGGGTACAAAAATAATTTAGGAAAAAATTGATGGTTTTGAAAGGATCCTAATTATATTATGTTCAGATTTGCAATTTTTTTCCTGACTTTTGATGCATCATAAAACAAGGGCCTGGAAAGATAAAAAGATAATTCTAGCCCCCAAAATGTTTGTGACTGTAGCCCCACAAAGCCTCTGTCAGGTGAGGAGAGTGCCATGTGCTTTCACTGCCTTTTTACTTTCTAAATGTTTATTTAGGGAGGCAAAGGATATTGCTGACTAATACTATAGCATGGATATTTGTTTTCTAGCAACACTACAGAAAAAAAAAAAACACCACCAAAAAAATAACACAAAACAAATCCTACTTTCTGGATACAATTCAAACACATAAATGAATTTACAGCTCTCTCTCACAAATCCTGAATTGAGGCTGAATAGAGAGCACGGAGAAAAAGACTGAAAAGGAAGGTTAATCTGTAGCTAGATCATCTGGAGTATCTTAACATTTTTATATCTCAAGATACTGAGAATCAGGTGAAATGAACATGTGGTAGAAAAGCCTACAATTGGTTGGCTCTATATATAGAATTTTCATTGCTTATCTGATCTGATACAGCTATCTGCATGACTAGGGGAGCTGTGGAGCATCAAGGAGAATCGAATCCTGCTGGGCACCAGACACTTCCGTGTGAGCACTGTCGCAAACACAGAGCTGTTCTCCCTCTGACGTAGTGACAAATTTCAGAGCCAGATTCAGACATTGAGAGGGCTTTGTAGAAGATCCTGCTTGTCATTTCATCCAAAGATGCATAAACTTTTCATAAACTGGCTTCACAAATTCAATAATTGCTGTGTATATAAAATTCTTATTGAAATATCTTAGCCCTTATCACAAACAGTGTTGTTTCTTATGCTCTGAAACATAACATATAAGATACATAATAGTGTATCTGTTGATACAAAACAACTCGTTCCCCTCCAATGCTGGTTGGTGTCTTAGGTTTCTGTAGAAGTTCTGTTCAGGAATGCTTTTGCAGCAACACAGGAATATAATAGGTCTTCTGTAAGGCAGCCCTCACATATTTCTCTTAAAAGCTCATCTCACCATAGTCATAATCACC
This sequence comes from Centrocercus urophasianus, assembly GCF_019232065.1. NCBI lineage: Eukaryota > Metazoa > Chordata > Aves > Galliformes > Phasianidae > Centrocercus > Centrocercus urophasianus. The sequence goes on along the minus strand of NW_024884833.1, from coordinate 13,316,655 downwards.
TAACAATGCTAACACATGCTACTTTGAGAATGTAGAGTACGTTTTATTACATTTGCTTTGGTAAACTCCTTCCTTAGTGGAGTTATTCTGTGACCAGACATCCAAAAGAAAAAGAAACGCTTATCCACAATTTTAGCGTCCCTAACTTCCAAATGTAACATTTTTGTTTTCATTTAAAACTACCATAAGTAGGAGAAAGGTTACTTGAATAAGTAGGAAAGAGATGGCTTAGTCGGAAAGTTGGAAAAGTTTTGATGTCTAAGTTGTTTTCCATGTCCAGATTCTTTTGCTGCTTAAGTTTGTCAGATCAATTTTCCTTCTCTATGGTAGTATTCCAGTGCAAATACAACACAGATCTGGTTAGCCACTGATTGCATCTAAGATTTCAAAAGCTGATTAAATTGAACTTAATTAAGGCATTGAAGGATAGTCATTATATCACTGTGATTGTCTTCCAACTGCAGATGTTTAAATGTTTTCCAAGTGTTCTCTTCTGCCCGTGAAAATTTGGAAATAAAGATGAATGGCATCTAACAAGACAACAAACTAGCAGATTCCTGAGAGAAAACTACTGTCTGAGCCCTACTGTGAAAAAACATTTGGTTGTTAGAAGTAGCAGAATGTTGTCACTAAGACGGCTGTTGGTTGAGATGTAATGATATGCCAGTCTTTGGTAAACAAAAGAGATATATTCTGTATCCCTCTGATTCATTGTGAAAGTGTCATTTACAGCCCAGGAATGCACATGTTTTTAGCATGAAAATCCTCTTCTAAATCCTACTTACACAGTGAAAGCACAATTTCCTGTACATCATAAAAACTGAAAACAGTGAAACATATATGCCAACTTCAGACTAAACTCTGCTGCATTCCTATGTGTGGACTGCAGCACTGTGCCTGAGAAATCCCATTCTCTGGCATAAAGATGCTGCCAAAATAAGTAGCACCCCTGATTTAGCAGAGCTATTTCAAGGAGCGCTTCGCTGAGATGGGCAAAACAGGAGCACTAGCACCAGGCTTCAAGTCTTGTTCACATGGAATTTCCCAATGGCTTATCTCAGTCCTTTAAACCGATTAAAGAAAATGAAAGATACTGCGTATCTACATTGCATATCTGTAGATCTAAAGATGTCTGTGATTGAATCAAAGTCTTAAAGCTCCTGCTGACTTTAGTGTCCTTTAGCTACTCTTCTCTCCTCTGTTTTTGCCATGCTGCACATTGCTGGTGGCTGTGTCTGCCTGTGCTGAGCAGGCAGCACTCTGCAGGTAGCTATACTCTGTATTGTGCATACAATAGATGGACAGCTGCATAAATCATTGCTTAGTTATAGAACTGACTGCTGTGTACCACTTATAACATCATTCTTGGGGGGCGATTTACACTAACTTGGCTCAAATCATACAAGAAACTACAAACAGCTTTGGAAACTACTGATAGCCCTGATATTCTTCCCCTCTGCCCCAAATTGTCACTCGCTTGTAGAGAAACTAAAAGTCCCTTACAATCAATAACTGATTTTATCGCTTTTCAGTTCCATTTATTTAGTGGAAATAACAGGAATGGGAATCAATTCACAAACCAGAACTAATTTGAAAGATCTTTTTTTCCCTGAGGTTTTTTTTGTTTTGTTTTGTTTTGTTTTGTTTTGTTTTCTGTAATTGCATGTGTTCTGAAATTTAATACTGAGTTGCTGTGGGTTGCATGGACAGCAGAGCATAGGGTTGGTTTGGGGCTCTTTGCACATTATGCCTGTGCATTTTTATTAGTGGGCCACAGTAATTTTACCTTAAAAAAAACAAAACCAAAACAAAAGATGGAAACAAAATCTAAATATCTAGGCCCAAAATTATGCAAACTGTTTTGTAAGTGGTTTTAATTTGGTTCATACCATTTTTTTTATTTGCAAGTTTGTGTGTGAACAAGTTTGTTATTTCTTCATCTGTGGTCTCAGATGTGTGTGCATGATAGCTACAGTAGCACATAGTAGCACATAGAACATCATATAATCATAGAAACTTTAATATTGGAAAAAATCTCTAAGGTCATCTAGTTGGATCATCAATCCATCACCACCATGCCCCACTAACCATGTCTCCATGTGCCATCTACACTTTTCTTGAACACCTTCAGGGACAGTGTCATCTTCCTCAGCATCCTGTTCCAGTGCCTGACCATCTTTCAGAGAAGAAATGCTTCCTAATAGCCTAATAACCTGAAACCTGAGGTCTTATGTCTTAGTACTGTTACCTGTGAGAAGACACTGACCCCCACCCCACCACGTTTCAAGGAGTTGTAGAGTGCAACATGGTCTCACCTGAACCTCCACTTCTCCAGAGTAAACAATCTCAATTCTCTTAGCAACTCCCCATAAGACTTGTGCTTCAGCCCCTTCACAGCTTTGTTTCCCCACTTGTTTCCAGCAAAAATGCCTTCTGAAGGTATGTGGTTGCAAAAATCATGTGATAAAGTCTTTACCACAGAATGCCGCAGTTATGAAAGTGATAGTTGTTTAAGAGTTGTGTACTGTATGCCAATCAGAATGCCCCTTCTGAAAAGTTGTTGATGTGGAAATATATGTCACTAGTTATAATCTAAATACCTGATATTCACAGCAGACTAGGAAGATATCATGGTATTCAAGGTTTTTCTACACTTGTAAAATCTACCCTAGACCCTCACATTGTGCAAGTCTATTTTAAGATCCTGAGAGAGGATCCCTCCTTTAGGAAACTGTAATAACCATGCTTGAGAGTACACTGTTCTGAAATAATTTGGTTGTTTAAAAATTTCAATGGGATATCTAAAAGGTGAAGTGGATGGAAGAAGTGTTTACTTAAGAAGCATAAAAAGAGAATCTGAGACCAGATTTCTGAAGACTTGCAGTCTCTCAGGCCCTAGTTTGTGAGGGGAATAAGAAATGAAAATGAATATTTCACTTGAGAAAAGAGTGTAAAAGGTGTCCTGAAATGAACTATTTAAAAGGCTTTCTTTCAATTATCCTGAAAACTAATCTCAGAAACCATATTCCTTACATTCAGTAATTAAAGCCAAGCTCTTGTTCTTAAGAGAGAGCTACAACTCTAAGTGAAATGTCACACCTTTTCCAGATAATTCTGTGGGCGTGAACTTTGAACTGTAAAATTTTTGCTTTTCTTTCCTTGGCTTCTTGTGTGGCAAGCAGCAATGATGCCTCTGACTCCCATTACGGAAAAGATCCAAGAACATCCATATATCAACTTCGCGTATTTTCAATAATTTTTTATTTTTATTTTTATTTTTGTTTATTGTGAGATCTAGGCACGCTTGAAAAAAAACAGCCCATACCATCTAGAATCCAGTATTCAGTAGTTTGGTGCTGTAGAATTATATATTGTAGTTCAAGAAAATTTCTGATGGATGAGAACAGTAAAGGGAGTATCCATCAAAGCCACATGGACACGTGCATCCTTCCATACATAATTCCCTTCCAAACTAAGCAAGGATTAACTAAAGATGTTTTGGAACCACAAAATGTTATTTTTAAAACATAGCTAGTGATTGAGATAGATTAAGACTAAACATGACTGGGATCAGACAAAACCACAGGATCTTAACTTGTTCACGTGAGGGCCATCAGCAATTCAAGGCCTGAAATTCTCCAGCGTATTTTGTGGCAGGGTGATAGGCTGTTGGTTTTGCTTTGCTTTGTATATTTTTTTTTTTTTGGTGGTTTTGTAAAACTTGCCCTTCGTCCCTCCCACACATCCTCAGAGCAGTTCAAACTGTGTCCCTGCAGGTCACTGAGTTCCAAAGCTTTGCCCACTACTTTTTTAAAAAGCAAGACTGATTCATGTGAGAGATGCACCACAGCCTAGTGTCCAAGGTCACATGCATCAAATGGCTCCTCTTTCACAGTGCCTCCTGTTGCAAGGTACTGGGTCTTCTCATGGGCATTTACCAGCCTGATGGTGGAGAAAGAGTGGTGCAAATGAGAATGAGTGTATGCATGTGTGAATGTGTGTCAGTAATGAGTTTTACAGGAACAGGCAGCAATTATTTATTCCCAAGCCAAAGGAAAGCATCCCTCAGTTTATTCCTGACATGTATGTCTATTTGATACTGTGTGTCTATTTGAACTGCTTTCCAATCATACCTATTTTAAGTGTGATATTGTGACCTTTTCATATTGAAAGCAACAACACCAAGCAGACAGCTTTGAAGTACTCCAAGATCCTGATCCCCAAATCATTTATTCTATTTATCTCCACCATTTGCTGAATCAACACCATTCACTATTCCATTGACAACTGAGAAAATTAGTAATGCCTATAATCAAGCCACAATCATCAAAGCCAGACTTTTCTTTAATATAAAATGCTTGGCACTGAATGCCTGCACCCATTTCAAGAACCGCTCCCCTCCACCCCCCTCCCCACTGTTGTTCTGGTTTCTCTTCGGTGAAATAATGTTGATTTGCCTGGGCTGGCATCTTGACAGGACAGTTCACTAAATTCCTTAACACCTACTCTTTTAAAAAATCACTTAATCAAACTTGATTATGGTTTTCTGTGTAGTTTTAAAAGTCATTTAGAAGCATGAAAAAGCATTTTTATGCAGCTATATGTACATATGCTTATGTGTATATACGGGAAGATGAGAAATTATGAGAGTCAAGAATGATTCCTCAGTGTACCCTTTGCTAGTTAAAATAGAGCAATTCAACTGTTAGCAATTACTGACAAAAATATCTAGATCCAACTTCAGTGGCAAAGAGTAATAAAAATAACAACTTCTACATTTTTTTCTACACTGATTTTAAATGTTGTGTTTTGTAAATGCAAGGGCAACATATGACATTGGAGATACTTACCTACATTGTTTAACCATTAGACAGGAATTGCTGTAGATTTGATTTTCCTCATTCTTTGTTCGTATATGCTATCTGCATGTACATGAGAAGATCTCTCAGGGGTCCAGAGTATTTCCAGCACAGAGCATTCTGCTGAGTGCTGAGTATCATTTTACCAACAACAAGGTAAAATGTAACTGCAGTTAATTTGTTTGATTTCCAAGGACATGAAAAGAAAAGTTTAATTACATCAAATGAAATACTAAGAAAAATGTCTGGAAAAAGAAGATCATTTCCTGTACATTAATGGAAGGTGAAATTGTGACTGACTTTCCATGAGTAATATGGTGAGATATACAAAATTCTATCACATCTTCCAAGGGGAAAGTGACTGAAATCAAACTCACATGCTCTGTGAGGCATTAATTGCCTAGCATGGGTAGAAGAAGTAAAAGGAAAAGAGGAAGGTATTAATCTCATTCCTGAGTTTCATTTCACACTGGTGGTTCATGCAGAGATGATGGCAATCAGAGGTAGAATTGTAGAATCATAGAATGGCTTGGGTTGAAAGGGATCTCAGAGATCATTAAGTTCCAACCCAGCTGTCAAAGGTAGGGCCGCCTCCAGATTTGGAACTAGACCAGGTTGCCCAGGGCTCCATCCAAGCTGGTCTTGAACAGCTCCAGGGTCAGTGCATCCACAACCTCTCTGGGCAGCCTGTTCCAGAACCTCACCACTCTCTTTGTAAAGAGCTTTCTGCGGACATCCAATCTAAACCTTCCTTCCTTGAGCTTAAGCTTAACCATTCTCCCTGTCTTATCACTATCTACCCGAGTAAAAAGCTGATTCCTCTCCAGTTAATACTTCCCTCTTAAATACTGGAATACTTCTCCAGGCTGCAAAAGCCTAGCTCCCTCAGCCTGACTTCATATTGGAGGTGCTCCAGACCTCTGATCATCCTTGTGGCCCTCCTCTGGACACTCTTCAACAGCTCCACACCCTTCTTGTATTGTGGGCCCCAGTCCTGGACACAGTACTCCAGATGGAGCCTCACGAGGGCAGAGTAGAGAGGAATAAACATCCCTCTTCTGATGGAGTTCAGGATACCATTGGCCTTCTCAGCTGCAAGAGCACAAGAGTTCAGAAAATATTCTAGGTCTTAAAGAGGAAAATGAGCTTAGAAATTAGCTGTGAGAAAGAGACTCATTACAGAGTTTTGTTCTTTGCATACGGACTGGAAAACAGGAGTTTAGACATAGTATATCCCATATAGCATATATAGTACATAAAATAAAACTTGCATATCCTGTGTACAATATCCCTTGTCCTTCAAAGGAACATGAGTTGAAAGTTTAGCAGTTCTGCCCATCTCTGGAAGCATCAGGTTACCAAACAGCATATGGTATTGGAATGGACACCAGTAATGCTGGCCTTTCTTCTCTGAGGTCTACAGTTTATCACCTCACACTCTGCCAGGCTCCATCCCACTGCTTTGTACCCATCTAACCCTTATTTTTTTCAAAAGAAGGCTGTCCCAAAGCCTCACTCCACCAGGGTTAGAAATCTGCATCTAACTTCTGGAATAAATGTATTCCTGCCTACTGTCTCCCTTGGATCCTTTTGTTGGAATTATTCTGTACCTTAAGCAGTTCTTCAACTGCAACATGCAGAAGCTCCCCAGGAGTTTTGCATTGCCTTAGCCACTGCTCAGCCTTCATATTACTTGTCACACTTCAGATTTCTTTTATGATGCCACACTCTCAGTTTCCACACTTGGGATTGATTTGCCACCATCCTGTCATTTTATTATCTCCCTCCTGCTCCAAGTCTTGTCGGAATTCACCACTGTTGACATAGTGTGGATATAAGTATAGCCAGCTCTACTGGATACCTAGCCGTGAGTGCTTCTTGCCTGCAAAGATCTAGACTCACAGTTGCCTTTCTTGTGTTCCTCATCTAATTATGTCTGGCAGGTGGTGAAGCTTTGCTTCTTCTCCAAGTACTTTTTTCATTGATCTTTAAAGCAGCCTTGTTCCAGACAATGCATCTATTGATGCATATTATTTAGGGCAGGCAAAGCCCACTTTCATGCTTTGTAAAACATGAAATGCATTTGGCATGAGACAAAAACATTAATAAGATGTACAAATTCAGATGCACAAATGAGTTTGTGAGTAATGCATTCCTTCATCAGTGCATGAGCTGAAGAAATGCAGCCAGAAAACCCAGATTACAGTTGCAAGGAGGAGTCTCAATTATTCTAGTCTTAGCATGCATAACTACAACACCATTATGCATAGAGTTGTCTAATTCTGTTAAAAAGACACAGCAAAAATTTAAGAAAACTGAAAACACTACAATATTTAGAAGGAAAAACATATTTCAAATCAACCAAGAGGACCTCTGGGGGGTTCTGACACTCCGTCTTTTAATGAATTGATTTGTCTGTGGTGCCAATCCTGTACATAGCAAGCATGAGGGAAGGGAACTTCCCTTTTTTTTTTTTTTAATCCTTTTTTTTTTATTTTGCTAAATGTTTGAAGAAAGACTGGAGAAGTAATTGACATTTAGCTGCCACCCTAAATATTCAAGTAATAAATTCACTCGCAATACCATGGCTAGACAAACAGATTAAAATAATGAGTGGTACAAAGACTGCTGTGCAACACTTTTTCCCAATAAAAAGTGCTGCTTTCTGTTGCTTATCACTTTGCCAAGGAATTCAAGTTGAAATGCTCATGCCTTCTATGAGGTTGATTTTTCTGGGAAAAATTTTGGCTAGAATGGAAACATTCATGAGAATGAAATTGCAGGATGGTTGAAGGAGGGGGAATCCACTGCTTGCCCACATTAAAAAAAGTTACTCCAGATATTTCACTGAGTTGTCATTGCACCCTGAACCTGGGATTTAAATTTGGGTCAAAATACAACTATTTGGTACTAAGGATACTTCAATTTCAAGATTATGCCTTAAAACCAAATCCAAAGCAATAATGTCCAGCTTCTGACTTGGCCAAACAATTAATACTACAGAAGGAATTTGGATAAATCTGAAATTCTGAGAGAACTATTACATTGAGATTAAGTCTGTTACTTCCATGAGGCCTGAATTTCAGTCATTCTCAGACATGACTCTCATCAAGACCATTTCAAAAATACAAATCTGAACAATATTTTTCAGGCTTCTGTTTAGCAAAATTGGAGTAGGTTTAGCTCAAAAAAATGTTAAACTACAATGTTTACTCCTGTAGGAAATGAAAGTGTCTATAAAGAAAAGACTAAGATCCAGAATGATACTTCACTGTTACAAAGTCTTGTGAGGAAAATACAGTCCTCACTCAAGTGAAGCAGACTGTAGGAATTTGTCCTAATGGCCTCAGAATTCATCATGCACAGCACAGCCAAAACCCTCAAGAGAAAGCCACAAAAGGATGGAGACACATTTCTTGCTAGCTTGGAAGACAGAAACTGAGAAGCTGTAGGTTCCCTAGAGACACCATGTCTGCCCTGCTGCAGCACAGCATGCTTAACATTACAGTGCATCCACTTTTGGCTGTTTCTCACCCTTTCCTGACAAGTTTGTGCAGCAAGTGCTGCCTGGTTGTTTTTTTTTTTGTTCGGTGTTTTTTTTGTTTGTTTGTTTGTTTGTTTTCCTGTTGGCTTTTTGTTGTTGTTGTTGTTTTTGTTTGTTTGGGGTTGTTTTGTTTTGTTTTATTTTGTTTTCCCTTAAAACAGATGATTGAGCTGCTTCCTAGTAAGGATTCCCATGAAATCTTGTCTGAGCTGCCACTGCAGATTTAAGGTAAATTGCATTATTGTAATGGTAGCATTCATTTTTTTTTTTAGTTGTAGTAATTGTGAGGTCTCAACATGAACTGCATCTTCTGCTGCAAGATGATCACAGGCCTGCTGCTAAGGAGTGCTATGCTGTGCTGGTTGACATGCTTACTTGAGGTTCTGTGATACCTCCAGTCTGTAAGTCAGGGTTGCAAAGCTTGTGCAGGGAGGGGCAGGTCATGGCCCATCACAGTAGGCAGAGCTTTAAGAAATGGCAAAACAGAAGTGAGGAGTGGGGGAAGAAATCTATGGGTGCACCTTCCTTAGTACTAAATGCACAACTGCACATGCAGCACAGCTTCAGTTCTGGCCACTGGGAGACTGGGAAGGAAGCAGCTGAGGGGACAAAAAATGAGAGAATGAGGGCACATGAGCCGTGTAAACCCTCAACAGCCAAGAGTTGAATCCAGAGTTCCCACCTCCTGACTGATTGCCAACTCCATTACTGGGGACAGCCGGTGGGAGATGCTGGGGTCAGCTGCTGGCAGGGATGAATATCTGCTTTGTTTTCACACACTGCTTGAAACAGGAAATGGGGATGTCTGCTAGTATGATCTGCCTTCAGGTTTAGGGTTGGGATTTTTTGTTTCTTGTTAAAATCCCAGGCCACTGTTTGAGTGTATCCTCAGCATAAAGCAAAAAGGTTCTCTTATAAGGTGAAAGCACAGCTTCACTATCTATTTTCATCAATTCTTCACTGGAAAAATGATTAAAAAATTATTTTTTCTCCATGCTGTTATCTAAAACTTGAAGCCTCTGCCCCCTCACTAAAAAGCTTTTGGCCCAGCCAGGTGTTGCTTATCTTTCCCTACCCTAATGCTCTCTTGGAGGTTTTGCTTTTGTTGTGAAAGTTGTCATTTTTCACAGACAATAGATGTTTTATTGGAATTTAATATTACTCGGAGTAAATAAATTCTTAGCCTGTGATGAGTAGGGAGGAAAGTAAAACTTTCTTTTAGAACTTAAGAGATAGGATCTCAGTGGAACATATTACCTATACAGATGTAGGTAAAACATCTTGTTAGTTGTTCCTTTCTTTAAAGTTTTTCTCTTTCTTTACTACTTTTTCTTTTCTTTTTTGAAGAAATGAATTGCACATTTCAGTAGCAAATCTCTTCTGAGGCAAATGAAAATGTGAGTGAGTCTCAGAAGACCATGATTAAACATAGATCAAAAAGGAAAGATTTTCCTAAACAGCTCCACAGTCAACATTATTCTGGTAAAGTTTGTGTACAATAACGTATACTACTGTGTTCTCCTTTCTAAAGACAAAATACAACTCTTTAAATGGTGTCTCTTCACTTGAAGTTAATGACAATACTGCTAAAAGTTCCAAAGAAATATTCCTTGAGCCTTTAAAATCTGGAAAGAAATTACATTACAAGATCTCATTCCCTGGTCTATCTTTCACGATAAGGCACAATTCAAAATTTGGGGTAAGGCACTGTAAGTACAAGACAAGATTTTCTGCAACACTTACCTAGGTGTTCCACCCAATGCTGATCAAGCCCAAGAAATGCCCCAGAATAAGTCTTTCTGTTATCTGAGCAAGTTGGAAGGTCACCTCCTGGAGATGGAGACTTTATTGTTGAAATTCAAATTTTTGCAGATTTATTTCCTTGAAAGCCTCTCTTTTGAATAAACACTTTCAAACAATACTACAAAGTGAAATAAGACAAGTGCAGAAATAGACCACAAAAATAGAATAGGGCTTTTGTAAGAAGTTTAAGAAGTGCATGTAACATATGCCACTTGAGATGCTCCACTTTGTCTGCTACTTATGAGAAGTCTGATGGAGCAGATCATTCAATTTAAAATGGTTGTCCAGAGCTACATCTATTTCCACTGGAATTAACATGTCTTTATGCTTCTTCTTCCCTTCCCTTCCTTTTCCTCATGATAAAATTTGTCCATTAAGATATACCTACATTTGTATATCCTGGCTCAGTTCACAGTGAACAGATACTTATGTTTCACTGAGTTTTATGTGTGCTAGTAAATAAAATGAGATACATTTATCAAGCATATAGCTGAGCTTCATTGGCTCATTAAAGCTGTCTGAAATGCAGAAGAGGATGACCTTCTCCATCTGTAATTGATGGAAGAGTGCTGGAGAACATTACCATAGGTATTTAATAAAATACTGCTGTCATGGAATCACAGGATCATGGAGTGGCTTGGCTCCACATTTGATGACCAGGCTGCCCAGAGCCCGAACCTGTCCTTAAACATGTCCAGGGACAGGGCATCCACAACATCTTTGGGCATCCTGTTCCAGCACCTGACCACTCTCATAGTGTCAAATGCTGTCATTGGCATTTTCTTAAATAAAATACTCTTTTAGGTTATCTGGAAAAGAGGTGTTTTTCTGGTGTGGTGATTCAGTGGGGCTGTAATTAAACGAAGCCTAAAAGCATACAACTCAGTTTTTCCAATTTATCACATGCATTACCCTGCATGAATACTATGATAAGGAAGGATGGAGTGTTGAGTAGGAATCTTGAAAATCATGCTTGTAGTAGACACTCATGTGAATAATTCTATCTGCTTACGTGTTTAAACCTATGAGCTGATTAAAACTTAAAACTGTGGCATGTGGTCCTGTTTTGCCTGAGGAAATAAACCTTGCATGTGGTGGTGATAACTGTAGGGACAGCTCTTATAGCAAAAAGGAACAACTCCCCTCTGAAGTATACAGGACACTGACAGCTCTCTGTTGCACAAGATATTTTGCTCCTGTTGTTTCTTTTAATTAGTCTGAATTCTACTTGATCCACAAATTAAATCTGTCTTTGCAGCACATTGAGAGAAACCTTCCGGGAAGGGCCCTGACTTATCATTTTTGTCACAAACTGCCAAATTATTTTCACACATGAAAACCTCACCTAGAAATCTTGTTAAACCAAGATTGTTTGGTGTTACCTGAGCTTGTCCACATCATGTGACACTCTCCTGTGGTTAAATTAGGAAGTCCAACAGCTACACAAAACAGAATTAGATGGAGGACATTTGGGGCTTGGTTTTCTGTGCATTAGCAGTGATGTAGCTTTAGGCATGTAACTGAGAGTACAGCTGAAGTGCATAATTCCAAACCATGTGCTTCTACCCTGTGCTATCCCCTGAAGGTCTAAGTAGGATTTGGTTTCACTACCTGTACCCTTGGAACATTTGGACTAATTTCTCTGTTTCTTTGTTGAGGGATTTTCATCAAAAGCTGATAATATACAAACAGCACTCTTGCCTTCCCAGCTGTTCGTTCTGTCACTTATAAAATAATCTTTTACTGTTACTATTAGGTGCAATGAAGTGTATTGGTTTCACACAACAGCTTCTTGTAACTTTCGACATATCAGTGGACTCCTTTCATCAGAAGATCTTGTTTTGGTCTCTACTGGCCCTGACTACTTGGTTAATTCACTTGTGAGATGGATGAATATCTGCTTCATAAGGATTTTTCATCATGATGTCTCAACAGGTTGCCCCACAGACAGTAGGAGCTTTGTCTCCAGCTGCCTCTTTCTCCTTTTCTAAGACTTTCCTCAAGGAATGTCGTGCTGTAGATGCCAGAGTTCAGTTGCTGGGCATTGGCTATTCACTGAAATTCAGCCACACATTCCTCTCAGCGGATCAGGTCTGGACTCAGGAGTTTGAAGCCTGGATAAGTAAAAGATCTAAAGAAGATGCACAGTTCATTCCTGGCTGAGAAAGAATTTGTGTTCAAAATCCAGGTGATGTAGGATGAATAAATATTTTACATCCCTCCTTAACCCCTTGCTAATGTGAACAGAAGGACAGAAGCTCTGGAGAGGAACCAGCAGACACTGCATTTCAGTTTAGTACTGTGTTCAGTAGAATAGGGAGAAAGTCACCTCCTAGGTTCAGATATGAAAAACAAGGAAGCTGCTGAAACGCACAGAAGCTCTATGTTAGGCATATATTTTAAGTATCCATATGAAAGCCTCTGAGCATCAATTCTTATGTACCAGTTCTTTCATATTATCTAGGATATATTTTTAGTTGTGTTATGTGGTAACTCATCCCTGTTCAACTGCATTGGTCTTCTGGCTATTGTTATACCCCTGCCCTACATCTTCAGTGTGCTGCTGATGTTTCTGTCCTCTTTCATGTTGCCAGATGCCATAAATCTGTCATAACACTACTCTTGTGTAAGACAAGGCCATTCAGTGCTTGTTGTTTGGTTGCACTTGTATCAGCAGAAACCATTTTGTCAGTGGCCTCTTGATTTCAAGCCATCTATACCAATGCTGTCTGTATTTCGCCATTTGGGAGCTGAAGACTAAATCTCTGGCAAGTTTCCTTTTGCTCTAGAGCCCTTATACAAACAAGAAACATACCGTGATGTACTCACTGAGTATTTTAAGAGTTGCATCTCTGCAAACATTTCATAACACAGAAAGGGAGGCAAAATATTAAGGAAAAAGAAAAACCAACACAACACATCAAGCACATACTGCTTTGGCAATTATTTTCAGACATCTGTGCCAGATCGTCAAATACACATTAACCTTTTCCACTTGCAAAAAATATTACCTGCCAGCCTTTCTCCATCTTAAACCTGATAGTATTTGGGCAAGAAGAAGGAAAACAGGATCTGCCTGTTCCAGTTCTCTTTAACTTATTGTGGTCCCAGAAAACAAGAGGCATTCTGCTTTCAGGGTGCACAGGGCTGCTTGTGCTCTGTAACTGCTTGCGATTTGGAAAAATTTATGTGGAATAGCCATTGCAGCAAGAAGTTTATGCAGGGCTAACAATCATTTATGTTACAGGGAAATTTTCTTCTTCTTTTGTCTTGGTCGTTTCCTGTAATCCCTTTTAGTCCTTCCCTCAGTACTTATTCCACGTGTATTCCGCCTTCACTCCTTACTGTTCTATTTAATTTTGGTTTTAATCACCTAGAGGCAGATGCTTTCTCCTATTCTGTCTCTAGGGAAGAGTCTAGCACAAGGGCACTCTGTTTTCTGTCTGATGTAAGTGTGCAATAAATTTGATTCGCCCTTGGGATGTGCTAGATTTTACAGCTGTAGAGAATTTCAGCACGGGTTGCTCAGTATCTGGGAACACTGGATGTGACCCACAGCACATGCGCTACCATAATAATAATTGGTAGTCCAGGCATTGTTTTCCTTTTTCAAAAGCCACAGAGAGAACTTCACAGTGTGGTTTTACGCTGTGCATCCTTCTCATAATCCAAAAAAGTATTTTCTTTAATGGTTAAAATGTATTACTGATCTATATTTTGTTTTCTTTTGGGATATTTTCAAATATGGAGTTACAAAGGGATAGATTTAGGAAAAATACATCACAGTTCAAAAAGTAGGAATGTTATTTTCCCTGTGTGATTAATTATTATTATCACATGCAAAGTGCTATTAATATTGCTTAGTAAAAGCATATTCCTTATCCTACAAGATATTCCTTATCAGGCCATGAGTGTGCCCTGATCTAACATTTTTTTATACAAATGAAGATTGGTGACTGACCTACAGCAGTACAATTGCAGATAGTAGGTACAGTAAGTACAGTAGTGTCCATTTCTGGAAGAAAAAAAAAAAGAACATAAAACTAATTCATTTCTACATGGATTCTGTGACATGCAGAAGTGGTATTTTATACTGCAAATGCTTGAAATAATTACTTAACACCCAAGGGAAAATGGTAACAGCTTTTGCCTACTTCCTCAGATAGCTTTACCACAGTTAGAATTCTTTAAAGTGAAAGACAAAGTATTCTGTATTACAGCCCACAGCAGTGGTCCTTGCTAAAAAATTCCATTTTTACAAAATGCAACACCAACACTTTACTCGTTTGTCAAGCATGAAAAGAGATCAATGACTTCCCATGACTCTGGCAAGGCAATGCAAGGCAAGGCAAGGAAAAAGAGGAAAGGGAGAGGGGAAAAGAAAGAGTGGAAAAAAAGAGGGGAAAAAAGAGAGGCAGAAAGGGAAAGAGGGAAGAGGAAAAGGAAAAACGAGTCAGAATGGCTTTGGTGTGCACTTGAGAGTAAAAATGAATACACCCATATTTAAGCATCTAAGGAGAGTTAGGTAATTTGGTCCTGTCTTTATATTTTTAGTCACCTTACTTTAGTGATTACACTGGGGCCCCTTGCTCATCTCAGAGCTGGATTTTCCTCCTCATCAGAACTGCAAGGGTATAGGATGGCTGGCAGGAATCTTTGAGGAAAACGGCTGGATCAAACGAAGCCAGAAGGATCCTCTCACCCACACCTAAATTATGACTTTATAAAAAAGGTATAATTAATTCCATTGCTGTCTTCCCTCCATTTCCACTTTCTCAGCTCATTCCTCTCATGAAAACAGACAGTTCCTCCTTGACATCACCATGAAATATAAACTCACACAGAGCCTACATCTTATCTGTCACTGAGATTTAAATATTTCAAGCCATGACAGCCCAGCTAGTTCCTCACTGATTATAGCTTGATGAGGTAGGTTCTCTAAAGTGGACAGTTTTCATTCGTGACCCTTCAGGTTTTCCATTTACCGTCTTCATTCCTTTCATCACTCTGGTTAATAGCTGACTCTTCTAACTGCCCTGAGAAGCATTTTTAGAAGAGTCCCATTGTGCTTTATCAATGGAGTCCTTGGCTCTCTCCTCCCCTCATTATTGTGGGAAGGGAAGCCTCTTTAGTCCTTAGACAGACAAGAGGGAC
The DNA here is from genome assembly GCF_019232065.1 of Centrocercus urophasianus. Taxonomy (NCBI): domain Eukaryota; kingdom Metazoa; phylum Chordata; class Aves; order Galliformes; family Phasianidae; genus Centrocercus; species Centrocercus urophasianus. The sequence continues at coordinate 13,301,295 of NW_024884833.1, read as the reverse complement.
ATTATCTTTTAAAAAATTACTATTATTATTTGAAGAAAATATCATGGAGGTGCACAACCCCCTTACTGTACTTCATATTCATATATGAAAACACGTTCTCCGTGGAATCAGTGCTCTGAACAGTTGGCAAGGAAAGAAAGGCTGTGAAAAAAAGTTTGTAATCTGCTGGGAAGCAATCCTGTATGCAATTGGATTGTTTGTTTCACTGAACACACTGGAACTCGAAATAAACACTCACATATAGAACTGAGCTAATGGATCGAAAGGTGAAGGGCATATGCAATGGAATACGCAAACAAAATCATACTGTTTCCATAGCTGTTCCTTCAAGGGTACTTTTTCTGACACTAACAAGCCTGCTGGAGAACGTGACAATAGCACTTCTCTGCTTAACCAGAAACGTTGCCATGAACCTGCATGGCTACAACTTACTACACTGCATTATATGCAGCCTCTCTGAACTATTGCAGTCAGAGACAAGAAAAGATTTCTGCTAACCATTTGGTCTGTGTGGCATGGTCTAATTTAGGAGCAAAATCCTACTGAGAGATTTTAACAGTTAATTCAAAAATCAGGTAGACATTAATGCCGCTCCCAATGGTTTTGGATCCAGGATTAGTGGAATGGTTTTGAAGTTGTGCAGAACCCCTTTGACTCTACAGCAATGGAAGCTATGGCTTCTGCAAGGAAATAAATCCTATGGTTCAGTTATGTTCAGATGAGTGTGAACCATGGTGCTGACCACCAGTGAACTTGCATGACAGAATTACAATAAATCCTAAGTCTCTCCTATCTTCCTACAGGTAAGGGAAAGAAGGGAGGACACAGGCCCCTTCAAGATTGATGAAATGAGCACTTCGGGATGCTAACACAGCTGATCGTTAAGCTGAGAAACAGAGATAAATGCAGATCTTTACCTTAATTCAGAGCTGTTTTCAACTTCAGAAAAAATATATGTGTGGAGGACAACCTCAGAACATCTATATTAAAGCAGTCTGTTCATAACAGGATACATGGCACAGTGTGTCTCAGTATGTCTCAAACTACATTGCTGATGCAATAAGTGTTCTTAATAAACACTCCCTGGCTTATCTCTTGGAAACTAAAAAAGTGATTGATGAGCTTCTGAGCTAGCATTTCATTTGAGTCAAGGTTTTCTCTAACTGATAAATACACCAGACTATCTCTGGCATTCCAGCTTATCTCTGCTCCACAGGAATAATGGTACAGAAATGCCTCCCTAGCCTTCAGGACAAGAAGCAGGAAAATATTTCAGAGGCTTATCAGTCCACACTATAGTCCAGGCAGTCTTTAAGTCTTATTGCTAATCTTCAGTAAAACCAGATGCAAAAGTTTTCTAATGTATTAAGGTTAACCGCATATTATTTTCTTTAGGAGAGCACCAAGAGGATTCTAATTTGCTTTTCTCACTATGCTTGTCAGTTCCTTTCCCTCTGGATTTCCCTTGCTCCTCTTCTACACGCCATTACAGGGACTGGACAACATAGTGGGAAAATACAGGGAGATGACATTAGCTCAGGGCCCCACAGTGCAGACTGGTAGTAAATAAAAATTATTCAACTGGAAGATGGTCTCATGTTACCATGATAAAATTACGAGTTTTCAAATCATACAGCTGTACCTTCAATGAGTGCTTTGGATTTTTTCAGGCACCGCTTCACACACATTTGAAACCTTAAAAAGAAGCACTTGAAGAAAAATTTTGAAGGATTAAATGTGGTAGGGACTCTTTAAGAGTTTTTAAAGTATATTCATTACCCAAGGCAGTACAAAGCTTCTTCAGAGCAATTCCATTATAATGTGCAAATGCTGAAAGTAATTAAGCTGCGTCCTATGTGTATTATAGAATTCAGGAGAAGTCATTTGGAAAAAGCAACTTTTCATGACCAGCTGCCACATATTTGCTAGAAGTTATTGCATTGCTAATAATATAAGAAGTTTTAGTTTTTTAAATGAGGGCTGTTTTGAAACATACGCTTCCAGAAAAGAGTTTCTGTGTGATTTATTTATTTATTTTTCTTTTCAGTATGGGAATGGACAAAGCGACAGTATCCACTGCACTATCTGCTGGTCAGAAAATTATGCTAAACTGAAATTTTCATAACAAGAGTTTACATTTTTGTTAAAAAAAAAAAAAAAAAAAAAAAAAAAGATATTTTCTTCTGAAAAACTGAAAAACTTTTTTTTATTTTTATAAAAATTGCCTGAAAAATTCAAGAAAAGCCTTTTAGTTTTGAGGAGAAAATATTCCTTCAGTAGCTCTGAATATTGAATGTGTTTTGCTAGAGACGTCTTTTGCGCTGCACTGTTTCACGTTTTGCTGCTAGTTCTTAAAAGGCAATAATAAGAAAGAGCAGCACTATTCTGTTTCCTCATCCTTTGCTGTGGAGCAGACGTACAGACTCTCTAACAGTCTTCTATTTATAGAATTCAGATCCCTCCAAAAAAGTCACACATCCTCTGATGACTGCAATAAGCCCGATGGCTGTTTGTGGCTAGAAAGTTAGTAATCATATAGAGACTACACATAAATGAGAACCAGACCCTGGATTACTACAATTACTGGGGAAGATGCCTAAATTAAACGAAAGCTATAAATGACTTAAGTATTAGACACGTCTACTTGATGAAATAAGGACAGGTCTACTCGATTAAATATTATCAATGGTCTTAAAATATCCTGCTGCCTAATGAAGCCACTTACCACCTGAACTGTTTATATGGTTGCTTTCTCTGCCTTTTGATCCTCTCCATCCCACACATGCTGACACTGAAAGGTAGGTGTAGGTGAAACCCTGCAGTAGGTGAAGCCAGGGTTTCTTGTGAAGCTATTTTTTTTAATCATCACTTGACAATTACCAAAGTAAATATTGTACACGTTGTGCAAAAGGCTGATAACAAGGAATTCAATTTCCTACTAATACTACAGTAACTTTATTACAGTATTTTTTTACAGTAATTACAGTATTAATTTACAGTAATTAAAATGACTGGTAAAACAAATACAAAAATTCAGTACCTTCTTAAATCACAGTGGGCTTTGGCTAGCAGATCTGCCTTGTTACCACCATAGGTAGTGCATAAACATATTTCTGGCTAGAGTAAGAGCTGCTAAGTGACTACAAGGATTTTAATTAGATGAAGAAGTAATTGTTCTGAAAAAAAGAAAAACAGGCAAACAAAAAGGACAACAACAACAACAAACATAGGAGGATGTATATACTGTGATTGCATTTAGTTACAAAAGGAAAAAGAGGGATAACCAGCCAAAAGTAAACGGCATTTCTTGTGTCCATGAGGGGTCACAAATATTCTGTATTTTGAGCCATTTTTGCCCAGTGAAAAATGAGTTTTTGTACTCTTAATCAGAGGTCCTGGTCCTCTCTCTCTGTTTCTCTTCCTTTTTAGGGGAGCTGCAGGATTCTTCAGAGTAATTCTTCATAAGGAATGCAGCCCATGGGGCATTCAAATCAGGAATGGACAGGAATTCCAGATAATTCACTGAAGTGATAATTTGAACAGTTTGGACAGGAGCTGGGCTGAAGCTTGGAAAACAATGTAATGAGAGTGAGAAGATTAGCTGAGCTGGTTGATTGGGATTTTAGTTCTTAGAAAATTGACAATACTTACAATACAGATTTTTGCAAAATGATCAAAGGTCAACTGATTCTGATACTCTGCATTTTGTTTTTTCTTTTTTCTGAGACATCTCTCCAGATAGGTGACCAGATTTTCAGCTTGCATCCCTCATAGTTACTTGGTTCATGAATCCATGCACAGTAGGTTGGGCAGGATGAGAAAGAAATTGTACTGGATACACCTTTGAAAACATCTAACTACAAAAGAAAAACTAAGTGCCAGAAATATATATTCATTTGAAGGCAAAACTGAGTTGAAATGATATTTGAAGTCAGTAAGGACTGTTGTAGGTCCCATATAAAAGCTTGGATTTCTCATAGGCAAAGGGAAGTTGACTTATTCACTCCTTTTCCCTTTGTCACGGGCTGAGACTGTGGAGGGTTGTTAGCTTACCTTTTACCAGCTAAGTACAATAGCAATGACAATGTTAACTGCTAATCTTAGAATGTCTTACGTATACTGAGAACATCTGTACATTTATCCTGATAGTATAATGTTTACATAAATCTTGTCAATGTACTGTACACACACATTACATGCATAGTCTTTATATTTAAAATTGTGCTTGCATGAATATAAATATCAATGCAAAATGTAATATTTTATGTAAGCACATATTTTACTATTGTATATATAGTGTGTATACAGAATTTGTTAGGAGACAGATACCAAATGCATTTTTAAAGATGATCTTACTCTGTAAGATGAGAGCTCACTTGAGACACTGAATGACTTTAGGGATCTGGTACTGGGATACAAACCTTCACACCTCCATATCAGCACTTCAGCTAAAATAAGAAACAGTCATTATTACAGTACTGACAGTTTGGCAGCCAAGAATATGACAGTACTGTACCTTGCAGGCTGAAAGGAGAGAGATCTTTCGGACTGCCCTCCTTTTGCCTTGGTTAGAATCCATAAATCAAGGTAAGCACAACAGTAAATATAAATGCCTCCTCTAGTCATTCAGGCATGCACAATCATAGATTCTGTGCTTCTGGTTGAAAGATGGATGAAAACAATATTTCTGGGCTACAAAAATATACATTTCACGCATAAGGTTTTGTTGTCACTGTTCACCTGCCAGCCATGTCTGGATCTGACAGTGCTGATGTGATAATCTGGTGCTTACTTGAGGAACCTGATTTACAGCGCTGGGTGGCTTAGTACAGGATACTTGCAAAGAGGTTGGAGGTGGCAGCACCTCGGTGGCTAAGGCAACACCCAGCTCCATGCAGGAAAGTCACCCAAAGAAAAATATCCTCTGGCAGAGACTGAGGCCTTTCTATCTTGCCCTCATTTGTTCTGATGAAAACTGATGGTTGCTCACTGTCTTCATTTCCTTCCACCATCACTTACCCCTCAAATATGCACAGATATTGCAGTAATTATCAAACTGAAGTGTGACAGCCATAGCGCAAAGAAAATATATACAGCGTAACTTCCAATGTGGTACATAAGAGAAAATAGGACATTCTCATCTGGCAACACGTCACAAGCCACCTGCATATCACTGCATGCTGGGTTTTGCATTATAGTACAGTGTTGAAGGGTGGAAGAGAAGGACAGGACAATTTAGGTTTTCCCTTATGTGAGGGATGTAGCATCTGGACTCTATCCCAATGCACACAGTCTGCCTGAAAGCATTTGGCACAGACACACCCAGAGCCTTACTGCTCCTGAAAAAGCCATGAGCAGTGCTTGGTGGCAATACTTCAAAATAGTACGATAACGACCATGAGCATGAGACTATCCTATGGGTGAAGCCATAGTTGGACTACACCATTTCTCTCCATCCAGTTTCTAGGAAGAATTCTTATTCATTATTGCACTACATGCATTGTTATACATTTCTATGGCGTCTGGCTGCATTACAAATGTTGAGACATCCAAACTTTTAATTAGATACATCAAACAACTACATAACCCCTGCTGCCTGCAGCTCATAGCTCAAAGACCAAGATTTAACTGGTGGGAGGTCTGAACAAAGAGCTATCTTGTAGCTCCTGATGAATGTCACACTCGTGCCAACAATTTGCTAAAAATGGCAAAGCTCTGTACTACATGTGCTAGAGTTTCATCAGCACTTTTCCCCACAACCTTCTGTCCTTCCCAATTCCTTGCATTTGTTTTAATGCAAAAATTGATTGGTTTTGCTGGTTTTTAATCTAGATTTTCTGTGTTGCATCAGTATGTTTTCATTATAGTATTTTCCAAAGGACTACTAATCAATCAATAAATTAAAGAATATAAATTTACTGATGCTTTTCTCATCACTGTTCCTATTTTGCCTGTACATGGACGTCATGGCAGCAAACCAGACAGATGACCCAATGAGCAGGAAGGCCTTTTGATTAGCGTGAGATACCACCTACACGCCAGTTCTTCTAGCTGCCTACTAATTATGCACTAATTAAATATTCAAGGGATATAAAATATTTTATTAAGTAGTACATTTTATTGGTATAACATTCTAACCTTATAGAATTTGCAAAAATAAAAAATGTCCCCATGTCCTAACTTTTGTATAATACTGATGCAGTCAAGATGTTTGAGCATCTTATTATCCATGTGTCAGCAGTCCAGTGCAATTATTTTGCCTCTTGCTCTATAGTGATGTAAAAAGTGAGATCTATCTGGAATAGACTGAGATTGGCCTGGATGGATCTTTCTACAAAAGATAACTGCTTTTGCTAAATTTGCTATCAGCTGATTGGTCTGTAGACTTAGATGTCTGCTTTTTATTTGCTTCTACTCATCCCACACTTCCATTAGATTACAAACCTGGAGAGCGAGTCAATTTGCATCCATTTGTGCAAACATTGCAGTATATTTACAAATACTCAAGCCACATTTAAGTAAAATCAAGATTCTCATCTTTCCCAGGCTGAATTACCTCCAGGAACCAGAGGACTGAGAAGTGCCTTTATCCAGGGACTGAATGTGGCCTGCAAGATAGGAGATGAACCCATGTATGAATGCTCACAAACTTATGCAGAGCCAACACTTCACATTCAAGTCTTCCAGCACATAGAATATAAACCAAATTCAAAAATTTGATTTATTTTCAAAAATGAGGTGGAGTCTTCTGGCTTCTCCACTTTTAAAAGACTGGTCAATGTCCCTGTAATTAGTTTCTAGATCAAATTTGTACCTTTTATTTATCAAAAAGACAAGTAAATGTGGTTTACCAGCCTACCTCACAATGACTCTACTGCATACAGAGCCATGCTGAGGTATCATCGTTTTACCTTTGCCAGACAGTCTTCTACAGGCACAACAACTTGTGGGGAGTGCTAAAGGGGCTCAGTAGTACCAAAGACACTGTGGCTAAGGATGACAATTATACAGCCACAAAAATCACAGGATTTGTCTTTCTCACTTGGGGTTTCAAACTAAACGCTTAGGAAGAGAAACTTGTCAACCTAACTATCTTCACTTATATTTAATTAAGAAATTTATTTAAACAAATCAGCATTTAACCTCCCCTGCCAAAATTCTCCCTGCCACTGCCCACCTGCTGCACAGCAGGATTGTACTTAGCCTCAGTCCCTGGCATACATTGTGTGCTTGCAGTTGATGGTTTGCTTGAAGAAGAACAGACCACTAATAAATTGCATAGTCATTACCCTTTATGCATGCTTGTTCTAATAGGTGTCACAGATTCCTGCCTCCTAATAAGGAAAGGAAGTAGAAAAACACATAAATTCTCCCAAGGGAGTCCGACAGCCTGAAGCCGTGTTCGACAGCTGTTACTGTTACCATGAGCACCAAGAGCAAAACAAGGATTACAAGTTGAGTAAAAAGAAAAGATGCATTGCCAGGGATTTTGGCAAGATTTTCTTGGATACGGAATGTTTTTTGCACTGCCCCAGTCTATAAAAGCTCCTGTGGCACGTGATGGAATTTGTAGATTAAATAAATATCAGCATTAATTAGTCTGACAAGGAATAACTTCATTTAGCTGAAGTTTGCATTTCTGTATCTCTCTCTTTTTAAAGAACTGTCGCTCTAATCCCTAGCAGTATGATTTTGATATTTGATGGAAGCTTGGATCCTTCTCCACGCTGTAGTGTTACTAAACCTAATTTGCAAGAGGTTTCAGGAAATATTTTTAAAGGGTTTTTCTTTCATCTTCTATTCTCAGCTCTGGTCTTTCTCCTGGAGGCCAGCTGATAGGAATAGGGTGCTTCCTCAACTGCCCTGGAGCTGACTTACCCCAGCTAAGCCTCAGTCCCTCCATGTAAGAGCTGAAAAATCCAAAGGATAGATTCATGTCTTTTGTATAGAGGTGTATTTAGTCTATCCCGCTGACATAGTTTATGACTTTGGCAGGAAAACTGTTTATAGTGTGTACTGCGAATATAGCTCAAAGTGAACTTGAAATCCTGGAGCTGCAGCTCTCCCTGTACTCATTATATTAATTTGTAAAGGTGCTCAGTGTAAATACATATGTACCTATAGAGTTCCAGAATCAGTTCAACGAACTCACTTGATATTCTACTGCAGTGGAACGCGTTGAACCACAGAGCCTTGCTGCCTTCTGGATCAAAGCCTAACTCCAAGGTCACAACACATCAGGGCACTGCCTGCCCATCTCAGCATCCAGGTCAAACCTCAGTCCGTGTAATTGCCATCCATCGACTCAAAACATGCCCTCCATACCTTTAAACAGAATATTTCTTACCCCAGACCTAAAATATTGAGGGGCATTGCTCTGATGGTCCTTGCTGAATGCCTGCTGCTATTAATTTTCATGCTCTCTAGGTTCGTGTGTAAGCAAAGTGAATTCCCCTTTTCAGGCCAAAAGACATCAATAGGACAGGTTCCAGATGCAGGAAAAATCAGTTGAGAACCATGATGTGTTTTGTTATTGGACATGATAATGTGCTTTTCTCACTGGAAAGACTCAGGGAAAGTTTCTCTTCTAGCACCTTGATTTGCATTTTTTAACATGTGTCCCATACTCTCCCTCTGCCCTTTGCTTTGTAACCTGCCCTGAACAGAAGCTGGGGTGGGGGATGGTTTCTGGAAGCTGATGACTCCCCCATGTCATTCAGAAACATGCTTCATCCCTTTTTGGGATTTAGTCTCCTATATACAACCACAGATCTCACATGCTCCGTTAATCAAAACACTGCATGTCTGAGAACCATTACGAGGGAAGAATCAGGCCAAGAAATGACATTTCTGTCTGGAGTGGAGTAAAGCAGTGGGTGGCTTAAGCAATGCATATTAGGGCTGGCTGAAAGCTTAAAAAGACCATACAGTAATTCCTACTCAAGTGTAAAAGAGGATTTCAAAAAAATTCTGTGAGAAACTTTTCGATAGCAATTATCTAAGCACAGTATTCTAAAAGTATTTGTGACAAATGAGAGTAACCAGTAATATTGCTTAATATTCTATCCCAGTTTCAGTTCCTGTCCAATGTCAGTCTTAACACAAGCTAAAAATATGCTACTTATTGAGCTGGAAGAAGGTTTTGATTTACAATTATGCCTTGATGGATTACCTGAAAGCACAACCTTCAGGCAAACTGTGATTAACTTGACCAAAGACATCTGGGAGAGCCATCTATGGCCTAAAATTATGACCGTGGTATTCTAGGCTGAAACTAGACACCATTTAAATTGCAGTGCTGAAAAACCGTTCTACAGAGGCCTTTGTTTAGGAGGCCAACAAGTTTTTTAGCTCCGGCAGTTGAGCAGAAACACCTCCTGCGAAGTTACAGCAGGGAAAGAAAGTACTTCCTATTTTTTGCAGACATTTATTGAAAAAAAAAACTTCAAACACTCCCATCCTGTATAAAAAAGCAAAACCAATTAATAACCTAATGATTAGCAAATGCTGTAGACACAGGTTTGTATTTCACTTAGCAAGATTTATGGAGTTAAATATTAAAGTATGACTCTTGAAAGCCATGTGCTCGTAATTAGCTCAAGTTTTACCTCTGGATACTGTAAAATCACAACATGCTGTCATAGCCCATTTTCTGATCCTGTTATCAGCATGGAATAAAATTTTCCATTAAATGCAAAACAGATTCACAGGTGCTAATATAGCTATTTTATCAGTGGGAAACTTGCTACCTTTTGTTCTCATGGAAAGCATTTCATGATTATACACTGGTCAACTGATTATTTAACAAGGGGAAACAAAACAGTTTTGTTCATCTACTGAAATTGAAGAAGATAAAGACTGAAAATAAAAGTAAAAGGAATGCCTCTCAGAAAGTATGAATGATCTTGCAGATGGTCACCTACTGTAAAATGAAAAAAAAAAGATTAAAAATTATACCACCCTGCCCTACAACCCATGGACAGCACCGAGGGCAAGCATAGGTCAGGAGAGGGGGACACTGAGGCAACACCTTTGTGCTGGCACAGATACTCTGTACTGAGCATTTTGGATCACAGCCTCCAGGGCTCTGGCCTGGGCCCTAGTGGAGATCACAGAATGGGTTGGAAGGGACGTTTATGATCAAGTTCCAACCTTCCTGCTGTAGGCAGGAGCACCTCCCACTAGACCAGGTTTCTGAAGGTCCCATCCAGGCTGGTCTTGAATGCCTCCAGAGAAGGGGCAACCACAATCTCTCTGGGCAAACTGTTCCACCATGTTTTACCACTCACATGGCAAAAAATTTCTCATCAGAGAATCATCATAGAATCCTCAGGGTTGGAAGGGACTTTAAAGGTCATATATCCCAAGTCCTGTGCAACAAGCAGGGACATGCAAAACATCATCAGGCTGCCCAGGGTCTGATCTGGACACATGCAGGACCTTGCATTTGGCCTTGCTGAACTTCATGAGGCTGGCACGGGCTCACCTCTCAGGCTGTCCAGCTCCCTCTGAGTGGCATCAACCACACCACTTTGCATGGCGTCACCTGCAAATTAGCTGAGGACACTGTCCATGTCGCTTACAAAGATGCTAAATGGCACCAGTCCCAGCACCAATCCCTGAGGAACACCACTCATCACCAGCCTCCACTTGGACACTGAGCCATTGACCGCAACTCTCTGAGTGTGAGCATACAGCCAATTCCGTACCCATCAGGTCATGTCACAGCCTTCTCTTCTTCAGTCTAAACAGCCCCAGCTCTTTCAGCCTGTCCTCAAAGGAGACGTTCTCCACCCTTGGATCATTTTTGTTGCTGTCCTTTGGATGTGCTCCAGCAGGTCCATATCTCTTGTACACCGAGGACTCCACATCTGAATGCAGTATTCCAAGTGAGGCCTCGTCATTGCGGAGTAGAGGGGTGGGATCATCTCTCTTGACATGCTGGCCACGCTTCTTTTGATGCAGACCAGAATATGGTTGGCTTTCTGGGCTGCAAAGGCATATTGCTGGCTTTTGTCCAGCTTACCATTCACCATTACCCCAGGTTCTTCTCGACAGGGCTGTGCTCAAACCATTCATCCCCCAGCTTATATTGATAGTGATTGTTACCTTTACCCAGGTGCAAGACTTTGCACTTGGATTTATACAGAGCCCAAAATAAACATGATGGAAGGAAACAGACCTGCAAATTTGCTTAATATTACTCTATACAGGTTAATATTATTCGACAGGTTGGCCATGAGCCAGCAGTGTGCCCTTGTGGCCAAGAAGGCCAATGGCATCCTGGGATGCATTAAAAAGAGCATGGTCAGCAAGTCGAGGGAGGTGATCCTCCCCCTCTACTCTGCCCTTGTGAGGCCTCATCAGGAGTAGTGCGTCCAGTTCTGGGATCCCCAGTACAAAAAGACAGGGATCTCTTGGAAAGACTCCAGCAGAGGGCCACGAAGATGGTGAAGGGCCTGGAGCATCTCTCCTATGAAGAAAGGCTGAGTGAACTGGGTCTGTTCAGCCTTGAGAAAAGAAGACTGAGAAGGGACCTGATCCAGGTCTATAAATATCTAAGGTGTGGGGGGCAGAATGGCGAGGCCGGACTCTTTTCAGTGGTGAGAGGAGACAGGACAAGGGGAAACAGCTGGAAACTGCAGCATAGGAAGTTCTTGCACACA
>NW_024884833.1:13224548-13289529 GCF_019232065.1 Centrocercus urophasianus | reverse complement strand
GGGGGGCAGAATGGCGAGGCCGGACTCTTTTCAGTGGTGAGAGGAGACAGGACAAGGGGAAACAGCTGGAAACTGCAGCATAGGAAGTTCTGCACAACTGTGTGCAAGAACTTCTTTACAGTGAGGTGACGGAGCACTGGAACAGGCTGCCCAGGGAGGTTGTGGACTCTCCTTCTCTGGAGATGTTCAAGACCTGCCTGGATGCCTACCTGCGCGATCTGCTGTAGGGAACCTTCTTGGGCAGGGGGGTTGGACTCGATGATCTCTGGAGGTCTCTTCCAACCCCTACAATTCTGTGATTCTGTGATACTTTTAAGTAAATATATTGATTTTGATTTATTAGAACAGATGAATGCATTTGCTTTATCTTGTCATTTCCACACAAATGGATCTCTGTGTAAGTTTAGCCATGGGAAAGCAGGCAATTAATTCTGGCTCTCCAGGCCCTGCATTCCTGCTGAAACCTCTCACATCAATACTATAAATTAATCAAGCTTTAAAAAAAGAAGAACATTTTTTAGTGGATATGGCAGTGATGGCTTGATGATTGGACTACAACCTTAGGTGATCTTTTCCACCTTCAATGATTCTATTAATCCTTGGTGTTTCAAGCTGAAAAGCTTACAGGTAGCGGTGAACCCTGAAAATTAAATTAGTCTTATAGAAAGAGGTCCTGTAAAGATAGCAGTCCTTTCTGTGAAATAACTCCTCTTAAGAGCTGTGCTGTGAGAGGACATCCAAGTTCCTGGCTGGAGAAGATTTCTGTGTCTGCTGTGACATCTGCAGAAACCCATTTACTAGTGCCCTTCCTGGCAGAAGGAGACAACATTTAACTCAGGCATGTCCAATCCACAGCCCACGGGCTGCATGAGGCCCAATACTGCTTGTAATGCAGCCCATCCCCTGCCCTGGGCCATCAGGATCACTGTTCTTCCCCATGAACTGGCCTGGCCCGGCCCAGCCTGTCAGCACCAACTGAACATTGCTGCACTATTAATTCTGTATGTGCTGAAAACAGAGCACAGAGCACAGAGTGGTGCCAACTCAAGTGATGGCAAATATGTTTACGGATATTGGAGCACATAGAACACAGTTCTGTGAACAGCAAAACATATGCAGCTGTGCTTTCCATTTTGATAAATAAATTTGATAGTAGGATTCAAGACTGTTGAAAAAATAATCTTTTTGCTTATTTCCAATTCCATTTTCAGACCACATATATATGTTACTTGAGAATTTTGAAATTGAATGTATAGCATTGAAATCAAAAATTTAATTGTGTCTCTTCACCAGACTTTTATAAGCCCACTCTTAGTAGAGAGAAATATCCCTCAATTCACAGTCACAGTTTATTCATGTCACCACTTTTTGGAAGTATGTATATTTGTGAACGACTGTTTTCAAGAATGAAGCACAGGAAGAGTAAATTACATCAAAAAAGTAGTGAAGTTCTCACTGACTGCAAAAGAGGAAATATGACTCTCGTTTTAAAGAAGGGAAAAAAAAGAATATCCAGGGAATTACAGCCCAGCCAGTCTCACCTCTGTGCCTGGCAAGATCATTGAGCAAATCCTTGTGAAGGCCCTTCTAAAGCACATGAAAAACAAAGATGATATGATTGTTGGAAACCAGCATGGCTTCAGGAAGAGCAAGTCATGCCTGACTAAGTTAGTGATCTCTTAAGATGGATCAGTGTCTCAATGGATAAAGGAAAAGAAACTGATGTCATCCACCTGGACTTGTTCAAAGCATTTGACACTGTCCCGAGCAACATCCTTGTATCCATATTGGAGGAAAAATGGATTTGACGGATGGACCACTCACTGAATATGGTATCTGCTGGATGATTGCACTCAGAGAGTTGAGGTCAGTGGATCAGTGTCCAAGTGGAGACTGGTGACGTGCGGATTTCTTCGGCGATTGGTACCATTTAACATCTTTGTAAGCAACATGGACAATGGGATTGAGTGCACCCTCAGCAAGTTTGCAGACAATAACAAGGTGAGAGCTGCAGTTGATGCACCAGAAGGAAGTGATGTCACTCAGCACTATCTGGACAGGCTTGAGAGTTGTGCCAACTACATGAAGTGCCAACAACATGGCCATGAACCATGGTCCTGCACCTGGCTCAGAGAAATCCCAAGTACCAATATAGGGTGGGTAGAGAATACCCTGAGAGCAGTCCCAAAGAGAAGGATTTTGGCGTGTCAGTTGAGGAGAGACTCAACGTGAACCAGTAATGTGCACTTGCAGCCCAGAAGGCCAACTGTATCCGGGGTTGCATCAAAAGAAGTGTGGCCAACATGTCAAGGAAGGTGATTCCACCCCTCTACTCTGCTCTCATGAGATCCCTTTTGAAGTACTGCAATTGTGAGCCCTCCATGACAAGGAGGACATTGAATTGTTGGAGAGATTCCAGAGGAGGGCCATGAAGATGTTTAGAGGGCTGGAGCACTTCCCCTACAGGGACAGTTGGAGACAGCTGGAGCTCTTCAGCCTAGAAGAGAGAAGGCTGTAGAGGGACATGATAGCAGCATTCCAGTACCTGAACGGAGCATACAAGAAAGTTGGGGAAAGCATATAGCAACAGGATGAAGAGAAATGGTTTTAAGCTGAAAGAGGGTAGATTTATGCCAGATATTAGGAAGATATTCTTTTCTGTGAGGGTGGTGAGACACTGGAATAGATTGCCTAGATAGGTTGTGGTTGTCCCCTCCCTACAAGTATTCAAGACCAGACTGGATGTGACTTGGTGCAATGTGGCCTAGTGGGAAGTGTATAGCAGAAGGCTTGGAACTAGATGATCTGAAAAGTCCCTTCCAACCCTAACCATTTTATTATTCTTATTATTTATTATTCGACAGGACAAGGGGAAACGGCCGGAAACTGCAGCAGAGCAAGTTCCACACAAATGTGCGCAAGAACTTCTTTACAGTGAGGTGACGGAGGACTGGAACAGGCTGCCCAGAGGGGTTGTGGAGTCTCCTTCTCTGGAGATGTTCAAGACCTGCCTGGATGCCTACCTGTGCTACCTGCTGCAGGGAACCTGCTTTGGCAGGGGGGTTGGACTAGATGACCTTCCAACCCCTACAATTCTGTGATTCTATGAAATAGGAGGCATTACTTCTGGAGCAATCTACATGTACATGGCCCAAGTTCCTCTTCCCTCAGTGCATCCCACGCAAGCCAAAAGGTTGGACATCCATGATTTAACTGGTACTAACAGCAGCTGCTGTCAGTGTGAACAGCTTCTTGTTTTTTGCCCAGCCAGAAATTTTCTAAAATGTGTACCTTATAGAAACAAGGTGACTATTCTTCTTTTGTAGCCTCCAAGCTTCCAAGACACATTCAGAGGGCAGCTTTGTGAACTGGGGATTGTTGAGTGGCCACTAATTCATCCACTTTCCATGTTGCTAACTTCTAACTCTCTGCCATTTGACTCTCATTGTCCAAAAAACAACCTCCTGTTTGATTGAAGTCTGCAGTGTGGTAACTCCTCCAGGTGCTTGACTGCTAGATTATTATGAAAAAGACTCTGTAGTCACTTCCTTTTTTTTCTTTTTTTTTTTTTTCCTCCTTCTTTATTGCTGGAAATGTGAAAATGATCTTAGTATAAAAGTATTCCTTAGTATATTCTTCAAGCAGAAGATGGTATATTTCAAGTTTGCCAAGTCCCTGTTCAAGTCCAAATACCTCTTCTAAATAAAAACTATTATAAAAGGTCTTTAGAGATTATTAAGGCTGTTACTGGCACTACCTAAAATGTGTGACAGGTAGGTGTACAAGATGGTCCTTTGCTGGTCAAATGAAGGGCAATGTAATGAATATGACACAGCATTCCTCTTGGAAGCATTTATATGAACACTATAATGTTTCTGTCACTACTTCTCAAAAGCATTATATCAAAGGAAGACAAGGGTGAGAAAGCACTGTATTGATCATGGGTCAACTAGAAGAAACTTCTTCTGCTAAGTGTGTCACATATTTACTAGTGAGTTCACAACTTTACATACATAAGCAAAGAGAACCTATGAGATACAGAGACTCCTGAAAATCTAGAAGTTGCAATGTTATAAGATGAATCCACTTCATTTAGGTGATGGAGCCAGAAAAAGCCACTGATCTGCTGGTTGAAATGAGTTGAAATTAACATCGTGTGATTTTTTACAGGCCAGACAACAGACTCATCATGTATCAGTGAGATGGAAGAAGTTCTCTCTGTTCTGGATTAAGGCAAAATAAGGATGATATGGCATTAAATACTGGGTATGCAACATTTCATTCTATCATTCTATGACAGAATGATATGACCTAGAACCAAGATAAATTTTGTCTTTGTTTCCCCTGACCAATAAATGATTTTTGAAGAGTGAACTTCAAAGCGCTTGACCATTTGTCAGAAATTACTGAAAAACTACAAAGAAATAACCCAACAGTTAATCAAAAATCTGAGAAAGAAACCTCTTGCAAGGACTACAAAGAAAGAAAAAAACAAATGGCATGAAAAGTTGATTATAACACCAGCAATTTGCCACAGCGAAGAAGAAACTGATACCAGATGCTGCTGGGAGCCCTTTCATTACCTTGTGCATGACCTGCAGAGCTGTGAAGGGGCCCCATGTAGCTCTTCATCTCTTGCTGGGATAAATGTGAGGCACTTGGGTACTCAAAAGAGATCTGCTGAGCCAACTGTTATTTTATTTGAATGATGAATTCAATGGCCAACTCCTCATAAGTTTGCTGCATCCCTTCATCATCTCCTCACAAGTCTTTTGAAGTTAGCTTGTCTTGAAAAATTAGGCTATCATCGTGCTTTTAATGTCAGCAGTATTACTATTTAAAGTGAAAGTAGGATATGAAAAATTAATTAAAAAGTATTTAATATTGATTGTAAAGTTTACCAGAAGTTATGACCCCTGGCATGTACTCTCCAGATTTTTAAATCCTCAGTTATTTTTATCTGGTCCTATGCAATTCATTTTTAATTTGACTGATTATTCAGCAGTTCCTAAATAACAGTAAGCAATACAACCATTTTCTTCCTCACTTCTAAAAAGTAAAGTCAGCTGGAAACAAGTTGATTTATCCTTAGGCAGTACTATCTGCAATTTTACTCACTCTTACTGCATCAGGTTAAGAAAATACACAATGCACTAAGAAAAGGAGGGATTTTTATTCTAATAAGACTTTTCTCTTAAATTTTGTTTTATTAGCCTAGTTGCAGAGAGTTCTGCTCAAAGATCTGCATGCAAAGACCATGACGGAAGACTGGGAAAAAGATACCTTGATGTTGTTTTATAAGTCATAAGGCAGAGAGTTTATGTTGTTGTAGTTGTTGTTGTTGCTTCTTGTTTGGTTTTGTTTGTTGTTATTTCTTTGTTGTTAAGTCCCTAATTATTCTCCCTGTGGTTTCCAGTCTTTTCAGGTTCATTTGCTTTGTGTTTCTGTGGCTTTCTCTGCAACCATGAGGGATACCAATACTCTTTTCCAAACAAGTGAAAGCAGAAATTATATGGAATCATTGGAGTCCAGCAGATGAGGGGTTTTTTTTAGCAAAACCATATCAAATATAACAGCTGTGGCAATAAAACTATTAAATCTGTCACTACAGTGACTGAAAATCAGATGAAGGACAGACATGCAAAGAGAAAGCAGCAAACAAGTTGCAGCAAGCCAGAGGAGAAACAATGGGGATGTTCTGAGCAGAATTGGTAACTCTCAAAGACAAACATTATCAGCATTAATGATTCGTGTAATTCTGGAAGATATTCATTGTCCTTTGTGGAAACGTGAAGTCTGCTGACTGGAGGGTATGGGCAAATTTTCTCCCATGATTATATATCTCACATATGCTACTCTTCAAAAAAAAATTATTGCTTTAAAGGCTTTTGAATATTTTCAAAAAGTGAATGTTGTGCTAATAGCTTCCTGAGTTACTAGTACTCAGGGACAGAGACAGGACAGCACCAGTGACAGTGAAGCTACCAAGACCTGGGAGCACGCTAGCCCTTGCCAGGCTTCCAATCATGTTCATTTTCACAGTGTCTCAATGTGATATGAAACCATAACTTAATTGAGATCGACAACAAAAACACCATAACAAAGTCTGAATAGGAGGGAGTAACTGCCTTATTCATCAGAGAGAAGCATTATCTTGGTCAAGAAGTCTGTTACTGAGAGAAATCTGTTACTGTCACTAAAGTGAGAAAAAAGAAAATTACTGTTCTCCAAGCTTACCGCAGCTTCTGTCCTATCTTGGTCATTGTTTCTGAATAATAACTTCTCAGGAAGAAAAATGATTTCACTGGAACACTGAGCATTCTGAAAATAATACTATCAGTATAGAGCATGGGTGTCCACAATCATGATGGCCTGGTGGCAGGGGGTGAGCCATATTGCAAGCTGCGCTGGGCCATGGGTCATGGGTTGGACATACCTGACAGGCAAGCTGCATGTGCCCTAGCACAGCTCACAATGCGGCCCACCCTCTGCCCACAGCATAATGGCACCTGCTGGTGTGCACCTATCACTCAGGAAAAAACAAATACTGATGTGCTGTTAACTCTATCTGGGCTGAAACCAGCAAAAGAAAAGGGAACAGGGCAGTGCTAACTCAAGTTATTGCAAATAATTTTAAGCATTTTGAAGAACTGGCTAAAGACAGTCCTGTGAACAGCGAAGAAAATACAGCTGTTCTTTCACTTGTGATACAGGAATTTTAAAACAAGTTTAAATACTGAAAAAAAAACCTCTACCAATTTGTTATTATATTGGTGACTCCATTTTCTGACATTACTTGCAAATTTTCAAATGGAATGCATAGATTTGCAATCAGACATGCAGCTCAAAAATCTGATCATATCTCTCTACTGTTCGAAAGTCCTATCATAACAGAGATAAATATCCCTCACTTCACCATTACAGCTTACTCACATCACCACTTTCTGGAAGCATGTACAGAAAGAGTAAATTTCAATCAAAAATCTCTAATGAACACCTTCAGAGCTCACTGAGAATTGCAGCCACAGCCAAACCATTCTGATTCACTGGTTTCACAAAGACAAGGTCAAATATCTCACCAATTTTATAGTTTTATATGACACTTATTTTTGTGTTTAAATAAAAATATTAAACATTAAAATATTTTGTAACTCATATACATTAACTATATTATATATTTAATGAGGGCTGCTCCAAAAGTAATTCTTGCTATTCGTGCCGTTGGCCCATGATATCAAATGCTGATGTTAGTGGTACATCAGTAGAGATTGAACCTTTTCACCAGTATTCCCATGTTGTCGCCATGTAACAATGTTAGCAGAGGGGCAGTCTGACATAATGGTATCTGACACAGAAGTGCATAAGGACCAAAGGTGTATCACTGAATTACTCCATGTGGAGAAAATGACATCCCTTGACATTCACCAACACTTCATGTTTGCAAACCAAACAGTGAATCTGAACACAGTGAGGCAGTGGGTGGTGTGTTTCAGCAGTGATGACAGTGACAGTGGGTCACCTCTGCTGGCTGTTACAGCCATGGCATGCAGGCTTTTGTCAATGGTTGACAAAAACGCAGAGCTAATGGCGATGACTATACTGAAAAATAGCATTTTATAGCCCAGAATGTGTGCAATCAGTGTTATTGCAATCAGCTCATTCTATTTGTTGTAGCTTCCACAGAAGTAGGCATTACTTTTGGACCAACCTACATATATGTTGCTTAAGAGAATTTGTCATCACTCAGTGTGAGTCCTAGCAAGCTGAAAGGTTGGACACTCATATCTTTAGACAAAGGGACATAGAACAAGCCAGAAAATGTTACAAATGGTGCTATGAAGGTGATAAAAAAACCACTTGAATTAAGTGTAACACTAAGGGTGTTTAAAGTGCATAAGGAAATATATTCTCATTCCTTTTAGCCAAGAAAATACTTCTTGCTTCTCTTTGCACAACACTTAGTACTGAGTACTTGTAGAAGATACTCCAATGTAGTTGTACTTAAGATACAGCCATAGCACAAATAATGAATAACAATTAACTTGTGGCTGCTTTCCTCAGTAAGAAGCATGTGAAAACACATCAGAAGTCTCATAAATATCTAGAAGAATTTCTCTTTTGGCCAAAAGAGAAAGCAAACCCCAAGTAAATATTAGCTTTCTATTACATTCTTCTCACACTTACTTGCAAAACTACATAAAAGAATAAAAATATATATTTTTTTCACTTTCTTTCAGAGGGCTTGTTTGCGATACTGAATAACAGCAATAGCTGCTATTTTTACTGCTGCTGCTATGGCACCATTATTTAGGCAAGAGTCTAGATCCAGAATCTGAACGTATTTGTAGATGGATTACCTGCTCTAGTGTAACGTGCAGCAGTGGTATAAAAGCCAGTATAATTCCCCTGGTTTTCTCTTGGTGGGGCTGAAAGCTCAATCTGAGATGACCAGCCTTCAGAGTTAAGAACCACACAAACCACATAACTGCTGTAAATGAAAATGAGTCTCAGGACTTGTCTCAGAAAGGAAAATAAACAAATAAATAATAGGAAATATAGTGGCAGAACTGAAGTGGAATTTTTTATCCATCCTGTGTGATTTTTGTTGTTGCTGTATTGTAGACTGTGGAACAATGTCCTTTGGGAAGCGGTCGAGACAATAGTGGCATTAATCCTTTAAAAGATGTTTGCTCATTGAAAATAAAAAAAAAAAAAAAAAATTGCAGTGATAGAAAAATAAATGAAAGGATACTATGGTCCTGAAGCTGGAAGTTTCTGTTACACTTGACAGAAGCATCATTACATTGTCAGGTTACTTTCTGAGCCCACATAAACATTTTGGTTTCCACATCACCCTGTGGCAAGGATTTCTACAGTTTAAATACAGGTTGTCTGAGCGGGGATTTTCTCCTGTTTCTTTTGAAGCTCCTGTCTGAAATGCTCTTTTTTTTTTTTTTTTTTTTTTTTTTTTTTTAATATAAATTTTTTAAGGTGAGAACTAACGAGCAATATTTTGCTGTTTTCTATTCAAGAACCCTCTGGCTGCCTACCTGTGTGACTTACTGTAGGGAACCTTAGCAGGAGAGTTGGACTTGTTCTCTTGAGGTCCTTGCCAACTCCAGCAATTCTGCAATTCAGTGACTCTGCAATTCTGCAGTTCTACAATTCTGTGATTCTTCCTCCTTGTCACTTGTGATTTTTTAAATCTTTATCACATAACCCCTTCATCAACATCTGTTTTTCCTCTTTTTCTCATGGAATTAGTCTCATCAGACAAATTCAGTACATGTCAGGCACAAGTAGTGAAAGTAGATACAAGAATTCAGACAGCAGTCATCTGCAATGGAAGTTACGCTGTATCCTTGGAATTGCTTGGACACCAGAGATATAGGGGGTTACAGCTTTCTCCTTCTGCATATTTCTGTGTGATATCAGGGAATTTATTTGTTAGTCCTTGGTTTAAGGACCTACAAAATGAGGGTAAGTTTTCCTCACAAGCACAGGCATGTGCTCTACTCATTCTTGTAATTGAAGTTTCTTATGTCCAGCTGTTGCACCTATTCAAACTGGCCTGTGATTCTCACTGGTAAATATTAAATGAAAGAAGGCTAAATGGAATCAATCCAAAGGCAAAAAGCCAGATAAGCATTCGGCTGTGCACTGCAAGTCAGAACATACCTAACAATCCTGAAATTTTCAATTATCTTTTCTTTCCTAGAAGCAGTTAGCTAGTTAATACAACATAAAACTGAGGCTTTAACAGAGATTCATCAAGAACAAAGCAGTGTGCTTCCATAGGGAAGAGTGAAGAAAACCTTAAAAGCAGCAGGAAAAAGTCTCTCTGTCTGTGAACAGGATTGAAAAGAAATGTGAAAAGAATTGAGAGAAGCTCGGTAAAACCAGCTTACCAGTAATGAAAGTTGAAAAGTTATTTAACAAAGTTGGGAACATTACGCTGTTTTATGAGCCTCCCCTCTCACTCTCCTCCACCCACAAATGTCATTTGTTGCTTTGGGAGCTTTTTGTCTGCTTTTTTTTTCAAGTATGCTTCATTTGCCTGCCAGAAAGGCACAGTTGCAACATATATCGCTGAATTCTCTTCTGGCACAGGTACCCCCACTTCTCCGTCAGTCCAGGCTGTGGAAGTGAAAATGTTTGAGCAGGTGAAGTTTGATTGTCAGCTGACTATGTTACCAAGCACTGGAGAGCTCTACTTTCTTGTAATGATCTTGTATGAATTCTGCAGTCTAACCTGTTTTAATGTAAGTTTTCTGAATAACGGAAGCTCTGAGGATATCTACCTAAATGTGCACAGTGAAACAAATACTTTTCTCATACCATTCATTGTTCTGCAGTTTCATTCTTGCATTGTATCTCCCAAAGAAAGTTCTGGTTCAGTGTACGCACAACTGCATCTGAGGGCAGTTTCATCTACATGGGCAAAACACAAATTCTGAAGCCACCTGCAAGGAGAGCAAGGAAGCAGTGTACAGGGAATGTCACACATGGTACTCTTTGGTATTTTCTCAGTCTACAGCCAGCAAACTTCAAGTTTGTCTTGATCACTGGAATGAAGAACAGAAAATACGAAGACGTGTTTTAGTAAGGACAAATACATATCTCCTGAGATGTGATGAAGCAGCTGTGTAAAGGCGGGATGGGAAAGGACTAGACAAACAATGAAGCAGTAAAAAAGAAGATGGGTGCTGGAGTCAATGTAAATCAGCACTGCTGTGAACCTGTGAAGAGAGGATTTTGTAACCCACGCAGAGTAAAGATCACTAAGAGAAAATCTGAGGAAAAAAGATCAGAAGTCAACAAAATATGAAGTGAAAAGGAAAACTGAAACAAAAGGGAATGTTTACTCTAAGAGGTTACTGCAGTTAATATATTCTTAAAATATGCAAAAAGAAGCTATAACCAGGAAGGAAATATTTTCTTTTTTTTCATATGTGCTGTAGCTAAGTTACATGAAGTGTGAATTAAGTGATTTGGAGGACAAGCTTTCTAACTCTAAGCACATAAAGCACTGCAGTGGAGTGTACCAAGTGATGTGAGTATTACAGATTGCTAAAAACAGGCTGAACAAACTAGTGATGGGCACCATCGCCACCCTGGCTTTATGCAACACTCAGACTAGGTGACCTCTCATGACCCCTCCATAGAAATCACTTCTCTGAGTTTTTTAAAGGAGCAGAAATATTTTCCCCACCTCATTATCTCTTTTCTCCAAATGACTTCCCTCTGCTTCACAGGACTCTTCTCTACTTTTGAAATGAATCTGGACAGAAAGGGCAGAGCTGTGCACAAAACATTCTTTTAAAAACTTCTGTAGCAAGAACATAGGCAGGACAATGCACAGGTAGTGATCACTTTTCCCAAAGACAAGGGCAAAGGAGGTCAGGTACCGACTGCAGACAAGGCATCTTAGGTACAGTTGCATCAGCCTAAGCACAGATTTCACAGAGAAATTTTATCCCAGTAGTGTTATTTTAAAGAAGATGGTATTCACAGATACCTTTGCTATGAAAATTTTCCCTGAGATTTAGATGCTGGTCCAATATTCAGCTGGTAAAATTAGTGCTAGAACATGGCCCTAAAGAGAGGCAAATTTACTCATAACTTCTGCGGGTTTGCTCCATATCTTTATTTCTGTATCTGAAAAATTTTTTTTTTTTTTTTCCCTGTTCAGAAGTATTTCATGAATTACTGTTGGTAAGTAAGTGTTATTTTTGAAAGATAGTGGATTAATGAGTCAGGAAAGCCTCTGGAAACAGAGAAACATTAACACCACAAGCCATCCCCAGTTTCTAACAATTCACTGACTCTTCACCTGAAAATCTAGCCTAAAAATAACTTCTTCCACTTCTGAGGAATGCAGGGAGCTGAATTAAATGCTCCAGACTTACAAGGAGAGATGAGTAAAGACCACCATATGTTCAGGGAAAATCTTGGAAGAACAAGCATCAAGTTTCTGGAAATATTTTAATCACCTTTTTTATTTAACAAAGTTGGGAACATTACGCTATTTTATGAGCCTCCCCTCTCACCCTCCTCCACCCACAAATGTCATTTATTGCTTTGGGAACTTTTTGTCTGCTTTTTTTTTCAAGCATGCTTCATTTGCCTGCCAGAAAGGAGGGAATATTGTATCCTGGAATTTTCCTGTGTATGTTAAAGCAGTACTTGGCAAAATTGTACTGGAATAACAAGTAACAGCTTTCTTAAGATAGAGTCAATCGATTCCAGGGGAGGCTATTTACTGAATTACATACAGCTCTCTCAGAAGAAAATCTCCCAAGTACTCTCTGTTTGACAAACATTTTTTCCATCATCTGGTTAGAATTTTTATGCCAGTCAGCTTGTGCCCTGCTATTTCCTCTGCATGTGTTCTGCAAGCTGTGGGGAGGATACATTTGTTATTTTGAAGGAGTCAGGAGCGAGATGCAATTATGGGAGCCTAAGCACACAAGAGATAAAATCTCCTTCCCGCTAGCCAGTATAGAGGGCAGCCTGGGTTCAGAGACAGCCGATCAGATCTAAGTCTGAGTATTTGAAAACAGTCCTTAGCAGCATATGAGCCCCATATTTGTTTATTTAGAAAGAAACCATTGTATTATTTAATTATTCTAACAAGGCCTGCAAAGCAAGTGCTGGCTTTGATACGATGAATTTCAAACACATCCAGCCCGTGTTTGAGTGAAGTGGCTTCATATTGTGCTGTCACTTAACATGTACTAAATCCTGTGCATGCTTGCCAATGTTTTCAAGTGTACTTTTGACATTTCAGTGCAGTTTATAGACTTCAAATGGGAAGTATTTTTAAATGAGGACAATTTCTGGTAATTTGCCCGCATTCTGCATTTATGCTCTCTTTGGCCTAGTCTGTTTAATCGAGATCTGTTCTCTGGCTGACTGCCAATATTAGTAGAGAATGGGAGTAGCAGACTGGCTTACCTATGCACTGCAAGAAGATTTTTTTTCACACTCTGAGTTATCATATGTTAAGATAGCATTGGTTCAAAGAAATATCCTCCCTTGATATCCAGTATTTACCATTTGCCTATCAATATCTTTCATTTTTCAGCACGTAACTAACTTTCTAATGAACTTTCTAATGGCTTATTCAGTAAAGCCTACTTCAATATCTGACTTAATGCTATACTTATTTTCCACTTTTGGAAAGGTCTACATGAGAAATCAACTGACATTTTGTTTTACAATGGTTTTGCGGTGTGCAGCATGAGAACTAGAGAGCCCTTGACCATTTTGACTGTAAAATCACATGTGAAATATTTCAATGAATTTTAACTGCAGCAAGCAAAATTCTTTTCTGATACTGAATGCTGAATTTCTTAAATAAGAGCTTTAAGTCCTAGGTTAAATGATTCATTCTGAGTCCCTCAGGAAGGTGTTCTTGTGAACATCAAAGCTTTCACTTAGGAGCAAAGACTTTGTCCTCCCACGTTGGACAAAGGAGTTTGAACTCTGTCAGCATAGATGTTAGACATGCCTCCATCATGTCAGTTTCCAAAAGTTTCTGAAATCAGCTGGTCCTCAAGATGCCCCTCACCCATTCCCTTAAGCTAATGAAATGGTATGGGAAATGAAGATGGGAAGAAAATGTTTGGTCCTAGTACACCACTGCTCGTTGCCACCAGAAGCAACCCTTATGCTTCCTCCTTTTTTCTACAATTGGTCAATGACTTCAAATATTTAAAACTGCTTGCCAAGATATTTGGAATAATAATATTGGCACTGTTAGACTTGAAAATTCAGGATGCGTCTTGAAAAAGCATCCTGATGTAAAAAATGCAGTGAATCTAAACTCATGATGTCATGAGGACTGCAAAATTCTGCAGGAGAATAGGCAAAGAGCAGAAATATACTTCTTTAAATTACTCAGCATAGACAGGCCCTATATTACCATATATTCTGAAAGAATACATTTAATACTAAAGAAAAGGGAAGATAATGTGCTGGCCTAATTAAAAATTTGACCCCTTTTTAAGTGCAAGATGAACTTATCCTGCTAATTCCACTCTTACTTCACCCATTCCCTTCCTTCTACAAGAGCATTTCTAAGCTGCTAGATCTGAGCAAATCAGTTCCATTAAGATAACAGTCATTGTTTGTTGTTTCTACCCACCCCACCATCAGGTTCTCCTTCTTCAAGCTGAGCTGGACCCCCAGAATGCTGATCCAAAGCCTATAAGTCAGTTTTTCCCAGCAGGATCTGTTCCTATTGTTACCCGCCTTCAATGGCAAAGGTTTTAGCAAAGCTCTGTAGAGAATGAGATCACAGAAAGCAGTAAACATCCTTTTGATCTAAGCCTAGGAATTCAAACCTGCCTGCATTCCTGAAGATCTGGAAGAAGACTGCTGCCAATTGCTAGTGTTAGGGTCAGACAGCACTGCCTTCCCTTTTCACAGGAACTGTCTCTCCATGGCAATGGATTTCAAACCAATGGGATCAGATGTTTCATTGTCAACACACTTGGACTGTTCCTTACCTTGCTATTTCTTGTGGACACATCGCCACTGTGACTGTTTCTGAAGAGCACCCTTTTCATGTACCAGTCCTTTACAACATCTACTGCCTGGGTGCCAAAGGAAAGTCCACAGCTTATGGATTCTGAGCTGATTATCAAAATGTTTATAGGGATCTTTTCAGGAAGCACAAACATTTCTAATTTCTACTCTGTAAGTAAGAAAAATCAACACAACTCTTTGACAAGGGAGCGTCTGACCTTTGAGGTATAGAATGAAAAAATTAGCTCAATACTCTTGTTTTATAGGCATTTAATATTTTTTATACCTTGTGTTTTCTTGTTGCCATTAGTGAAAATATCACTATTTGATTATAGGGCTAAGTATTCCTCTATGTAACAATTCACTCCTAGACAAAAGATGCAAAATCATAGAAAAGCACATTTTTTTATTAAATAACTATGATGTGGCTGGCTGTATTTTTCCTTATTTTGTGTATTTGATGTTCAAAACACTTTACGAATTTAAACCCTCAGCTCAAGACATTTATTCATGACTTCAATTCATCAGAGAAAGCATTTGTTAAAGACAGTGTGCCTGAAATGCTCACATAGTCACAGTAAGAGTGCCAATGAGAACAGTTTCCTAAAGCCCCTTCAGAATATTATTCTGTTGCTTCTCATCACCCTGAATGGGCATACAGATAGTGGATGGATGAAGTAAGTTTTCAAATTAAGTCAAGATACAAATGAAGAGAAGAACAAATGAAGGAGGAAACATCAAGTTGCACCAGCGAATGGTTAGATTAGATATTGGGAAGATTTCCTTCAGGGAAAGGGCATTGGAACAATTGGCCCAGAGTAGCATGGAGTTACTATCCCTGTAGATGTTTAAGAGATGTGTGAATGTAAGGCTTATGGACATGATTTAGAGGTGAACTTAGCAGTACTATAATTGATGGTTGGACTTGATGATGTTAAGTGTCTTCCCCAGCCTAAATGATTTATGATTCTATGATGATATGTAGTATTCTGATCAGGGATACCAAATATTTTGTGAAAGTTTGACATTTATTTTATTCCAAGTGCTCAGTATTTCTACTAACCTGTGGGAAACCAAACATTTAATAGGAAAATACCTTCGGATTTTAATAACTAATTCAGGCATAGGGATAAAGAATGCATAGTTTTAAAATTAGTTGCAGAGCCATAATTTTTGAAGAACTTGATGGATGTGGCTCCTTGAAAGGCTTAGAGGAGTTTCTTGATCTAAATTCATTACATACATCCATAAATCAGAGCAATTTGCCAAGTTTAACAGTACTCAAGTTTGCTTACTCAGCAGCTTGAGGAAATTACACAACCAGGTACCTCATGTTGGACAGAAAGTGACTGAGATTAGTTAGCCAAACAGAAGGCTCAGGACCTCGCATCCCAACGGATTTACCTATGGGATTGGACGTCAGGCTGCACAAGAGACGAGTGCCTACATAGACATAGGTGGGAGAAATTGAAAAAGGACTCTGTCTGAGAGAGTATCAAGCAAAGATATTCAGCTCCAAATGCTTTTTTATATTTTGTTGTTGCACTTGGAACCATAGTTATATGGAGTAATATGTCTTTAGATTTCAAGGAAAATGTAAAGAATCAAACTGTAGTTTTGTACTTTGTGTGGCTCATGACAACCTCAAAAAGCACTACAGAGCTAAAATGACACACATTTGGAAAGAAGCCATGTTTTTAATTAATTTCTCTGTTATCAAGCTAGAAATTTACTTACAGAATTTATTTTGCTAACATTAAATTTCTTCTGGATGTGAATCCTTTGCCTTTCTCCACTTTCTGTAGTTTAACCATCCATTAGCAACATCTTATGGATATTATTTGTCTGTAAGTAATCCCTCAAGCTTGTATAAATACACGTACTTGTGCTGTGTGCTGAAGCAGAGCTGTGCATGTTATAACAGCTGGCATTCAACCATCTAGTGAGTAAACATCATGTCCAGGGGTTAAAGTGGGCTGGAACAGTTCCAACTTAGGTCTGCTAAAAAGCTACTGGGTTAAATATTCGGGCCTTATCCTCACCATTTGGAAAGTTAAAGCATGTCTAAAAACTGAATACCAGCAGATTGTCATTGCCACCTTGCAAAAAGCTGTATCTGTGGCACCCTTCTGTATCAATACGCATTTCTGACTTACAGTATTTACTTGCATGGTGAAATATTTACTAAATGTTAGAGAATATTTACTTTATTCTTGATACAAGATCAGAATGATACAAGCCACATCAGAATATTAACAAACTCAATGGAAATGTTGAAGGTTACTGTTGCATGATGCGCTGGTACTCCCTCCTGGTCTTTTGAGGCTCCTGGTCCTGGTCAGTTCATACTAGCATGCATGCAAGCTATGAAAAGGAGCAGCTACAGAATAAGACCTCTCTACCCCGTCATGGTGTTTAGAGTGGCAACAGAATTTGGAAGCTGGAGGAAAGGAAACTGGAGAGTTGGAAGGCTAAAGCCAGGTATTGCTGGAAGGAAGAAACAGCTCCCTGTATAAAGGAAAGGGTGGAAATGAATGCAGTGGGAAACTGAGAACAGTGAGATCAGCTTCATTCTCAAATGAAGTAAAACACATCTATCTATTCCAATTCTTGTGTAAGTTCATACAATTATTCAGAGAGACCATGCTTGTCCATTTGAGAGGTAACTGGTAGAAAAAAACATAAGCTTGTAATTATTCAGTTGGAATAATTACTGAGACAAGAAGTTATTTTGTTTCTTTAAAAAAATTACAGCTTTTACTGAACATATCAATTATGTTGTGGTCCAAAGACAGAATTATGGCATTTTTTTAAAGCATTCTTTTAACAGTTTTCTGTTGTTCATGCATATCCACCCAGAGCTACTAGTTTCTTCTGCAATGGCCTTCACACCACCACGGTGTGTTTCCTTCTAGACTCAGATCACTTGCTATGTCAATGGGAATCTTTTCTACCATTGCCAGTGGATGAGCCTTTTCAACAACTCAGAAATGAAACCAGTGCTATTTATTCACTGTTCTAACTTTCACGCAAAAAATGTTATTTCTTAATAGCTTGTATCTTCCAGTTACAAGTGATGTTTTTACCTTGTGCTGGCTGTGATCAAGGACTAGTCCAACAAAAGGATTTGTTTCTTACAGTTGGTATGTGACATTTTTGAACCTTCTAGACATCTACACAGAGCTCAAATTATTACCACGCTCATTATGATGTGTTCTGCATTGCCTCAGATATCAAAGACCAGAGATGGTTTGAAAAAGAACAGAGACCTGGTTAAAATACACAAGTTGAATGTCAATAAGTAAATAACTAACTAACTAACTAACCAAATAAATGGGTACATAGACAGATAAATAAATAAAAAGGCCTGCTCCAGAACTCCAAACGCACAAGGACAGGTGTTATCCCATATCCTTTACATTTAGATGCCTAGTGCAAACCAGGTGTCCAAGCTCCCTTTACAGGGGCAGTGAGAGGAAAAAGCACTTCCAGCAGTGGAACAGCACATTTGCCCATGCTGGGTTAGTGCCAATTGTTTTCCAAGGTCCTTTTTTGACAAAACTGACTGCAGAAGGCCCTTAGATGGATGTCTTAGTTTCAGCTGGGATGGAATTATTTTCTTCAGAGTGCCTGGTATGCTACTATGTTTTGGTTCTAAGAGAAAAACAAGGTTGACAACACACCAATGTTTATAGCTGCTGCTAAACAGTGTTGCACAGAGCCAAGGCCATTTGCAGCAAAGGTCCCAAGGATCTGGGAGGGAACAGAATTAGGACAGCTGACTCAGACTGACCAAAGAGACATTCCATAGCCTATGACATCACACAGAAGAATTTTTGAAGGAGGTGGGAATCTGTTGCTTCTTCCTCTGCTCAGGGGTCTAGCTACACATTGGTCGGGGATGGTGAGTACTTGCTTGTGCATCATTTGTTATGTACATTCATATGTATATATACACATATATAGTCATAGGTATTATCTCCTACCTTTTTCTCTATCTTAGTAAATAGTTTTATCTCAATCCACAAGTTCTACTTTTTTGCTGGTTCTCTCCCTCATCCTACTAGGAAGAGGGAGCAACGAGAAAACAACTGTGGTGCTCAGTCACCTGCCAGGTTAAACCATAACAGTGAGCAAGCTGCACAAAATGCCTAGCTTTTAGATGTCTAAAATCTACAGCTAACTATCACACCCATTTAATTTTCTCTATATTTGGTTAATCAGGAGAATGGAAGCATCAAATTATCAGTATTCTAACTGGAATAGTGCTGGGAATATAATGTGCTGCAATACATAGTTTGAAGATTTATACTGATGTTATAATCATCATATTATCTTAGTGTATGTCTGTGTGCCTTTTCCTACACATCTTGTCCTTGATAAAAGCTAAGAATTAAGTAACTATATCATACTGGGACTTAAAAATCCTACTTTAGCTTAGAAGTACTACATCAAAAGCCAAGAACATAAATGAGTCCAAGGCACAAGTCTGGCTAAAGCACACCATTTTCTATAGCCAAAAACACATTAAGGAGGTTGAACGTATCATTCAAATCCACCTTTCTCATCTCTCCAGTATGAATTCTCAACTCCTTTCTCCAGCTGAGCTGATCTCAGTTGGCTTCTACAAGCAGGCTTGCATGAGTTTCGTAATCCAAGGTATGAAATACTTTACAACAGCCCTCAAAATAATTTATTTAGAAGAATAAAGAAGACATTAGAGTTATCACAAATGTATTGTGAATCACACCAATATTTAATATATTAGACATCCAGTAGTTAATTAGGCATGTGATTTTTACTTTTCTACTCCATTTTTAATGTATCTCAGAAGCATACCTTACCTTTGGCAATTGCATAGAACAGCTAATATTAAATAGATGCACCCATTAAACTGGAATAAATGAGAAAATATTTTTAAAAAAATACAGATGTTTCAGTGCTTTTACTTAAATCTAATTACTTTATATAGGTTGCAGAAGAAAAATATTGGGATGTATCTATATTGACTGTAAAACAGCTCCTTAATTGAAATTTTGTAGGTCATTTTGAAGGCTGTTCACTATATTTGGTAGGAGACAACCTCATCTTTGAAAGGCCCTCTTTACGTATTTACACCTAACAGTCAGTCACTTCTTGTCTTTGAACACATCTCAAATACTAGAATACTTCCAATCTAACCTTTCATCTCCAGCCACAGGACATCTGGAGATCCAGCCCAGATTGACCCTCCCACCACCAGCATTTTTCTATTTAAAGCTGGCTGTGCGTGTAAAGATAAGGAAATAGCTAAGGAACCAACTGAAGGGGTAGACCTTTGTGTTACAACGGCTCTGTCATGACTGTAAGTTCCACCATTCTTACCCATTTTGTGTATGCTCCATCACTTCCACTGTTTTAAATCTAGTTTTCTTCCACAAATCTGATGCCCTTTCCCACTGTTTGATTAATAGACCAGCTGAGAGTATGCTATGGCTGTACGACATCCAGTGATAGTACATAGAAAGAAAAGCAGGTTTTTCATCAGATTAGGTGAAAAAATATGGTATCATAAACCATCATTAGGAGTCAAGGAGAGTTGAATTACATTGAGCATATCTTACTGATTCTGACAAAAATTCTTCTGAACCATGCTTTGCTGTCCAAGAGCTTTGGTAAACAGCCATCACATACAGTGCTTTATCAAAAGACACTCTTGTGTTTGGCGTCCTGCTTCTGACTCAGTGGTGCTGCTGAGCATTCAAAATCACAAGGTGATGTCCCCATTCATCTGCCCTCCATTAACATTGCTATCTTAATACTGAGACAGAACAGCTAAGTCATGCCTAGTAGAAAGATCACTGATTCATTAAATAACGCCGTATACATCTAAGAATAATAAGTTTGTTCCAGAAGACATCAAGGTATCCTCTTCTGTCTTGCAACTAATGCTATTCAAAAAAATGTCTACATTATTTTTATGATAATATTACTTTGCGTTGCTTAAATCTTTTCATGTAGATTAATGTGAAATCAGTTTTCTGTTTTTACCAAAATAACAAAACAAAACAAAACAACCAAAAAACAACCAATACTGAGTCAAGGAAAGAAGTCTGTTAGCCATGGCATAAAATCGAAGTCATGAAACTGAGATTTTTTGGCCAGCAAGTTTTGTTATTTCAGTAATGGTCACCACAGAAGGTCTTATGCAAAGAAAGCCTTACTGTTTTTGGAGGTTTTATCTGATAAAGGAAGATGTAACTAGCAAAATAAAATAGAATGATGAAGAGACTAAGACAGAGCAGGGAAAGATTAAACAGAAGAAAGAACATGTGGCTAATTTCCACTGGGGTCCTCATTTTACCCACCCCAGGGCAGCAAAGGAAGAGAAAGGAGTGGTTAAAAAAAAAAAAAAAAAAAAAAAAAAAAAATAAGAAGAGTCTGCGAGCAGGATAAAGGGAAGAAACCAAGACAAGTTCAACAGCAACATAATTATCTGTCTTGGGATGGGCTGTCAACTGAAGTGATAATACTCAGTTTTCTGAAAATCATAAGCTACCTTAATTCACTAACCATCTACTGAGATGTTTTGCAGATGCTAAATAGCTTTCTCTGGTTGCTCTGGTTTCAATTATCATCTAAATGCTACAAGCTGCATGAGATGGTGCATGGCTTCCTTTGTCCTACATGTAGCAGGGTGATTGAATTAGACTTGTCTCTAAATCTCTTGAGGGTTACATCCCCAAAACTGAAATTCTTCCTTGCCTTCCTTCTGTCAAGCAACGCTATGAGCTGTACTTAACCTGGGCCACACTGTTGTGCAAGCTGTGCCTAATTTGTGCTTTCAAAACACAGTATGAGCTTAAGTAAGCCAAAACTGCCAAGTTTTGGGTATCACAAACCAAAGTATCATTAAATTATAACCACTAAAATCTTACACATTTATTTACTGATGTATGTATGTATACATACATTAAAGTCTCTGCATCTATCTACCCTGTCTTGTGTGTATGCAGTGTTTTCTTGTGCTAACCTATGTGGTTATTTAAACAATAATAACACTATGCACACATCTTACTGAAAATGTGCACCATAGAACATGGAACACAATCTAGATGTGTCCTCCTAAGATATCCTTATCTTCTCTACCAAAGCTTCCTATAGGCTTGGAAGTCTACACCAATATATTGTCTTTGACTTCAAAAGTCAAGTAATCTTTATTCCTCTCCCATAGATTTCTTGGTATAACTACTTGACGCTTGTAGATTTGTGTGATGAAGTTGAAGAAATCACCAAGTGATTTTTGAGTGTGTGCTGAGGATAAGGTCATGGAATAAAAGATCTAAAAATTACTGAGGCCTC
Source organism: Centrocercus urophasianus (assembly GCF_019232065.1). Classification (NCBI taxonomy): domain Eukaryota; kingdom Metazoa; phylum Chordata; class Aves; order Galliformes; family Phasianidae; genus Centrocercus; species Centrocercus urophasianus. Next base: position 13,267,656 of record NW_024884833.1, on the reverse strand, counting down.
ATCATTTGAAAGTTCACAAAAAAGCCAATGAAACACTGAATCAGAATGTGTGAATATACTATGAATGTCAATATGATGGCTTCATTACTCCTCATGTGAGTCTCCTGGAGTTTGCACATTCAAAGATACTCAAAAATTTGTCTGGGTGATTTGGTCAAATATATATTGTAGGTTTCCATATACAAAGGCATTAATCAACATCAATCAACATGTGATATACTTTGCATTCTCTCTTTGGTAGCAATGTTGGCTAGGCATTCTGAAGTTATTATGCAGAATGACTGTTAGTGCAGCATGCATAATCCGTGCATAGCCAAACCTTTATGAGTAACCTTTAACAAGTATTTTCAGACCCTGTATAATTTGCAATACCACTGTTTCCAGAATACAAGACAGTCAAGAAAAAAAGAGTGCGAATGCACGGAATAATTTATGTTTTCTTTAACTATAAAATTCTGATGATGATTGTTTGGTTTCTTATTAATGATATACAACATCTCCAAAGTAGCTGCAGGAAAACCAACACTGTATGGACTGTATCTATAAAATTAGCTATTTGCTTTTAGAATTTTTGTTTGGAGAACCTTTATACAAAAATCTGAAAGTCAAAAGCTTTTAGGTGTTTACTTGATTCCAGTATTCAGATGGAATATATTTCTGGAGAAACAACAGGATACTTTTCACAAACAAGTAATTAAATCCAATTATCAAAAAGAAACTACAAGATGTTTTTAGCTATCTGTATTCACAAGTCTGACCCCAAAATAGTTCTGAAAATGTTGCCCAGTTATGTCTTCATCTGTCTTCAATTATGTGAGTCAGCCACTGAAGAAAAAAAGAGTCAACACTCTGTAACCAGCTTTCTGCATTCTATTATGGTGTTCTGAACTGTTAAAATAAAAAAAAGTCATGAGTAACTCTTCAAAATCATGAGATGGAACATTTAAAAAATCAGATTCAGAGAACTCTAATTCATAATTTCAATAATTTTTTTTTTAGGTTACCACAAGAATAGAAAAACATGTTTTTATAATATAAGCCCACATTCTAGTAAGAACACATCTTAAAGTATGAGAATTTTAAAGAACACACAGTATCAAAAGGATTATAATAACATCACAAGAATTCACAGCACTATTAAGAGCAAATTCTGTCCAGAATACCTATGGGGCTCAGTTCCTACCTAAGATTGAAATTTATAGTTTGAAAAAGCCTGGAATTATGGTTTTGCTGTAGCAAAAGAAAAGCAATAAGCCACCTGCAGAGAAACTGTGAGGTCAGCAGGAAAATATAGTGCTGCTAGAATGAATGCTGGGATTCCCTGGACTGATTGGAAAATGGTACACGGTACTAAAAATCCTGTGAAAATGTCAAAGAACCAGACAATTCCATTCTTTCTTGATTTAAGAGGACAAAATAAAACACTAATTTCTAGTGCAGAGATGACAAAAGGGAAAGTCCAAATTAAATTATTGGTTTTTTGGAAGATTACTTATATTGTTCTTCAAATAACTGTGTCTCAGTCTGTAGGACATCTGCTTTCTTTCTCTGTCTGCTCAGACTGACTTCTGGAATAATACAAAGATATCACAAACACTTAATTAACTTGTTTGTAGCAAAAGACCTTTAAGGAAAACAGCTCTTGGCTGTGGTTGGTTGTTTTTGTTTTTTTTTCCCCCAACTCAGGTTCGAATGTCTAGCTTTTTAATCCAGAAAGCAGATGTTTTAACAGTGCCTGGGAAATGATTTTTAGCATGTTTCATATGGCCTAAACATAATCCAACCAATAGAAATTGCTATTCCAAGTTTAATCTATTCTGAGAGATTCTTTTCTTTACTAGATTTAGTCTTAACGCAGAACAGCTGGAGACTGAAACATTTTTGGCACAAAAAGACCAAAATGGAAAGTTTTTTCCAGTACAAAATTGTTTGCACTCTTTGTCCTAACAGTGCCACCTGATTCCCTCTGGAAGGATTAGATTTCTCTACATCCATCATAACCAAATAGGGCAGTGTCAAGAGACCGGCAATACCCTTAGTTTGCCCATCCATGACTGACATTCAGTACATTTTTGTCTGAGTAGACCAGGAGGTTGACATAAAGGTAAATTCCAGGCTAACATTTTAAGACACAAGCCCCTTTGTGTACTGACTTCTGCTCTCACTTCTAGACTCTTCATAACCTCATATGGCATGTAAAGCAGTTTCAAGTACAAGCTTGCATTGTCACTTCAAAAAAAATCCCGGCTCGTAACATACATGTATTCATCTCTTGATGATGATAATAATAATAATAATGAAAAAAATCCCGTAAGATTGCCAGGTATAACAATAAACATGCCAGGATCTTAAAGTTCACAATGTTGGATCATGTTGCAGTTGATGTCAACGCTATTGCATTTTTAATCTAATAGAAGTATACTGTAATTTATCATGTCTGTCTCACTGGTCCTAATATTTTGCTTAATCTTTTTGAATAATAAAAATAAGGTATGAATTTTAACTGGTATGTAATCTGATTAAACAAGTGGTAAGCAAAATCCAAGACTTTGGGCTCATTGCTAAGCACAGCTGCAGGTCTTTGAGCCTTTCATGGAATCTTCTGCTGCCCAATGCCTGTGACTGTTTATTTTTACCTGTATGTTTCATATTCTCATGCTGTCTGTTAAAAAAATCCTGGTTTTATTTTGTCAATACAAGTTTAAAAATTTGCAACAGAGATGTTCCTTACTTGTTACTTCTGGAAGAGACACTTAGGATTTCAGAAGAATGTGGGTGTTCTGTGATTCTCTGATCACATTCTTCTGATTTCAGAAGAATGTGGACACACTCTCTCAGGGTATTCAAAAACATAAGGCCACAAGAGTTCACTGTACTGTTTCAGATGAGAAATGATGGCATACCAACTTTTTTAAGAGAAACATCTGCATTTGTCAAGAGAAGCTTCTCTTTTAAACTACAAACTGCAGTTCATTAAAAATGTATGGTTTCAGTGAGATTTCAAGCTGCAGTTACTTTGAATGTTTTTCAATTGTCCCAGCTCTTCTAAAAATATGTCTCTTTGAATCTTGGCACACTCGCTTGCAGTGAAGCTGAGGATCCCAAAGGACTATAAGTAACACCCCACTGTCACTTCATTGGCTGTTAGGATACTAACGCAGCCAACACATGAGAACTCGAGACGTACTTATTAGATTCTTTCTATACTAAAATATAAATATCCAAAACATTGACAAAAAAGACAGTTAAGACTGATTATAAACACCTGATAAGCTTTGTGCAGGCTAGATATTGAATCCTGCAGTTCAACGTGGCATACAAAACAGCACTTCAGCACATCAGGCCCTACATCAATTGCATCTATTTATATTCTGAAATCAGAATTATCTTCTGAAATCAATCCCTAAACGTGGCCTGGTCTCCTCTGAACGTGCCTTGTACCTGTGATTTGTCCATGGCAGATAGTGAGCAGGGACATCCAACAGCTTGCACCAGCCAGGGAACCATTTTGCCCTTTCAGACACATGGATCTGTTCAGTATATTTCTGCATTGCTTGGGACCTTTTGTTACAGAAATGTAGCTGTCATGATTAATTATGAGATTATATTATTTATTTGTTTGTTTGCTTTGGGGTATAGAGAGGGGAATCTAAAAAGATTGCACTGCAATACAGAAAATACACTGATTCACGTTATCTTCAAAGGCAACTATGTGAGTGGCAACTGCACCATTAAAAGGAAGAAAATACAGTGGAAGTTCAAGATTGAACTTATTTGTGTGTAGACAGAGTATACTTCCATCCTGTGCTGAGAAACGAACTACTGGCTCTGTTCTGTCCAACAATGGTGTCTTACAGTGAGATGCAACAACTGTTCTGTCTGCAGGCCCTATACAAACAAAGGTCGCTGGCACTTTTTGCTGTAGTGCTGCTTGCAGCCCAACCTCAGAAGCACCACACAGCTCGTGCTTCTCAGACTTATAACAGTTTGGGATACTGCTTTGCTTGTAAATTGCTGTGATTAAAACCATGTTATAATGGTCTCATCCGTGAGCTAGTAGTGTAAAGCAGTTGCCTACAGGCATTGAGTTAGGTAGTTGTAAGTTATGATTCTGATTTCATTTTTTCCACTTACATGGAGCTGCCTGGTGTGTCTTAGCAACTCACTGCTGCCTACAGGTATTATGTCCTGGATAGAGGCCACAGAAAGGCTGTCAGAGGTGGGGTCAGTCCCTGCACTAGCAGTGTGAGTGGCTAGCACTGCTGGCAGGGAGTCAAGTCGGGTGAGCAACAGACAGTGAAATGTGGATAATTATCTAAATGCTGTGTTAGAACAGAAGAAATCTTTATAACTAAAGGCTTTTTCTTGGTCTTATTGAAACTACTGGTTGGATACCAACTGTGTAGAAACACATCAGAGAAGTTTTTGTAAACCCAGAGCAGGGCAGGCTGAGGGGAGGCCTGATAGCAGCTGCAGCTCCTCACAGGGAGCGGAGGGGCAGCGCTGAGCTCCGCTCTGTGTGACAGCGGCAGGGCCGAGGGAACGGCATGGAGCTGCGTGAGGGGAGGGCAGCTGGGGGCTGGGGACAGTTCTGCACCACAGGGCGGTGGGCATGGGACGGGCTGCACAGGGCAGCATGCACGGCCCCAAGCTTCTGGAGTTCAAGGAGCCTCTGGATAATGCTCTCAGACATAGGGTTTGGATTTTGGATGGTTTCATGTGGAACTGAACATCGAGCTGAACTCGATGATCCTTGTAGGCCCCTTCCAATTCAGCATCTTTTATGGTTCTATAACTAAGTCAAGTCTGGAAATGGGATTCTGCCTAAGAATTCAGGGACACGATTTAGCAGAAGGTTGTTAGAGTTAGGGTACTATGGTTAGGTCGTGGTTGAACTTGATGATCTTTAAGGTCTTTTCCAACCTGAGTGATTCTATGATTCTGTGTTTCCATAAATTCACATGCACAGCTTGAAAAATAGATGCAAAGACACTGCTTCTAAATGTGTACTCTCACGTGCAAGCACAGTAACTACTTGCAAAATTGCAGCTTTTATTGTCTAACTCAGTTTGACACTTTTATTCAAATTCTCTGCAGCTGTCTATCCTCATAAGGTGTTTCAAATGTTTTTCTCTAATTGTAAGGTAGGCAGTCTCTTCCAGAAAACAAACACAAAAGACAATTTTGTGATGTGTCAAAAATATTTTAAAGTAAAATATAAACATTCCTAGACGTATTGAGCTTGATTCTATATGTAAGAGCCTATATTTATTTCCAAAGTAAGGAATACCCTCTTTATTTTGTACAATAAAATTTAGTAAAAGTACTAAGTATTTCACACTTCTAATTTTTTTTTTTTTCCTCACAGTTTAAATCTAGATTTTTAACTGATACATTCCTTCACCTTCTGGGGGCACAGGATGATTTTGCTCAGTGCAGATGTAATTTGGAATTTTCCCAATGTTCCATTTCTTAGAAGTATCAATTGCACGCTTATCTTCCTTTCAACGGTTACTTAATGAACAGTTGTTAGGTTTCATGAGAAGAAAAAGTAAAAGAAACTTTATGCAGCAGTTTGAAATGTTCATTTGTTTCTTCCCTACCAATGCAGCTGAGCAGCTGCAGTTTTCTTTAAGATTGTGCAAATGAAATCATTCATTTTTATTGCACATTCTGGTAGAACACACAATGGAATAGATTTACCACTAAAGAACAGGCTGTGGGCTAAGGAACTTGCCATGTCGAAAAGGAAAACAAATTGTGATGATGATTGTACTTGATTGGTTGAAATATTTCATTCTCAGCACTGTGTACAACAACACAAGCAGAACAGCTTCGCTGTTTCATAAAGATTCACAGTATATGTGATCATGCATTAACTAGAAAAAAAAATCCAGCTCAGATTTGTAGTCAATGTGTATTTTTTTAATAAAAAATTATATGTGGTAACTAGTAGAATAATAAGTGCATGTGGTCCTCTCTAATGATCAGCATAATCTGCATTCTTTTAGGCAGAAAAAAAAAAAAAAGAAAAAAGAAAAAAAGAAAAAGAAAAAAAAGAAAAAAAAGAAAAAAAAAAGCATGGATTTCTGTACTATTGGTATAAAGAACTTTAAGGAGTGTTTTAAACCATGCCACAGATACCTTGTTATGTTTCCAGAGACATACATTCTTTGCTAGTCAGCTATGATGCACACATGCATGTGACTTTATTGATAAGGAAATCTTTGCCAAGTTCAGTGAAGGGCTGTGAGCTACACATCCAATTCAGACAGCTTCAAACAATGACATTTTAAGATATCAGCTGATTTCAGCAGAGGAGCCATCAAGCCATATTCATATTAATTATTTCCCCCCAACAATCTTAGGATAACACAAGCCTCATCTTCAAAAAAGGGTACTGGGCTTTTCTATCATTTAGTGTTTGAAAATGGCAAATGTTGCTGTCTGACAAAAAATACCAGCATGGTGGGGGGTTCTACCTAATCTATTTTCAATTTTAAATTCATCTTTTGTAGGTCTGTCCTCCATTTTCTTACTGAAATATTCACACACTAAGAAAACAAGAAGCAGATATTAAATATTCCTAAAAGATAATAATTAGAGGGTAAAAGTGACTTAGTATGTCTAACCTTGTTGATAGGAATTCTTTGGTTGATATATGATATATTGGTACATTAGTCTGAAAAAGTGATGAGTCAGCAGGACATAATGCATATTTATGAAGTCATAAGTGGGGTGACAAAGGTAAGCCAAGAATGATTATTAATTACTTCCCAAAATACCAGATTTGCAAACACATGAAATTGTGGATATAAAACAAACCCTTTGCCTATTTCTTGACACAGTGTATAATTAAGACATGGACTTTTTTGTCACAGTATGTGGCAAATACTCAAAGAGTACAAACTCTTTCAAAAGGAACTGAATGATAGTTATGGGCCACTGCAGCACAACAACAAAGCAATTTTTTATGATTCTATCTAAATGGAGTGAGATTTCCGAGTGAGCTTTGATTATGAAATGCCAGTGCAGCTGTTCCAGTTGTTCCTCCCCATGCACAGGTTGGTGTTCAGTTTGGAAACCATGTGTGCAGTGCAGGGGAGTAAGGATCCATTGCAGTAAGTTGTATAAAAAACAAAAGAACTCAATAAATATGTCTCAGGGGAAAAGCCTGCCTACTTTGTTCTAGAAGCTCTTACAGAAGTTAGATGCCAAGAACAAAGCTACTAAGTAGTCAGCCTTCAAAGCATTATTACAGTGCCTGGGCAATATTTTATAGTTAGCCTTTTAAAATTCTTCACTAATTCTGTTTTCTTTCTTTCACACAACCTTAGCATAGAAGTTTGCAGATATTATTTGAGACAAATTGTGAAAGTTAACAAAAGTAGAGAGGATGAGAGAGCATTAAAAAGCACAGCAGTTAAAATGAAGAAAATAAAGTAAAGCAGCTGCTCAAGGAGCTAAATCAGGTTAATCAAACCAGAAGGATCTTATATGAAAAACTGCTTAATGACTGAGCAGATGATAAATCTCCAATTTTCATTGTGGGCTATTGTAAGAATGTGTCACCTTTAAAAATTGTTTGTGATCTGCTTTGCAGTACTGTGGCTATTCTCTGGCCTGCTAAAAAAATTTCTGATCATTTATTTCATAAAGGAATTAGACACAGGAAAATAGCAGAGAAAACTATAAAACATAATCAGAAGTTGGTGTGTGTACTGAGACCCTTAGGATATAATGATCAAAGCACTGAAATAGTTGCATATGCCATTTCCCTGAGGCTTAGTGTCTATATAATAATTCCTACAGCTTTTACTAGGCAATAACTCACTGTTAACTGAACACTCAAACTTCAGTGACAATAGCTGAAGATGTGAATTCATTGAGTGGTGACTCCTCCACAAAATGGATAGCAAGACAAATTTCGTGCTGCTAGCTTCTATAACATGGCTGCTCTCAAGGATCTGAGAAGTTGGAAATGAGTCCTCCTTAAGTCAGTCATGACTCTATTTTAAATGCCATGCTGGTCAGGATTAACTAGATTTCTTCTCATCCTCTCTTTGGTCTTCACTGTAGAACATGCTGCACAAAGAAGTTGCTTCCCGAAATACAATAAGAGGCAAGAACATAGAGAGAACGAGCCTTTTATCTGTAGACAGAAACAGGGAAGAACGCTGTGCTTATAATTTAGAGCTTAATGACTTTCAAAAAGTTAGGTGAGTACTGCAGAAGTCAGAATACAGAATACAGAAACTTCTGTTCAGTAGAAAAAGGTAGAGGTTCAAAACACATAGGCTGAGTAGGCAGAAATCAGACTACTTCATGTTAAGTGCTAATAGCAAGTGGCTACATAAATATACACTCACATCTTACATGTTCTATTTCAGCATGCACATTATTTTCTATACTAAAAGCCCAGAGTCTATACATTGAGGCCCAAACAGATGTGGACTTCAAAAATAATGTGGTTACCTGTTGTGTGTTGCTCTTTTTGTACACTGGCACGTACATATTGACATGAACAATCAGCCAGAAGAGATATGATGGGATATCAGCTGTCTGAAACTACACTGGCTAAAAACCCTGTGGTTTTGACCTGTCACAAAAATGTGTGATATCAGGTGTTTCTGGAGAGGCCATTTAACTTTTCCTACTGAAGCTGTACCGTCATATGGAAAGGAATGAAAGGATAATGAGGCCAGAGAGTTGGTGTGTCCTCCTGTTTTTCAGCTCCTGAGCAAACTCCTTATCCATTAGGCTGTTGTGAAAAAGGCCTAACCACAAGTGTGGGAATACTTCTGAGCAAGAATGGCAAGAAATATTCCCTCCTGAAACAGACTACCAGAGATCACCATGTCTGTCAAGCTGAGGTCTCTCTGGGGATACAACAGATGTTAGTATGGTTTGGTTTATACAGATCCTTAATAGGATCAAAGTATTAGGAACACAATTCCAGACCAGAAAGACAGATAATTCTTGAAACCAAGGAGCCCTGCCCCACAGCATCCACTGGTGGGATGTATGGGCCTAGGTTGGCTGATGTCTTAGCACAGGCATTGAAATAAATGGTATAGGCCTATCTGGCTGTCATGGAGAGAAGGTAGCCTAGGTGCCTTCCATGCATTCACAGGCTTCCTGAAAGCCAAGTCCTCCAAAAGGACAGATGGTTGTTAAATGTCCACAGGCAGGGAGAAAGAGAGCCACTTCTCCTAAAAGCTCTGATAGTTTTCTCTCCTTTTCAAGAGCGTGTGGACCAGGCCCTCAAGAAAAAAAATAGTTGTAATTTGTCCAAACAACAACATTGTAAACATTCTTTTTGCCAAAAGTAACATTTGGCTAGGAATATAACAAGCTCATAAAATAAACTTGACTTGGCAATGCAAAATTATGCATTAATTATGCCTCTAGTTGATCTGACTTCCTACTGAATATGTCAAACCCTAATTAAGTACAAAGGGAGGCCCCAGTCTGGTAAACACTTATTCCTGGATGACTCCCTTCATTTTAGGTGCATAAAATATTTGGTGAGAGTGGGAAGAAGACAGAGAATCATGCATACCTGCGTAGAAGTCCTTAGAGAATTAAAGGCCTTACATACAAAGCAAAGGCCAAGCTATGCTGTCTGAAATGAACTCATCTCACAGTCTTTCTTTTAAGTTGTAAGTACAATGTTTTTTTCCTTTCAGCTTCATTAATGAGATTTCACTTGAACAAATGTTTTTACAGCATACCTTACTTTTGGATCCTGGCCAGCCCTGAAAGGAGTTGTGGTTTCTTCACAGAAATTCAGATCTTCACAAAAAATAAAACTTTTCAGTTTGTAATTCCCCAGTGGTTGCCTCTCCGGCCAAATCACCCTTGGAAACATATTTTAAACCATTTGAGCTGGGAAAAATATTTGGAACTTTGCCTGTTTTGCTAAGGCTCAGCATCAAATTACACAGTCAGAGCTTCTGTTTTTTTAAAAAATATTTTATGTCTATACTATTTTAAAGTACATGGAAAGTAGTATTTTTTTTTAAATAAAATAAAGCTTACTGGCGCCAGTATTACATCAGCGACTGTAACCACTGTGTGCATTGTATCCCTGGTAAGGATTTCTCAATCTTAATGCAACTGACTCAGGACATCAGGTTAGATTCAGTAGGAGATGTGAATGCAATTAAGTCCTTCCCTGAGTTCTTCAGGAAAACAACAGCACTATTACAATTTGATTTATGCTTCTCAGGTGATGTATGCCAAATCCTTCATTTTTTTAATGGAAAGTATGACTGAAAACTGGGATCTAAGCCGAGTTTCGTGTTAGAAGATTTTTTTCTTTTTCATTAGCAAATACGAGCCAGAAACTTGCAACACTTACTTAGACAAATAATCATCAGTTTGGTCTGCAGCTTAGCGAACATACATGGAAACAAAGAAGCCAAGTCCTTAACTGACATAAAATGGAAAGGCTCCAGGACTGAAGGGGACTTAGAGGAGGGCTCCGTCAATTTATGCTTACTGAGGATCTCCTCCAAGACATCTGCTTATGTATGTGGAGGCTGTATGTATGGTGTGATGACTGTGTGTAAAGAAATATCTAAGCAACTTATCACATAACTACAATTGCATCACCTGCTCATTAATCCATCTGTACAGTTCAATCTGGTATTCCTTGCTATTGAGCTGCTTCAAACAGCACCATTTATATTTTATAGTCAATCTGCCATGGAAGTATTTCCTCCCTCCCCCACCAAAGAAATGGAATTTCCTCAGAAACTATACCTGCCTGAGGTCCAGGACAGAAATTATTCATTCTGAAAAATATGAAATTGTCTCAGTTTTAAAGCTATGTGTGTGTAGTCCTAGGAAGTACTAGTCAATGAAATCAGAAGAACTTGGCAGTGCCCCAGCAGACCAACTCAAAAAAACATGGAGTTTCTGAGATTTGGGGCTTTAAACCAGTAATTTTTTATTAATAGAAATGGTCTAAAATGATATTAGATATGTTGTACAGTTGTTTGGTTTTTTTCTTCCTCTTGGTAGTCAAAGCACTTGGTTCAGTAGGCCAGGAGACATATGAAACACTCTCCTACAAGTATTTTTCAAAGCTCCAAAATGTTTTAGAAGAGTTCTCTTATAACATATATGGAATGAACAGCAAATCCAAAACTTACATTAATTAAACTGAGATGCCAAAGACCATCCATGTATCCTTACATATTCTTAAATGCATATGTGAAGAGATTCTTCAGGCTGGAAATGCAGGCTGTCATGAATTAGGAATTGAAATTTGTTATCAATCAATGCCATTTTTCAAGTATTATGTATGTTCTCTGATAGCCACACAACCTCCTCCTGGCCTATTCCAAGCCATGCTTCTTTCAGTAAGCAGATGGTGAATCTGTATGTCTTTTTGATCTTACAAGAAATGAGAAGATGAAAAAGAAATACAGATGAGCTATCTGCTTACTGAAGGAAGCACAGCTCCAATTTGACATAATGTACTTGAGCTCGACACTGCATGCACAAATATTTACGCCCTCCCTGTTGTTGTAGGGATGATCTCACCATGCCTTCACTATGCTACTTGTGAGTTCGGTGCTCCTTGTTCCAATAGTAGAGCTTACAAGTGTAAAGTACTACAAAAAACAACAAAAAGACCCCAAAACCTCTAGATGTATCAAAAACTAGTCGCTGGCATTTGGTTTTTGGTGCACTTGGAATCAGATTGTACACTGCACACATAGGACAGCCGCAAACACCCTCTCTTGCTCCTATAAACGATTAGTTGTTATGCACATGCATTTGCAGAATTGTTCCCTGGACGGTCAGTTGGACGGGACACAGAAAGTCAGGAGGAGAGGTAGAGAGATAACCCAGTTGCTGAAGAATCCCTCAACTGCTTTTGCTTTTTTGTATGGCCACTCCCTACCTTAATCTGATAAAATCTGCAAACACGAGAGGAAGAGTGCACTCTTTCATTGTTCTGACGCGATGACTGTGTTAAGAATATTCCCAACTATGCAGAAAATGAAGCCAGTATTTTGCAGGAACCATGCATGTGATCGCATAATGAAAAGCCAACAGAAAGCACATACTGAAGGTGTCAGATTAAGGTGAATGTGGCAAACTTCAGAATGTTCTTTTGAGTGTTTCATTTTGCAACTTAATGTTTTATCTATTTCAATGCAGTTTCCAAATTGAAAAAATCTGAAAATATCCATAAATTCTGTTTGATATAAAGAAAGAGGCCACTAGCAGAAGCAGAACTTGATCCCTAGATTTAGTACAAAACCTGATAACTTCAGCATATAGATCATTATTGATCATATAAACTACTGCCTGAGAAAGGGGTAGAATGGAAAGCAGGAGAGCCCTTTATCAGAGGGATTCCCTGGTGACATCAGGTGATAGAGATTTTAGCTTCAAGTCTGGAAGAGTAATAGCTTGAACAAAATTTTTGCAAGCTCAGGTTATATGCTTGTGGCCTGCTTCCAGTGTCTTTGCTTCCACCTGTTTGCCCATTTCAGGGCTCCTTTCAGGTGCCCTCGCTGTTACACTTTCCTGGTTCCTCTGTAAAATATGTAGCTTATGCTAAAGATTCAGCTTTTGTTCCGTAATGCTGCTTTCCTGTCCTGTGCTTCTCCTTACTTTCTTGAAAGGCTTAAGTTCCCCATTCCTCTGCATCTAACTAGCTATGTCCTGTCCAACGAGAGCCACAGAAAGCTCCAAAGGGGAATTTCAGAAAAGTACTGCACAGTTCTTGCTGATCTGTAGGGAAGGATGCTGTGGAGAACTTATCTGCTTATTTCTTCCACTTCTTCTATTTCTTTTTTACTTGTTTAAATATGTGAGATTTTTTTTTTTTTCCCATCGAATACAAGAAGCAAAGTGCATGTCCTGGCATGATGGTATCATGCTCCCCTCTTTATTTGTCACCAAATTTACAAGCTTCCTTCAAATTATAGGCATTCAGAGTGAACCAAAAGTAAATTAATTTTAACATGAATAGAATACTAATAGAATACTCTATTTCCTCAACAGCCCCACTACATTCAACATAAATTAGATACCCAGAATGGAAAACTTTCAGGAAAACTTTTTAACTTTGTGCATTTAAAACAATTTGGCAAGCTTAGTGACAAATGTAAGCAGAGACCTTATAATGGGAAACATACAGAAACTGTAGGTGTATTTAACACATCTGTCCATGCAATGTGGAATAGGAGACAGGCATTAAGTAGAATGCCAGTTTTCAGCTCTGTTCAGATCTGTATCTGTTTAATCAAAGCATATTACTACATCCCATCATTCTTTTCTTTCATTCTTTACTCATCCCACACTGAAACTTTGCTATAGATCAGGAGGAGAGAAAGAAGAAAAAAAAGATGCAACAGAACACTATCTTGAGGAATCTTTCATCTATATATATGATAATAGAAGCGGGAAAAGGGACTGTAAAAGAAATAGAGGAAGGACTGCGAAGGAAGACAGGCATAGCAACTATAGCTCATTCATTCTTTAGTGAGTACAAAAGAAATTAAATGATACAGTGTGAGTTGAAACAGAATATGAAGGGCATGATAGATGTTGGAATGATAAGAGAGAAAATGAAAAGTGAAGTGGCTGAGTAGGTCTGAAGCCAGGGGAAATAAGGACTGTCAGTTGGACAGAACACAGGTATCAAAAAAGAATGACACTGTGTAAAAAAGCTCCCAATTTGCAGTCCTTTTGTGTGTGTGTGTGTGAAAATGCAATAATAAAACAAAACTTAACTTTCTGAAATTGAAGCCTTTTCCCTGCCACATATTCCTTGGCCTTGTCTAGTCCCAGACTAAAACACAGAACAAAGTTTCCATAACCTTCTAGTGATTAATTCCAGGGTGAAAATTCATTCCTTTCCTAAATTTCCACCTGTTCCTCTCCATTCTGTCTCTGGATTCTGTCCAAAATATCTTACCTGCATAAGTGCACACGAAGCCTGGAGACCAGCAGGATTCCACTAACCTGTTCTCCTTGGGGATGTAGAAATTGCTTTACACCCAAAAAAAGGAGCATACATGTCCAGTGCTTACAGCTGATACTCTCTCCTTTCTCCCTTCTCTTACAAGACTATTCTTCCATGAAGCATCATGGTCTCTCTGTTGCTGGGGCACTGGTGCAAGCACATACTGTTCTTGTGGTGCTTGTCTAGGTCACATTTAGCAGCTTTATTTGGTTATTTGACTGCTCTATACTAAATGGTAAGATATTTTTGAATCTATAGGTAAAATGCAACCATCAACTCTTCTGTGTTTTTACTCAGTCCTGAGCTATCACACCAGGTACTTGGTACTCTTATGCCTTGCAATGGACACCCTGGTGTCTTGTCTGGCCAGCTGTTATGGCATATATAGAAAACAGACAACAACTGATAAAGTAGGAAAGGGGAAAAACTCAGAAAACCTGTATGATTTCTGACATCCTACAATTTAATTCTTTTTGGATGCCGTAATGTCCAGCCAATGCAGATGAAATGGCTCATTTCATACAAGAGCAATTTTTCCTGCTTGGTGCCTACCATTCATAATTGGCTGAGTGACTATCTCCTGTGCCAGCTGTCAAGCAGCTATGCATGGTTCACCCAGGTAAGCACAGAAGTAGAGATCCTGTAGCCATGCAAAAGTACATGGCTGCTACTGTTTGCAAATCAAACACCCCATCCTGGTCAAAAGAGGACCTATTTTATGCGGGAACACAGGCTGTGAAATTGTTTCTATGAAATGTTCAATAGTTGCTATCTTGTATCTCACATGGCTTGCCAATGGAAAGTTGCCAAAGGCAAATAACAGGGTATGCTTATATATCTCTAAATTGGATGTTACTCAGGGACGTCACATTTTTTGCTTCTCCACCTTCTATAATGAATTTGTACTGTACATGCAAAAAGACGTTCTTTCTCACTGTACTCAACAGACTGTCTGATGACTGTCAGTTTCCTTTAATTATGTTAATGGCAATATTTCATTTCAAGGATTTCCTGATCTCTCAGTTCTCCCTAGCTGGCAAGCAGAGGCAGTTCCTCTTCATGTCTCAGGGCAGGTGCAGAAAACATGGTAGAGCTCTCTAGTGCACAGATCTCTCTACAGGTACTGATCCTAAGCAGGATTAGCATTTCAGCAGATAGACAGTATCTCATCACTGCAAAAAGAACAGTTGCTGTTGCAACCTGGTTAAGGATGAAAAATGGTAGACTGCCAGAAGAGCACTCAGTTCATATGCACAAATGCAAACATCTGTGCACAGTCTTAGTATTCAGTAAACCAACTGCACTTTTAAAAGAGCAGTACAGAACATGCACTGTCTCACTAGCTAATACATACTGAAATAGTTATGTAAATGGAGGCCCTTTCAAACGAATTGTCCATTCCCTCCTACCACCTTGTAGGCAAGTCTTTAGAGTATGTTTTTCCAAACAGTTCTTGGCAATTCCATCTCCCAAGCCTTAGCATTTTTACAAAGGACAGAAAATTGTTTTGGAAAAGGACCAAACATTAACTGTTAAAAGTCAAACAAAGATGTATGAGTCAGGAAACTAAATGTGTGTGTGTGTGTGTGTGTGTGTGTGTGTGTGTGTGTACATGAAATGAGAAACAAAATTCAGTTTGGAAAACATTTTTATTAAAAACTGTAGCTGTTTGTATTCTGGAAAACCCTGGAGGTCTAAAGATGATATCAGTATATAAATATTCAGGGCTTCCTGACTATTATTTTTTCAGTAATGACTTTTTTTCCCTCCTTTACAATTTCTTTGACCTTTAGAAAACAGTCACTATTTGTAGCTTGATTTTTTCAAGATGTTCTCCAGTACATAAAGATGGCAGAGAATTCAATTTAAAAGTCAACTCATGAAACACAATAATAATAGTCAGAAGATAGCATTGCTTTAGGCAATATTTTATTAAGTGCACAGCCATTCAAAGCATTTTATCTTGGAGCATATTATATCCTATTCAAAGGAGTTCACTTCCTTCAATGCTACAGCAAAAGCATTTTTCAAGAGAAATGATATTTGAAGTATCCACAGGCATATGGATAAAATGCTCAGCATTCAGCTGTAACAGAGATGTGTCCTCTGTTACTTTACAGAGAACTGTCAAAAGGACTGGTATATAAAAAGTCAAAAGGACTGATATATAAAAAGGTGTTGTTTTTTTTTTGTTTTGTTTTGTTTTGTTTTTTGTTTTTGGTTTTTTTTTTTCCCTTTAAAGAGAACAACGCTTTCATGAGCTCCCATAGAACAGCTGCAAAAATACCTTCAGTCTGGCATCTGGAATTCCTGAAGGTGACTTGAGGATTTGTGGCCAATGAAACATTACACAAGAGCACTCATCATGTTGTAAAATACCTCTGATGGTTTATTAGACTCTCACAGGACAAAAAATGAAAGGTGCCCCAAGCATGTTATTCTGTTATAATTACATAAAGCACAAAGTTGGAAGGAAACGTTAAAACCTAGACATCCCCTAAGAGAACCAAACACGAATACTTCTCTGTGACCTCAATAGTAGATAATGAATAACTTGTGACATTACAAAGCGATCGATGGAGACGTGGTGTCCAAGTAAGAATTCTCGCTGATGAAAGTCAGCATGCTTTCTCATGATTTACAACAAAGCAAGATTAAAACTCAGTTGCCAAAAACTTATCTCGCTTGACCTTATCTAGCACAAGAATTTGTTCTAGCCCACTCCACAGAAAAGACATCTGATAAGAGTAACAGCCGGTAACAGATTACTTTGCGTTGAGAGCAAGGAGAGGGCACTGAAAGAACTGTTCTTTTCAAAGTTCAGCAAAGACAGTATGCATGATACAATATATGGTCTTTTTGATATGTCTGTTTTTCTACCTTTTCAAGACAAGATTTAGTAAAGTACAAGATACAATACAATTTTTAAATAAATGATCACGTATGCTACATTCATTTACTCTTAGAATAAAAAGATAAACTGTTTCTTCATAAAAAAACACTACAGTTCAATATTTTCACTTGTAAAAAAGTATTTCCCATATTTATATTTTTATCATTTATAAAGAAGTTTTAATAACTTGCATTTGCTGAACTTAGCTTTTCAAATATGTTCTAATAAAAGGTTCTGTGGCAGACAGAAAAAAAAAAAAAAAAAAAAAAAAAAAAAAGCCAGTGCAGCAAATGGAGAGAATAACCAAGAAAGGTTGCAGGGATGTGACAGATGGCTTTACATTCCTGGGGAAACGTTGACTCGCATTGCTGATGCAATAGCCACTACACAGCTGCAATTGGGTTTTTGCCTTGTTGCCAGTGCAGAGAAGAGTCTCCCCTTTCTGATTGTTTCCAGGGCCTTTCCATGAACAAAGCACATTTGCATCAGCATCTCCAAGGGACAAAGACCTATTTGCAGCATCAAACCTTTCCTGTCATGATTGGAACATAAAGACATGCACTCCTCTTCAGCCTTTATCTGCACAGTTTTAAACATTTAATTTGGAGTTCTGGGAACAGAATACTCTGGGCCTTTTTGTTTACTTTTTTGGACAGGCGTGATTTTCATCCATGACCATAAATGCCTACTTGCCTCAAAAGAAACTCAATTCTTTCTGTGCCTTTTCAGGTGTGCTGTCTGAGAACATTAACTTAATTGTAATGTGGCTGTACTCAGTGGAAGTTCTCACATCCAGAGACATCCTTCAGATTTGAACATTACTTGCACTGCTGTGAAACTAAAAGGCTAGAAGTGGAGAAAAAAATATTGACACTTTTCAGCTGTGATTAGCACACTTTCCTTATAGCATTCATGTTCTATAAACACACAAAAAAAAGTTTCTTTTTTGCTAACTTGGCAAAGCAAAATGTGTAAAAACAGAAGTATTTTATCCCTCGTTAGACTTTTCAGCACAGTAAAAACTAACATGATAATGTTGACAGTGATTGTTCCATATAAGCCAACCTCTTACTGAAAAACAAGAGAAGAGACACTAGAAAGGAGCAAGTTTTCTTCCCTTTTATCTCTACTATTTCTTTTCCCTTTTCTTTCATTCCTATCTTCATCATTTATTTTCTTAGTTTGTTATTGTTTTGGTTTTTTTTTTCCTTGAAAAGGAACTGACTTCTTGCCACCTCCTATACAGATTCAAAAAACATTCTTCTACACCCAGTTCTCATGGTTTGAAGGCTGGTTGCAAACCAGGCCTGGTTTGAGTGAAAGGGAGAGTTCACAGCGATCACTTACACACTACTGTCTCAGGCTGGATGAACTCTGTCTGCCTAATTTCAAATCCCCTTGAACATCAAAGGTCTAACTCACACTTCAGGGTTAGCAGGGTCACATTCCACCTAAAAGAAGATGAATACTGCCTGAACTGTTCACAACAAGCTCCTTGTTTGACAGCTTTTACCCCATTTTCTCTTCTCAAATGACATGCAAACAAACATAAATTTTGTCATATTCTCTAATAATTCACTGAACACATTATGCGAATGAGTGTCTTGCTCTGGGTTATCTGCTACGAGCTGAGCTTTAAGCTTTCAGTACTTGTACTATGACATTCAGGCTGCAGTTTTCTACCTGGTGGTATGCATGGCTTCTGGAAGGCTACCAAATTCACAGAAAGGTTTCAACATGGCCACTCAGTTGTTCCTGATTCTCTTAGGAACATGCTTAGTTCATGCAATGCTTTGCCCTTGACAAATGACATCAATGATGTTCAACTAAGGAAGCCAGCAAAAGAAAACAGAAGAGGTCATAAGAGTATCAGTAATTGTGGTTGAAGAGAGGGCCTCATCTATGGACGCAATGGGAAAAATAAAGATAATATCATAAATATCTTTATTTAGGAACAACCATTCCTCAGTAGAACTAAGGATGGTGAAAATAGATACTGCCATTCCCTACACGTATATATGATTCTTGGAGCCCATCTTGAAGAATTTCACTACCTTTTCAGGAGGCATCAGATTATGAACACCAGAACACACTGCTTAGCTCTGCAGAACATGAAAACTAACCTACCTAAGGAGAAATAGCATGCTGGAAGCCATAAGCCCAACTAACCCAAAGCAAGCAGTCAGTTAACAACCCAACATTATATCATTTTTTTTTGCCAAAAACTATCTCCACATTAGCTATGTATCTCAGATCAAACTCAGGTTAAAAACTAATATGAAATAGACATATCCTTGAAGAACACTATTATAAAAGGCTTTCAAGCAGAACTCATATAGTAGTCCCAAAAGATGTATACTACAAGTGTATTGCAAAATCTCATTTCAATAGCATTTTCCCATTAGTATGAAAGAAATATGAAAAAAGTAAGTGTTCTGTGAATTTAACTCAGACTGTTGGAAGAATAAACAAATCTTATTTGGACCATAAGAAAGAGGCAGGCAAATCTTAGGGAAGTTTCTTTTACAGCTAAATTAAAGAAGCAAATAGCATCCATGAAAGAGAGAGTCAGGATATACATTTGTAATGCTGTTTTCCTCCTAAGACAGAAAGTTAATTAAGGAGTATTCCTTCTATTATTTCTCAGATGCTGTATTACAGCTTAGAGACCTTGAGTAAGGTACCGTAACAGGGTAGAGAATTTGAATGAAAAAGAGAAACAGTACTATACAGATTTGAGAGGTGGATGTATAAAACTGATAGGAAAACAAACTGCAACACTTATGAACACTACTGACTGGATTCTACAATCATATTTGCAATACTGTTATGATAAATCTCAACCCTGCTCTACTTTAGTGTTGCTAGTGTCTGAATGCTAATGCATTAGATAAAAATGACTATACAAGGCTACACAAACAGCAGTTTCACCTGCAGTATGATCTAAACTGGCATGGGCATTCTGAATAAGTAAATACCTAATAATTACTTTAATAATTAATCTTATGAATACCACAGGAATTAATGTTGATAGAAAATTACTTGGGTGGGAACAATGAAAAATAGCTATGCACAATGGAATGGTATTAAAGGAGGTAAAAATCTGCACCAGTTATAAAATGTTTCCAAACACATCTACTAAAAGGGCATGGTAGAAGCTCCTTACCTTATCGCTTAACAATATTAACAAATAGGCCAAAATAAACTGGAAAATGTAATAAAGTTAATGACTAATCTCACACTGATGGAATAATCTTGCAGTAAGGATGGAGAATGTTCCAAAACCTCTTTTTCATTTAAAACTTCTACTATCTGTAACCTTGTGGACATGTTAGGGCTATCCAACCATGGGTATTATGTCTGGCTCCAGAAAGCAGCGTGATGCCAGCATATAACTCAATTCCCAGAGATTGGAATCCACCAGAGCACTGCTGGTGCTAACTGCATTCCCAAAAGTACAGCCTTCCGTGTTGTCTTTACAGCCTCCTGAAACTGATTCATCCCTTTTGGGGAACTCTGAAAAGAGCAATTGCCTAACATAACAAAACAAAAAGAAGACAGCTTAGCTCACCTCTACTGTTCATACAGAGAATGATTACTGTTTGTTAGGAAGAATAAAAAATTCATAGGATGCCTGACAATGGCTGATAGCTCAGTATATTTTCATGTAACAAAGCTCTGATTGCTATCCTTCACCTGAAAATAAAACCATAGCTATTTTGTGGTGCTGTTATTGAGATCTCCCAGTCAAGCATTTTAATATTTAGTAATGCACCGTGACAAATTTATGCTGGTTATATTTCTTTCTATTTTCTGAAGCCCTCAATTTTTTGCTGGAGAATATATGCAGAGATCAATTTTCAAAATGTAGCTGTAACTGCAGATGATTCCTCTTTGAATGTCATGCTAGAATATCTGATTTTCAAATGTTAGGTGCTCATCACTCTGAAAATCAGGCTGGAAGAAAGTACCTAAATCATTCATCACTTTAGCAAATTAAATTTTTAAGATACAAAGACATTTTTCTTTCATCCTAGAATTAAGACAGTACTGCTAAGGGCATACTAGAGGAACTGAGCTGAACTCTACTGCCTTGACATCTTTTAAATTTAGGTGAAGTGTAAGAAGAAAGGCGCATGTACCTGCATGAATATAGCTGCTGCTCTTGTCACAAAATCTGCTAATTATCCAAACTATTTACCTCTAGATGAGAATTAATATAAATTCATTCTTCTTCCCTAGTGTTTCAAGCAAATGAACAAATGAACCAAAGGAAATTGTTCTTTCTGTCCCTAGTAGGCTGCTAACCATATAAAAAATTGTACTGATTAATTAAAACTGCTTTTTAAAAGAACTAATTAAACCAGAGGAAATCCTTGCCCACATAAATTAGTTTGTTTACAGAGCAATACTGATTTATTTGAATTTGGTAATCTAGGTCAGGACTCTGAAATATTTGCATCCTTCATGTTTAACATACTATTTAGACTGTACACATTTTGTTTTAGTGCACTGAAGGAATGAAACTTTTGAGAAGGTGTAATAAGTCTGACACTCTTTTATAGCAGGTAAACTCAATTAAGGCATCATCATTGCTTGATAATACGAAGTCAGCTGTGCTTACAGAGATACACTCATGACCAGTTTGCTAATTCCAAATTTATGTTGAAATTTATATTTTCATTACTTTAATAAAATTGTTTTAAAATAAGCATTTATTTTAACTATATTTGTGGGTAAACAAGGCCTTCGGCAAACATCACCACAGGATACCTAACAAATTGAACAGACTGGGAATATGCTTTCAAATAGCATGTTTCATTGTAAACATCTTCAAATTCTAACTTAAAAATTGAATCTGGGAGTATACATAGGAAAGCAAATTAGTTATAAGTCTTCTACAGTACATGCAAAAGCTGCTGTTCCTTTTGCTGGTGGAGCCTCAAACCACTGAGACGAAACTGCTTCTTTTGTCTCTCAGATAATATAGAAATCTGCTTATCCATGAAGATCTAATTCTTCATGCTTCTTGCACAGAAAAACTTGCAATTTTACTGTTTCTTTCAAACTTGTATTAGATGTGCTTCAAAGAAGCACATCCAGTTACAAACAATTGAAAAATCTGCGAATTATTTATATACACATCCTTATTTTGTGTGTGTGTGTATAACCTGCATATGTATATGTGTTGACTTGTCCAACAAAGAATTCCCAAAATACTACAAATATCAATATCTATATCTATAGCTATCTACCTACATTGTCCATAAGTATCTAAGGTCTGGGAGGCAAGGGGATGAGGCCAGGCTCTTTTCAGCAGTGTGTGGCAATAGGACAAGTGGAAACAGCCACAAACTGGAGCATAGGAAGTTTTACACAAATGTGGGTAACATTCAACACGGCAAAGTGCAAGGTTTTGCATTTGGGCCGGGAGAACCCCAGGCACCCGTACAGGCTGGGAGGAGTGGTCCTTGAGAGCAGCCCTGCAGAGAAGGACCTGGGGGTCCTGATGGACGAGAGACTGAACATGAGCCAGCAGTGCGCTCTGGCAGCTCGAAAGGCAAATGGGATCCTGGGCTCCATCAGGAGAGGGGTGGTCAGCAGGTACAGGGAGGTGATTGTCCCTCTCTACTCGGCTCTTGTGAGGCCCCATCTGGAGTACTGTGTCCAGGTGTGGAGCCCTCAGTACAAGGAAGACATTGAGATTTTGGAAAGGGTCCAGAGGAGGGCGACTAAGATGATCGGGGGCTGGAGCACCTCCCCTATGAGGACAGGCTGAGGGAGTTGGGCTTGTTCAGCCTGGAGAAGAGAAGGCTGCGGGGTGACCTCATTGCAGCCTATCAATACCTGAAGGGAACCTACACCCAGGAGGGGAGTCTTCAAAAGGGCTGACAACAGCAGGACTAGGGGAAATGGATCCAAGTTGAAGGAGGGAAGATTTAGGTTGGATGTTAGGGGGAAGTTCTTTACAAGGAGAGTGGTTAGGCCCTGGAACGGGCTGCCCAGGGAGGTTGTGGATGCCCCGTCCTTGGACGTGTTCAAGGCCAGGTTGGACGGGGTCCTGGGCAACCTGATCTGAATGTGTATGTTTGGTGGCCCTGCTAGGCAGGGGGGTTGGAACTACATGATCCTTGAGGTCCCTTCCAACCCGGGTGATTCTGTGATTCTGTGTGTGATTGTGGGTAAGAACTTTTTCACAATGATGGTGATGGAGCACTGGAACAGGCTGCCCAGAGAGATTGAATATCTCTGGAGATATTCAAGATCCGCCTGGACACCAAGCAGTGCAACCAGGCTCTAGGGAGCCTGCTTTGGCACAGGGGTCTAGAGGTCTTTTCCAGCCCTAAAATTCTGTGATTCTGTAATTCTGTGGATATTGAGGTAGTTAAAATTGTTTTGACACAGAGTCAGCATTTGTGGTTTACATTCATCTTTATAATGCACAGTTACTTAAAACCTTTATCTAACTTACTTAACAGGTGACCAGAAATTTGTTGCCTTCACAATTACTTCTGCTCTTGTTAGCACCAAAAAAGGGGCTGGATTCATACTCTGCTCTTGGATTTGTTTTAACAGCATGTGTGGTCCAGTTTGTAGTTTAGATTGGAACAGAGTTCAAAAAAGCAGAAGTCCAGCAAAGCATTGTGCAACATTTCCATGTTTACTGTACTGGTTGCACTGGATAAATACCCTCAGTGATACTTACTATTTCATAAATAAATAACAATCTTCAATTTTACAAGGATACTACTTGATTTCCAAGTAAATATTATAAATGGAAAAGGCAAATTAAAAAGAAAAAAAAAGAAAAAAAAAAGAGGCACTGAATACAAATATATACTTAAGATAAGTTTATGTATGCAGTTAACCCTTGCAGCACTGCATTTGCAGGATCCAGGATATTAATATTCCAGAATTACTAATTATATCTTGGCTCCAACTTCTTCTAAAAGACAATACCTTCTTTTTCAGAGTCCTCGAATTCTATAAGAAGAGAAGATAATTGTCACTCCTTTTTATACTTTGCTCCCACAGCATAGATAGAAGCACAGTTGGTTTTTAATAGATCAATTCACTCTAGTTCCACCTGTCCAGGTCACTTTCCACTTCCCCTTATCTGCTGACGCTACAGTATTTCCCCTATGACCAAGAAGATGCCAGTGGCAGACCCTCTGGAGTTTTGGAGAGCTGAGGCAGAGATTGTATCTATGGAAACCTTTAGATGATGTGTGAGTTACACACTTAATTCATTGCAACTCTTCACATTGAACTAGCTGTATATAATAGGTCAGAGAAAAACTCTGCCCTTTCAGGAGTCAAAGGCAGTAACAGGGCAAGCTAAAATGCCTAAAAGCACCATGCCCAACAGCAATGGATCTTCCTTATAGTACATCTTCTCCATCACTGAAATCAGCAATATCTCCAAGAAGCAGCAAAGATTAATGTTCTGTAATGATCTTACAACAGTGTGACAAAAAAAATCAAATAACTCTGCTTTTCTCCTGAGTAACAGCATCCTGATGTTCCATCCTGCATACCTGCCAGCTCATCTGGGCCTGTCTGCTGGCAGGCAACCTGGGACCATCTTCACACATGGCACCCACCAGAGGCTATACAGTTGACATTAAATAGTCCCCTCACAGTCCTCTGACGCTAATTCAGTGAACTTTGCTCTCCCATTTGCTCCCAAACCATGTGTCATGACATG
Source organism: Centrocercus urophasianus (assembly GCF_019232065.1). Lineage (NCBI taxonomy): Eukaryota > Metazoa > Chordata > Aves > Galliformes > Phasianidae > Centrocercus > Centrocercus urophasianus. The sequence goes on along the minus strand of NW_024884833.1, from coordinate 13,243,062 downwards.
CAGCACATAGACTCAAGCACCTTTGCTTTGAACAAATCACACAGTCAATCTGCAGCACATTGTGTGGAAAAAGGCTATAAAGTGTACTACATCAAGGACAGTCCCAAACTGAATGGTGTGCAAATGGATGTGACCAACCTGTTCCAGAAGGGATCAGTCTGCATACATGCAAGAAAATCTGAAATAACTGGCCTGAGGGTCAGTTACTGGATGCCCTTAATAAAGCTCATAAGACTTCACACTGGAAAAAATAACCTTAAAAATTTATAGTCACTAACTAATTAGTCCTACAGCATTAATTACAGTAACACCAGCTAAGCCTCATCAAATTTGGGTGACTTTCAGTAAGTACAATTATTTACTATTGCTCTACTTCTTTTTTTTTTTTTTTCTTTCTCTCCCACTCCCTCTTCTTTCTTCCCTTTCTCTCCTTCTACTGCCTTCTTCCTCCCCTACCCTCCCCTTCTCTCTCAATTTCCTCTTTCTTTCTTGCACTTTCTCCCTCTCTTCGTTTCCCTCTATTGCTTTCTCCCTTCCTTCCTTCAATTCTCTCCTTTCTCCTATAACTAAAGGGAGAGAAGGGATGATCACACTGGAAATACCTGCACATGACAGTTCATGTTTTGGATACAATTCATGTCCAGTTCGGGTGACTAACTCTGGATGCTGATCTCCCACACAACCCTGTAGACTCAATAACAAGCTGCATTCCATGAAATGTGAAGCAAAATCCTCATCTTGCTGGCTTCACTTGCCCTTTCTTTCTCCACTTCAACAAAAACTACCACAGATCATGCTGGGAATCTCTAAATCTTTTCCTTTTGTAACATTATAGAGTGTAAAAGTTACAGTTTATGGGTCTCTGACGGTACATCAACTCCAGGAAATTAGCAGTAGTGCACGTCCATGGTCACTCATCTGCACAAGCTACTGTGAGTGAAATAATCCTAGTGGGTCATTTCTAGTGAATGAATGCAGGTGTGCGAGCAGGACTTTCACCTCCTGCCATGATCCCCAGACACCAACAGAAAACCTGAGAGAATGACTGGCAGAGTTGAGTAAGAGGCTATCATTCACCGACAGGTGAAGAAATGCTCTGTCAGAACTGACAGAACCTAATTATTACAGAAAAAGTTGCTCTCTAAATACAGATCTCCATCAGGCACATACTGAGACATTACCAGATGCACAAACAGAAATCTTCATCAATTCACAGGATTCCTGAAAACATTTTCAATAACTGTTGTAAATCTATTCATGTGTAGAAAAAGCAACAAATCCAACAAAAAATTGTCCCTAAAAATCTTTTAGAATCATAAAATCATAGAATCCTCAGGGTTGGAAGGGACTTTAAAGGTCATATATCCCAAGTCCTGTGCAACAAGCAGGGACATGCAAAACATCATCAGGCTGCCCAGGGTCTGATCTGGACACATGCAGGACCTTGCATTTGGCCTTGCTGAACTTCATGAGGCTGGCACGGGCTCACCTCTCAGGCTGTCCAGCTCCCTCTGAGTGGCATCAACCACACCACTTTGCATGGCGTCACCTGCAAATTAGCTGAGGACACTGTCCATGTCGCTTACAAAGATGCTAAATGGCACCAGTCCCAGCACCAATCCCTGAGGAACACCACTCATCACCAGCCTCCACTTGGACACTGAGCCATTGACCGCAACTCTCTGAGTGTGAGCATACAGCCAATTCCTTACCCAACAAGTGGTCCATCCATCAAATCCAACTTAGTGACCAGGATATTGCGTAGGGCAGTATCAAACACTTTGAACAGGTCCAGGTGGATGACATCAGTTTCTCTTCCTTTATCCAGTGACACTTTGACTCCATTCCAGCGGGGGGTACAGCCATGGGAGAAGCAAGCCATGAAATCTGGCTTTCCTGCTTTCCTTCTAAAAATTCTCTTCATTGATGTGACATTACAAAGTCTTTGTGGTCACCCAGCAACTGGTACTGGTGCCACCACTCAGTTGCTGCCCAGATGCTGGTGCTGCTGGTGACTTGACTGAGCTCAGGTCAGAGTGACAGCCAGAAAGCAAGTCACAGAAAGGTGCAATGTTCAGCTCAAGGCTTTCCCTACTCCCCCTCTTCCACTTGTCCTTCCTGTTTATCAGCAGCCTTGGCCATTCTGGACACCCCTCCTGGGCCACAGTTATGTGGGATATAGCTCCTTAGGACATGGAGAAGCTGGACACTGGCATGGCAAGCCAGAATTATTTACTAACCACCATACCCCCAGGACCAGTTTTAGTTTTCATTTCAGCACCTGAATCCATGGAAGTGCTCCGCAAGAACAGCACAGAGCTGGTCCTGCTCGGCAGCATCTTCTCTGTGGTGATTTACCTGAGGAGAAGAGCCAGGAGGTGCCACAGAGAGGTGAGTAACAGAAGTCAGGCCATCCAGATGATGCCCAAGTTTCTCAGGAAGAGGCCCAACCCAGCTGCAAAGATCTCAGGTCCCCAAAGCCCTTTTCGTCATACTCCCAGCCCTTTCATTTCCAAAGAGGACCAGAAACTCTCAGCTGCCCCAGGGATACTGCCAGAACTGCTGCAAATGCTGCAAGCTGCTCTGCCAACTGAAGGCAAACCTTGCCTTGATGGAGTCATACTAAAACGTGTGAGACACTGCTACCAGCAGGAGGATGTTTCCAAGAGGCAAGACATGGCAAGATCATGTGCAGATGGGGAAGAAAGCAGAGCCTTGTCTCTGCATACCAGTACAAGCATAGCTCCTGAGAGCTCCAGAGCAGCTGTAAACTGAAGGGGATCTGGCCAGAGACACCATCACTGTACCAGGGCACTGCCACAGGACAGGAAAGGAGCAGGAAGCTATCCAACTGCAGAAAAAGCAAAGCTGGAAGCAAACAGACCCCTAAGACTGCTCAATTTTATTGTGTATTCTAAATCTAATTCTGTATTGTATATAGAATAAATATGTTTGATTTTATTAGAACAAAATCATGCATTTGCTTTCTCTTGTAGTATAAGAGAGGGTAATTCTAAAGTAATAACCTCTTTTCACCTCATTTTCTGGGAAGTTCTTTTCTGTACATTGTGGTGTCTGAAATAGTGAACTATAGCCCAAAGGAGAGACACGTTCAGTAGTACCTCAAAATTATATGAACTCATCAATCATATTTTCACCACAAAGAAACCTGAACACTAAAGACAGCTGGTGACTTCTAATAATACCACCCTGCCCTACTGCTCATGCACATAGCACTGAGAGCAAGCATAGATCAGGGGACGCGGAGGCAACACCCCCTGTGCTGGCACCCCATACTTAACATTCTGGATCACAGCTTCCAGGGTTCTCACCTGGGCCCCAGTAGACAGGCAGACCACAGAAACACAGAATATTTTGGGTTGGACATGCAGAGCATCATCAGGTTGCTCAGAGCCTCATCCACCCTGGCCTTGAAAGTCTCCAGGAACGGGTTATTCACCACATCTCAGAACAATCTGTTCCAGTGCCTCATCACCCTCACTGCAAGACTTTTTCCTTATATCCAACCTAAATCTACCCCCTTTAAATTTGAAACAGTTTTCCCTTGTCCTATCAACTCGGACCCTGCTGAAGAGTCTCTCACCTTCTTTCTTGTAGCTTCGCTTTAGATACTGAAAGGTCACCATCAGGTCACCTCACAGCCTTCTCTTCTTCAGCCTAAACAGTACCAGCTTTTTCAGCCTGTCCTCAAAGGAGACGTTTTCCACCCTTGGGATCATTTGTGTGGCCATCCTCTGGATGTGCTCCAATAGGTCCATGTTTCTTGTACACTGAGGACTCCACATCTGAATGCAGTACTCCAGGTGAGGCCTCACCAGCACAGAGTAGAGGGGCAAGATCACATCCCTTGACCTGCTGGCCCCCATTTTTTTATGCAGCTCAGGACACAGTTGGCCTTCTGGGCTGCAAAGGTATATTGCTGGCTCATGTCCAGCTTACCATCTACCAGTATCCCCAGATCCTTCTCTGTAGGACAGCTCATTTCAATCATTTCATTCCCCAGCTTGTAGTGATTATTGCCTGGCCATGGTGCAAGATCTTGTATTTGCATTTGTTGAACCTTATGCATTTCTACTGTGCCCACTTCTCAAGCCTGTCTAGGTACCTCTGGATGGCATTCCATTCCCCTGGTGTGTTGACTACACTCCACAGCTTGGTGTCATCAGCAGACCTTTTAAAAGTTAGCGTTCTGATTTTACTCTTTGCCTGTCTCATATTCCTCTGGAGCATGAACTCAACCATAGCACGGTCTCTACAGGTCAGCCAGCCTCCAATCCTGATGTCACCAATCAGCTCATTTGCACTGATGAGAAACAGATCCAGTACTGCATCCCCCATCTATTACTCTGGCTCTGGAACCTATCCTCAGTGCATTCCAGGAGCCTCCTGGACTGCCCATCTCACCATGCTACTTTTCCAGCAAATATCCACGTGGTTGAAGTCCCCCAGCAGGATAAATGCTTGCAATCAAGATGCCTCCTGTAGCTGGAGTAAGAAGGCCTTATTGACAGGCTTCGTTTGACCGAGTGGCCTGTAGTAGATACCAACCACAATGTTCCCTTTGCTGGAATTTGAGAGAAATTTACCAAATTTAATGTTTATGTGAATGTGAACTGCTAAATTTTAAGCTAAACTACCTTTTTATTATTATTATTTTCACATTTTCTATATACTCCTGCAACATGATGGAAAGCACAACAGTGACAACAGAACAGCAAGATCCCAGGCTACAGCATGTTAGGATTTGCTCAAATGCAACAGCAGTGGGCACAGAAATAAGGGAAAGAAACTGCTTGCCTACAGAAGGCTTCAGATATGCAGGGACCTCCACAGAAGTACCTTTCTCACAGAAGTACCTCCTCTGCCAACCCTTACATGAGATTTGGGAAGGGATGGAGCCTAGTCCCACCCCTTCCGGTCACTCAGGTGCACTGCATGCACCTGAGCTCCCCTTGGTTTTTCCTGCCTTCCCAACAGATGCTCAATCACTGTTTCAAGCCACGACTTAGCATTTTCACTACAACTCCCAGTGTAAAATAGGTCAGATAATTTTTAACACTGCAAGAATGAAAAACTAAGAGATGAGAAGATCCACCAGGAAAGAGCTTAAGATAAAACAGAGGAAAAGATACCAGGCTTAAAAAAAAAAGTGCCATAACCAATAGGAGATTCCTTTTCTATCTGCCATAATGACTGTTAGTGGTAGAAGACTTATTCTGTAATAGCTTGGAAAATTATTATTAGAGAACAACACTGACTGTTTTACAGAAAAGGATGGCCTATTTTAGAATTTAAATAACAACCAGATCCTATTTTACTGTCCAGTCATGACATATTTTCCAAATGATTCTTTGTGAAAAAGAGTTGCTTTCCCGCATACTCTTAAGTCTACTCTGAGAACCCAAAAGCTGAATTTGGCAAAACTGCTTCTACTGCCTGAAAACCTGCAGCTAAGAAGAGAGGTCAGAGATTTTTTCCATTGGTTTAGATTCACAGAAGGCAAGACTTCCTTCCTCCAACAAAGCACCACGCACCCCAAAGCCCCCAAGTGCCAAACAGCACAAACAGGGACAGAATCCAAATGCCAGACTGGTATGTCTTTAAGCACTTTATGGTAACTTCTTTTCAAAGGATATATAAACCTAGATGTGCAAGATCATACTCCAGATGGTTAAAGGTGCGACAAGTGGAATGCCAGCTATTTTGCCATAAGACTTGCTCAGTTGTTTGAAAGGAAATAAAAATTCTAAGCTTCAAATCAGCATTTCCATTATTAATACCATTATTAATGTAGGAAATCCTCCTTCCTTAGCTGAGGGGCATCACAAAGTTGCACGCACCTCTGCTCCGTACCCGGCCCTCCCGACCGCTGCGGTGTGCGCAAGATGTCTATTCCCTGCGCTCGGGTGCGCCTTCCGCGGCCGTCTCGTCCCCACCGGGACGCAGCGCTACAGCGAAGGCTCCTATGCTCCCCCTCCTGGGGCTCTGAAGTTCCGCGGCTGCTTTCCTCGCAAAGTTACGGCCCCGTGTGCTTCGAGGCGAGGAGCAGGCGCTGCACGACGGATTTTGCAGATGGAGTCAGGAGCTGCGTGGAAGCAGAGCACGTCGCCTGGCTGTCCAGAGGGCAGCCCCTTTGTGACAGACACAGCGGCTCCAACTCTCCCCCGCTGGGAAAGATCGGAAGGCCCCCTGGTTCCTCATCGAAGGATCTTGCCCTCCAGTCTCACCCCCGTACGCGTGGAAGAAGCCTGTCCCCCCATCTCCATGGGGCACAGCCCGGGTCGCTCTCTCCAGCCACCAGGCTGAACTTGCAAACCCGGGCAGCTGGCACTATGCATGTACTGCACTCTGCCTAAATGGCATTTGACATTATTAATCACGCAATTAAACAAGGATTAAAATAAAGGGCAAAAAAAACTAGTTGGATGGCTGCTCTGAAGGCAGTTTTCATGGATTTGGGAGCAAATACATCGTTTGCACCAGAAAGGGCAGAGCCGTATTGAGGAAGGACCACTAGCAGCGTTAAAAGCGACCACAATGGAGTGAGCGCGTGTGCTGGCCGCTCAGCACATCCATCACACTGGCCCCGGACGCACCACGCCGTCTCCCACCCTTCCACGCGCTCTCAGACATCTCGCAGCGCTCGGATCCCCGAGTTTCTGGGAAATACATTTAGCCCTAATTTTTGTGACAGATGGAGTTCATAGTCTCAGGATGAAAAAAAAAAAAAAAAAAAAAAGCGCCAGTTTTGACAGGCAGCAGATTCCGCTGCCCCTGGCGGTCGGAGGCGATGGTGCTCTGGAATTAAGGTAGCACGAACTTGAAAGGCAGAGGGTAAACGCGGCACTGTTCATTTTGTTTTGCTCCTCTCCTTGCACCTGGATGTGAGCACTGCCGTGTCTAGTTCCTTAAAAGCAAATTAAAAGCACGGAGAGTACCACAGGTGGGCAGGGCGGTTTTCTTTCTGTGAAAATCCTCTTAGCTAGCAGGTTTCAAACCAGCTTCTATTGGTGGGCAGACCTGCACGAAGTACCACACAACTACACTGATCCTCGCAGCACTTCCGCTGGTCAGGATCCTACGTCCGCGCACAACCACTAAAGGCAGTAAGCTGAGCTTGGTGTGTGTACCATTGGTAGGGTGTATTAAGTGGCATTGCTGAGGACGCAGCAAGCCGCAGTACTTACATGGTTGCAGGACCCCGCTACCAGCACGTCGGGACGGAGAACGGACAAAGCCACCCTCCGGAGCCCGGAGCGCCAGCCTTGCCCCCACGTGAGCCGTACGGAGCGCATCCTCCGCTCCGCTCGGGGATGTGCCTTCGCCCCGTGGCTGCGCAGGACCGCGCCGCCTTAACGGAAGGAGGGGCTCCTCGGGGGGGCTGTCATTCTCGTTAAGCCTTTCCTTTCAAGCTTTGAATGTGAGCTGCCCTCCAGCCCCCCTTTTCGCTTCCCTCACTCCAGCAGATCGTAAAGAGAGGAGGGAGGGGAAGAAAAAAAAAAAAAAAAAAAAAAAAAAAGTTTCAACAACAGGCTGGGCCAATGGCAAGTCGCAGAGCTGGAAAAGGGGGCCGAGCGAAGGGAGAAAAAAGTGGAGAAAAGGAGAAAGAGAGCAAGAGAGCACAGGCTGGGGGATGTGTAAAAGAAGAAGCGTTGCTAATTTTTTTTGTTTGTTTGCTTTTCCATGCATGCATAATGAGGCCTAATCAGAGCACGTTGCCGCTGCTCGGAAGGCACTTTTGTATTTAAAGCCTTGCAAAGAAAAAAAGATCCGCAGACGGATCCGCAGAACAGCTTGCAGGGCTTGTTGACAACAGCAGCAGCATCAGTCGCCCAGAGAGAAAGAGACCTCGAAGCCGGCCTTCCTGCCTTCCCCGCGCTGCCTTCGCGCTGACGGGGAGAGATTTCTCTTCTCTGCTGCCCGAAGTGCGACCCGAGCCCAAGGGAGCAAGCAGAGCCGGCACCGCCTGCGGGATCGGAGCGGCTGGCATGTGCAGAGATGCTGCGAGCGGAGAGTTAAGAGCTCACGAGAAGGCAACGGCAGCAGCCGGGCATTTATTTTGTGCAAAAAAAAAAAAAAAGAAAAGCGAAAGAGACACGGAATTGCATGAGGATCGGGTCAGCACCATGAGTTCTCCCGACGCCGCCTTCAAGTCCCCAAGTGCACTCCGAAGCCGCGCTCCTCCGCGCGCCGCTCTGCGCTGAGTTCCACGCCGCCGCGGAGCCGCCGAGCCGAACCAGACCGAGCCGGGCCGGGAGCAGCGCCTGCGGCGCTCGGGGCGGCCCGGGGCGACCGCTTCGCACCGCGGCTCCGCCGTTTTCAGCGACAGGGGGCCGCAGCCCGCGCGGATGGATTGATGCGAGGAGACCTCATGCGCACGGCCGGCGGGAGTTCTGCAAACTTTCCGAGCGGCGGCAGCTCCTTCTCTTCTTCATTATCCTCGCCCGGCGGCTCCTCTCCCCCGCTACCCCGCGGCAGCAGCCGCCTCCGCCGCCCGCGATGCCGGCCCGCCCGCCCGCCTGGCTGTGGCTGGTGGCGGCGCTGGGCGCCGTGTGGCCGCCCCGGAGCTCTCCGGTGCAGGGCCGGCGGCTGATCTGCTGGCAGGCGGTGCTGCAGTGTCAGGGGGAGCCCGAGTGCAGCTACGCTTACAACCAGTACGCCGAGGCGTGCGCCTCGGTGCTCCTGCAGCAGCAGCCGGCGGTGGGCGGCGGGGACGGGCCGGCGGCCGCCGCAGCCTCGGCCGCCTCCCGGCGGCGGTGCCCCAGCCACTGCATCGCGGCCCTCATCCAGCTCAACCACACCCGGCGCGGCCCGGCGCTGGAGGACTGCGACTGCGCGCAGGACGAGAACTGCCGCGCTACGAAGCGCGCCATCGAGCCCTGCCTGCCCCGCACCAGCAGCCCCGCGACCGGCGGCGCGGGGGGCGGCGGGCCCGGCGGCGGCGCGGGGGGCGGCCCCGGCGTGATGGGCTGCACGGAGGCGCGGCGGCGCTGTGACTGGGACAGCCGCTGCAGCCAGGCGCTCAACCGCTATATGGCCTACTGCGGGAAACTGTTCAACGGGCTGCGCTGCACGCCCGAGTGCCGCGCCGTCATCGAGGACATGCTGGCCGTGCCCAAGGCCGTGCTGCTCAACGACTGCGTCTGCGACGGGCTGGAGCGGCCAATCTGCGAGTCGGTCAAGGAGAACATGGCCCGCCTCTGCTTCGGCGCCGACGTGGGCAGCAACGGCGCGGGCAGCAGCGGAGGTTCGGACGGCGGCCTGGAGGAATACTACGACGAGGACTACGAGGAGGAGCCGAGCCAGAAGGGGAGGGACGAAGCTGAGGACAATGCGGGCCCGGAGCCCGGCTTCCCCATGCAGGCGGATGGTGCCGGCCGGGACTCCGGCGCGGCCTGGGCGCTGCTGGCCTCCATCTTGCTGCCGCTTCTACCGCCGCTCTAGCCTCCCGCCCGGCCCTGGCCACGGCCCCGGCCCCGGGCAGGGCTTCCCCGCTTCCAGGCGAGCGGACAGTTAGTCCCGCCGTTATCCGGGCGCCTCCCCTGCGTGTCTGTCCCCGTGTGCACTATGCAATGCGTCCCGGCCGCCTGGCGCTGCGGTCCGCGGTGAGGTGAGGGGAAGGACCTTAAATCGGCTCCCCGCCGCCTCGGAGGGAGGGAGAGGAAGAGAGGGCACGGCCGCGTGTCTGTAGCGATTTGACATGAAGGTTAGAAAGAGGCGAGGTGCCCAAATTGCTGCCAAAGCTATTGCCCGGCAACCTGACTGTCACTCGGTACCGCTGTGCCCGGTGCTGCGCTGCATCTGCCGCTTACTGAGCTTAGGAGAGCACCGGCTGAGCGAGGTGAGGTGGTTCGCAGCGCTGCCTCTTGCACACAAGTCTGCCCTAACGCAGCGGGCCGGCAGCCGCCTCTCCTAACCTAGGGGCACACAAAAATGATTCTTTTCAAAGAGAGTTGTTGGCTGTCGCAAACAATGCAACTTGTCTTCCAAAAGAGCTCTGCACTGCCATCTTCGAAAGACACTTTTAAACTCAGAACATGTATGTTCACATATGCTGAGAAGCTATATTGCCTCTTGTATCAGGGTGCTGACCTCTGGTAAATCTTTATATAGAGATGTATTTAAAACTGGGATTTGTTACCAGTCGCTCTTCTTTGTTTATACAATTTTATAAATTGTATGCTTTTGGGGATAATTTATTTAAGAAAAAAAAATAAAAGTTTTAAATCCACATCCTATTTGCCAGGTAATCACATGCGCTAGTCATTTCTGGAAAGGTACAGGTTTTGTTTTAAGTGTAAAGGGATACCAGCAGCAACGATTCACTGACGTATTTTCTAGAACACCGAATGTACAGTGTATTTTATAGATTTGGAGTTAACATTCTTATTTGGAGAGACTTTATGAACACTGTAGAATTGTATGTACACATTTCTGAGCTGCCTTAAACCTAGTATTTTTTATAGAAGGCATAACAAAGGCCTGTGTTTCAAATATGTATGGCTTTTTGTACTTTATAAATGTTTAAATTAGTAAAGAAAGAGCTTTAAATAATGGATGTGGTGAAATTGTTTTCCAGGGACACTTGAACTCTCAGCTCCTGAGATTGGAAGGAGGGGGAGAGCAGGGGAGGGGAGGACGGGAGCCAACCGCAGAACAACAAACCAAAAACAACCAACAAGCAAAAATCTATGCCTGCCTGTAATACTTTACATAGATGTAAATTACTGGTATTCTTACGTTAATGAATAATTACGTGCAACAAGTAAATACAGCTTTGAAAATACTACTTTAAAAGAGTGGTTGATTTTTATAATGCGTTGGCATGGCAACATGCTGGTGCCAGAAGATAGTGAAGCGATTCAGGGACACTGCCCCTGTATGTGTGTAGAATTGCTTGTGCACTGTGCTTTCTTCTTGAAGTGGAGGCATGTTGCTCCACTGACACCCTTAGAAATACTCCCTGCCACGCGAACAAGGAAACGGTGAGAAATGCAGAATGCAGAGCCTTCATGCAGGCTGTGGTGTGTGCATCTAGGAGGGTGCTGCAAAATGTGCGTGAGTTATCATTCATCCTGTCTTGTCCCACATTGAATAACACAAAAGTAAACAAACGGAGGGGATCAGCAATTACCAGATCTTGTAATACCGTTCTGAAGAGTTGCTTTGCGTTGTGCTGAAGCCTGGTTTGCTGCCAGAGCTACTGATCTACACTCAAACGCCCTTAGATAAATAATTACACTCTTAAGCTGTGTTGAGTGCTGATACACTTGACCTTGTAAATAGAAATGTTTGCAGTAGGAATAAACTCCAGCATTGGAAAATCTTTTAAACATTAACACAAAAGACAAAGCTCAGTCCTCTAGGGATTTGAGTTTGGACTGCGTCAAGCCAGGCGCACACACACACACATACACACACAAGTTAAAAAAAAAAAAAAAAAAAAAAAAGTTTATTTATCTTTTATTCATGGTGTTTATTTAAAGCTTTTCATTTTAAATGCAGTGATTGGAGGGCAAGTCAGAAGTTTAAAAGCTACCACAAATAAACTTTGACTGAGGGGGCAACAGATTAGCAAGATAGTGTCTTTTTCATCTTACCAGATCTTGACAGAGGGCAAGTCCACATCTGCCTGTTGTGTAAATCAATGAAATTAGAAATCCTCGCTTCTGGATTAGTTATTTCAGTGACAGATTATTATTTCTTTGGGGGTGTGAACTTGATTAAGATTGTCCAGTAACACACACGGAGGCACGCGTGCACGCGCATACCGACCCCCAAATAGCTATGATTTCAAACAAGTATATGAGTATGCTGTGTGGCTGTGATCTGAAGTTTGTTTTTTTAAAGTCGTCTGAGTGGTTGAGTAAACTTTTTGTTAAAACAAAGCTGGAAATGTTGTTTCCTCAAGAAGAGAACGGAGCATCTGGGTGAGACTTGTGAATAGCATCAGCTTTCTTTGCAAAACACTGGGTCTGCTGTTCTGCAGAGATGATCCTAAGTAGTCTCTGGTTCTTCAGGAGATGCTCAGGAAGACATTTTCACTTTACCAACACTTGTGCCAACAAGGACTAACTCACTGTTGATGAAAAATTAATTCCCACTTAAAAAGCCTCTATTTTTCTTCAGCAAGGAGTAAAGACAGTTGCACTAGAAAAGAACCAATAATTAACATCTACAATAAATTCAAGACCTGATTTTACAGGCTCCTGTCAAAATCATCTGCCTGGAATAAATCAACACTGAGCAATTCTAGGGGGAGAAGACTCATCTGTATGCTTCCTTCCCCATGGAAAGAGGATTGCTTTAATTTAAATAATTGCACAATAAATACAGCTGAACTAATTTTGTCCCACAAATGCCTTCTCTTATGGAGATAACTGTGTCATGTTTGTCATGTTGTCAGAGTAAGCACATTTCCAGGAAGAATGGCTCAGTGTGTTGGTATGTGTCCCAGCCTACAAAGCCAGTGCAGATGTTGATGTCTATCAAATTCGTATTTCTTCTGCTTGATTTTGAGACAAATGGAAATTCTTGAAATGTCAAGGGATGTAGTAAGGACAGTTTTAAATGAAGAAAAAAAAAAATCTCACATTCCCTGACAGAGGAAGATTTTCCACAGGAAAAGAAGTTCTGGTTTGTATAGATGTTTGAAAGTGCTCTTTGCCAAGGTCCTGTCTAGCCAGTCTCTTCTGAGGGGGAAGAAACTCTACCATTCCATGTAAAATAATCCAGTAGGTTCTGCTCCCTTTTCATTCCCACTTACCAGATTTGAATTCTTGGTGACAGTTTATTTGTCTTTGGAGGCACTTCAGTGACAAATGTTTAAGGGAGTGTGGGACAATGGTGGAGAACAAGGAGGCAGTTCATTGAACTGACAGTGACCATACAGTAAATAGAGGGAGATTCAAGCTTCACTGATCACCCAAGCACACAGCAAAGCTTTTGTATGCAATCACAATGGACATAACATAAGGTCTCTGTTTATTTTTAATGATATACAGTGATGTATGTACAGACAGACATAAGTAACTTTCAAAATTCTTATGAAACAAATCCTTACAATGAGGAAAAGACCTGATTTGGCCATTCTTTTACTGTCTAATTGAAAAGTCTGATGGATTTTAGCTGCAGTGCCTCCTCCATTCCTTGTAAGATCTGTCAATGTACCAGATCTCTCACTGCCAGCATGCGTGTATAATGTATATCCATGGCAAGGATGCAAGGGTGACTGCAGACAACTTTACAGTTCCATTTCGGTGAGTTAGAAAACCATTCAGAATTGAATGAATACTTGCTTTTTAGTTTGTTTTTGTTGCTTTTTTTTAATCGTTGTTTTAAGTTCACTGGAAGGGGATGAGAGCAACGCCAGAATAGACATGGTGCAAGCAGAGACAGTAGTGGGACACAAAATTGTCACCAGCTGAGTCATGGAAAACACAGCTTGAGGGGCTGAGTTGCATTGTATTTTCAGTGTCACTAAAACAAATTCAGACTTTCAATTGATTTTGTTCCTGTCCTCAGTAATAACGCAACACACTGCCACACTGCCTGTGATAAGTCACTGCGAGTCATCAGGAGAACTAGGCAGTCTTGCAGAACAAAACATTTTCAACTGGGAAGAGCAGTGTTTCTGTGTGAGATTTAGAGTTTGCGATACGGATTGGTAACCAGTAAAGTCGAAAGTTACTGTATTTTACTCGAGGCATTGGCTGTGGTAGACAGTTGAAAAGGCTCACACTGACTGTCTGAATGACATAAGTAATGCGCTATTAGCATAAATACTTTCTAAGACATCCATTTAATCAATTTCTTAAATAACAGAATGATCTACTACAAAATAGTGGACTGTATACACTATATTTTGGCACAAAGATGGTCATTCTCCCACTAGTAACCAGGGGCTCTAAATAAATGATTTCAACAATGTTTTATTAAAGGAGGACAAGAGCCCTCGAGCTGCATTAATCGCGGAGAAGTCGAGTGGCACTTTTGTTATGGAAATGTTAAACACATAATAGTTCAGGCAAACAATGTGGAGCCACTTCATTCTCTCAGCCATGCTGACACCTCTTAAAGAGGAACTGCAGGGAAGGATGTGGGAAAGATTTGCTTTCTGAGGAAGCTTTCAGCTAATATTTTGGATATTTACTTCCAAAACTCAGGCAGTGCAAATGTAACTGAAGGGCATAAAAATATAACAATAAAGAGGGATGATTTATGCAGCTACTACCAATAATCAGCATTTGGTACCCAAATTCAAGACAGCCATTGACAGAAAAACCTTTTTTAAATGTTCTTTTCATGAATTTATTATAAGCTAAACGGTTATTAATGTAAAGGGTCTATGTTCATGAAAAGAGATTATTATTATTATAAAATGGTACGCAGTCAAAACACTGCTGTGTAAAGGGAAGTTAATTTTCAAAACTGGTTATTTCAAACACGCTGGAGGAAGAAAGGCTGAAGAAAATGCATAACTATTGTGTAGAGGTTTGTAGAAGAAAGTAATCATGTACTTATCATCATGTATCATGTAATAAAGAAAAGAAACTACAAAAATTATCAAGAAGTTAGTAGAGACAGTGAAAATATCAAAAGAAAAGGTAAAAGTGATAATAATTTCAAGATTAAGCTAATCAGCTTAATTAATGTTGGCAGAGCCATCAAGGAAGATAAATGTGGTAGTAAGACAAGTATTCATCTTTGGAGAGAATATTTTTACTTTCTTCAAAAGTCAGAGAGTGAATTCACTTTCTTGTCCTTGGTGCTGCACCTGGAACAAGTTTTCAGACAACGCCTCCCTCAAGTTCAAGGACACTGAGAAACTAAAAAAGAGTGAGACTAGGAGGATGGCTAGGATTTGTGATCAGTGAGGAACGTATGAGGGAGCTGTGCTTTTGTCTGGACAAGAAGAGGCTACTGCTAATCTATAGCTACTAAACCAGGAGTTACATAGGCTACAGGACCAGACTTCAGTATTAGATGGTATGACAGAGTGCATGCATGAATTGTGGCTGGATGGTTTGGAGTGAGCATCAGCAAGAACTATGTCAGGTAAGGTAGTACACAATTTTGGTAGGATTCCCAAGGAAGCTCCAAAACCTCTGCCTTTAGGGGATTTCAAGACTTGTCTGAATAGCCCCAGCTGATTTCATTCAGTGTTGGCTGTAATACAGCTTCTAGCAGAAGGTGGGATTGGAGGGTATCCAGAGGTCCCACCAATATAATTTCCTGTAATTCTGATTTTAGTGTTTGCATGACAGTGAGAAACCAATACATTTTTTTTTACTAGATCAGGTGTAGATGAGGACTATATATGGCACACTTCAATGGAGTTGGTAATGCAGGAAGATTGCAGGGAAGAGGCAGTAGCCTAGCATGTCCGCTAGGCCAGGGTGGGTAGAAAACAGTTGACAAAGAGTCAAAGGAACTTTAGGACAGTAGAGAGCAAAGCATACCATATAGTCCATAACTTGAAGACAAGAAGGAGGAAGTGTAAGTAAGGAAACAGAGAAATGTAAGGGAATGCAATGTGGAAAAGGGAAGGTGTCTGTCTGTTGATAGCTCTTATGAACTCAAAAATGGGCAGATTGACTAGAAAAGTAAAGAAATGGGATGGGAAGAGAATTTGGAAGAAAAAGTACAGGAAGGAATTTGTTTTCCTTTCTGTGAGAAGTACTTGTATGTACACATATCTTTGGCACAGCAACTGACACAGTAACTTGTTGCCTCAACATAATAATCATAGAATCACAGAATGGCTTGGGTTCGAAGGGACCTCGGAGATCATCTAGTTCCAGTTCCCCAGGCTTGAACATTTCCAGGGATGAGGCATCCACAGCTTCTTTGGGCAGCCTGTTTAAGCCCATCCTCCCCATCCTCACAGTGAAAAATTTCTCCCTGACGTCCAATTTAAATATCCCCTCTTTTCGTTTAAAACTCTTCCTCCTTGCTTTATCACTATCAGACTATGTAAAAAGTTGCTTTCCCTCCTGTTAATAAAGCTACCTGTAAGTACTGGAAGGCTAAAATAAGCATTCTCTTCTCTATGCTGTAGGTGCCCAGCACACTCAGCCTATCTTCATAGCAGAGGTGCTTTGATCATCTTTGGTCTCACTCTGAAGGCTCCACAATTAGATCTTCCCACTTGCATGAATGCCTGTATATAAATACAGACAGTGCTGAC
Source organism: Centrocercus urophasianus (assembly GCF_019232065.1). Taxonomy (NCBI): domain Eukaryota; kingdom Metazoa; phylum Chordata; class Aves; order Galliformes; family Phasianidae; genus Centrocercus; species Centrocercus urophasianus. Next base: position 13,226,852 of record NW_024884833.1, on the reverse strand, counting down.
AATGTATTTTTAACACAGAGCTGTCTGAGCTATTACAGTGCTCTGCATAGTCATAGAACACACATTCACATGGAAATAAACATAGCTTGATATATATTCCTTCTAAACAAAAATAAAAAGCCATGTGTTTTTAGTGCCCTATATCACAAATTCAATTACCTACTACTTCAGTCACCTACTACTCTCTCCAGGGAGAGTGGCTTTTCAGTATGTAAAAGGGGGCTATGAGAAGGAAGGAGACAGACTCTTCAGCAAGGTCTGTGGTGATAGGAAAAGGGAAAATGGTTTCAAAATAAAAGAGGGAAGATTTAGACTGGATATAATGAAGAGGTTTTTGCAATAAATAAAGGTGAGGTGCTGGAACAGGATTACCTCTGGGAAGTTGGTGGATGCCCCATTCTTGGACACTTCCAAGCTGAGGCTGGACCAGGCTCTTAGCAATCTGATCCAGCTGTGGGTGTCCCTGTTCATTGCAAGGAGTTGGACTAGATGATCTTTAAGAGTACTTTCCAACTCAAATGATTCTGTAGCTCTACGATTCATGGCCTGAGTATATTTGGCTTACAATATTTTTCATTGTTTAAAAAATTGATAGGTAAGATAATTTAAATAAAACAAATATAAATGCCAGAATTCATAATTGCTCACTAGCAATGGCACTAAGCCTTCTTTTAATTCAACCAGTGGTGGCAGTTGATCATTTGCAATTAACATTGCAGATACGATCTTTATAAAGCAGTGGAATCAGAATTGCTCTGGTTGGAACAGACCTTAGAGATCATCAGGTCCACCCATAACCAAACTATACTACCCTATCTCTAACAACCCTCTGTCTGTAGCATGATGGCATTAAACATGAAGACTTCTATGCCAGCATCACTAAGATTCCTGAAATCTGATTTTGTTCCAACACAGCAGATTGAAGTCACAAAGTGGTTGCTGGAGTGCTAGTGGAAAAGAGAGTACAATCAGAGTGATTGACTTGGTAGTGGTTATCTCTTTCAAAATGTAATTATAAACTTCGTGAAACATTTTAATATCATGTAATAGTGGATTATAGCAGGAAGTAAAACAGAAACTCTTATACTATCATAGAAACTCATACTATCATATTTTTGTTCATACTAGCGTATTCAGACTATAATGTATGTTTGCAAATTAGCCTTAAGATAAAGGATGAGGGGAAGTCATATGGAATAGAAAAATAAAACTGTAGGATCGTAGAATTATAGAATGGCTTGAGCTGCAAGGGACATAGAAGTCCATCTAGCTCTACCCTTTCTGCCATGGCCAGGGTTGCCACCCAGGCTGCCCATGGCCCCATCCAATCTGGCCTTGAACACCTCCAGAGATGGAGCATCCACAAATTTTCAGGGTAGCCTGTTGTCTGCGCCTCACCACTCTCTGAGTATCATAGAATGAATCATAAGTAGTAGAATGGCCTGGGTTGAAAAGGATATAATGATCACCTAGTTTCAACCCCCTGCAGGATCACCAACTACCAGATCAGGCTGCCCAGAACCACATCCAGCCTGGTTTTGAATGCCTCTAGGTATGGGGCATCGATTACATCCTTGGGCAACCTGTTCCACTGTGTCACCACCCACTATGTAAAAAACTTCCTCCTAATATCTAATCTAAACCTTCCCTGTCTTAGTTTAAAACTGTTCCCCCTTGTCCTATCACTACTGACCCTCATAAACAGTCATTCTCCCTCCCGTTTATACACTCCTTTCAGATATTGGAAGAAGTAAAACATTTCCTGCTAACATCTAGCCTAATTCTACCCTCTTTTAGTTTATAAACATTCCCCCTTGTCCTATCACTGTCAGATAGCGTAAGAAGTCTGGCTTCATCTTGTTTATAAGCTCCCTTTAAGTACTGAAAAGCTACAATTAGGTGGCCTTCTGTTCTCCAGGCGAAAGTTCCCCCAACCCTTCTTCAAATGGTAGATGCTTCAGCCTTCTCTGTGGCCCTCCAATTTCATGGCCCTCCTCTGGACCTGCTCCAACAGCTCCATATCCTTCTTCTGCTGGGAGCCCTCAGGCCTGGATGCAGTACTCCAAGTGAGGCCTCATGAGAGGCAGGACCTTCCCTCTCCCACCTGACCTCTCCCTGCGGACCACCCCTATTTTGATGCAGCCCAGGATACAGATGGCCTTCCAGGTTGCAGGCAGTCACTGCTGGCTCATGTCAAGTTTTTCATCTATAGGAAACCCTAAGTTAGAATAGAATAGAATAGAATAGAATAGAATAGAATAGAATAGAATAGAATAGAATAGAATAGAATAGAATAGAATAGAA
>NW_024884833.1:13190616-13224538 GCF_019232065.1 Centrocercus urophasianus | reverse complement strand
AATAGAATAGAATAGAATAGAATAGAATAGAATAGAATAGAATAGAACAGATTGAATTGCACCATTGCATGGCACCTACAAGATCAAGTCCAACTGCTTGACCATTTGAGGACCAACAAAAACTTAAAGCATATTACTGAGGACATTGTCTAAATGCCTCTTGAACATTGATAGATACAGGGAATCAACCATCTATCTAGGAAGTCAGTACTAGTGTCTGACCACTGTTATTGTGCAGAAATTTTTCCTAGCCTCCAGTCTGATCCCCCCTTGGCACAACATCATGCTGTTCTCATGTGTCCTCTCATTGGTGAACAGGGAACAGAGCCTGGCACTTCTCTTTTCTTCACCTTCTCAGGGGTATGCAGAGAGCAGTGAGGTTGCCTCTTGGCCTCCTCTCCTCCAAACCGGATGATGTAAATGTGCTCAGCTTATCCTTACAGGACATGTCTCCCAGCCATGCTACCAATTGTGTTGCCTTCCTCTGGGTGCTTGTAAGATTTTATACTGTGGAGCCCAAAACTGCAAGCAATATGTTTTGGTTAAGTCCGTTTCAGAAATTGAGATCATGGAAGGATACGAAACATAAGAATGCACAAAGAGACAGCAGGATACTTGTGATAAAAAGCTTGTGCAAAACATCTTTTTTATGACACAGTGTTTTATTTATATAGTTCTAAATGCTTGACTTCTATTACAGGTAGTCTGAGTTTGTTTTCTATAACTGATGTCAGTATTTAGGTATGGGTTTTTTTTCTACACTTAGAGTGGAATGTAAATCACTTGGATAGGTAACACTGAAGATGACACAAGCTTTGGTGAATCAACAAGATCAATAGAGATTAATGGAACTAATGCTTGGGCTTGGGCCACTGTAGCTTTTTTTTTTTTTTTTTTTTTTTTTTTTTGAACAGGAACTGATTGAAATAAATAAGATTCGGTGTCTGGATATGTTGAATAACTTGAGAAGAGCTATTGCTCTAATAGATAGAACATGTTTGGAAAAGGAGCAAATAAGAAAGATATGGAAATCTGAGAAACTGAAACCTTTTTAAGTAGAGGCTGTACAAACTTTACGTGGTTTCATTTTTTGGCAATTTTAGGCTAAAATTTAGATTACACTTGTTACAGGCATGGACTGAATGCAATCCCTCTCACTGTGCTTAGAAATAGTTATGACCTTTTGTAGAACTTACTGGGAATACTTTGGTCACAATATTGCTTTGTTTGCCCAAATGTATGCGGAGCAAGGAAACAAAAGAACTCTGGCAACCAAGTATGTCCTCTGTATGAAGAAGCATTGTCTCGTAAGCTGTATGTACAAACTAGCTATCTTTCTCTGGTCTTCATGGGAGCAAAGATGATTTTCCCAAATGCTTTCATAGAGAACATTTGCTAAATCCATCAGAATAAGTGAAAGCATGGAGCAGTGATGATCTTTCAGCCCAGCTTTGAAGATGGTCTCGTGTCGTGGTCCCATGGTCTCAACGCTGTGATTTGAAAATCAAGGCAGACAGCTGTATTTCACTGGCTCCAACTCATCATATATCCTTCCTTTGCCCTGGGGGGAGCTGTGACAGAAACTAGAAAAGCTCCAACTGATCCTAACCCTGGCCCTGACTCTGCCCAGGCCATGCCCCCGTGCCACAGTGGAAAAACTGCTTTATAGTGCAGCTGCTACCACTTGTCTCCTGGAAAGCTACATCTGCTGGGCACTACTTGTTTGGAAGTGTGTTCCAGCCCTAATCCTGGTTGTCCTGTTGCTCTTCTGCGTAGGGAATTGAAGACAAGGTACAGAAAGCTGGCTAAACCACCTCAGCTCTGTCTGGACAGTCTTCTACATCAGGGCAGTTGTAAATCTCTTTCCATTGCTAAAATGGGCTGGGACTCATGCTTTCTTGCCATAAAGACTTTCATAAAAACCTGAAAATAGCCACTGTATGTCTGATACAGCTTTGGCTTCTGAAATAATATAAATATGACCTTGGCTGACTGCTCTCTATGGGGATCCTTTCTTTAACTTCTGTCCATATGGAATAATTTTGTGATCATACAGGGGGCAAGTTTTACAGCAAAACAGTTCTGTGAACAATTAGTGCTGCTTTGTATTTTTCATTTTCTGTTTTTGGAGGAATAACGAGAGGAAGAGAGAAAACGATATTCAAAATTGTAACTAAAATAGTGAGAAAATAATATTAAATATTTTTCCCGATTCCTTGGTTCCCAATGATAACAATGAACTAAATGAAAACGTAAGTTCATTTTGGAAATGCATTCCTATTTATAACTTTCACAAGTTTCAACACTGAAGTTATCAGGAGTGTGTAAATGTGCAATGAGTTTATCAAGTATCTTGGCCAGAATAAAAGTGAGGAGCATAAAAGCTGTATCTACTGCAATATTATGATATAAAATGTTTATACTGGGAGATAGCAGATAAGTATCCCTGGGCAAGAAAGACAATCTGATGTACTGTGGAGAAAAAAAAAAAAAAAAAAGCAACACAATTTCAGGTGTATTACACTAAAAACATCATGAGCAGAATATGTGATTCAAAACTTATTTAATCTTTACCACAACAGCAGTTTTATTACAAAATATGTTTACTTTTTCGGAAATTCTTGTGTAATTCTGAGGATATACATGTACCTTAAAAGAAAATAATTAAATGTCACACCAGGGCCAAGGCTTTAAACATAAGAACCTTGAGAAAAATTTTATCTAGATGAGTGATTTTTTTTTTAATTAATTTTTTTTTAAGTAACTATTTATGTCCAACTGTAGCTAAATAGTGTGGAGAATGGGGGGTGGGGGGGTGATGAACAGTATTGAACAGTATACTATACTGACCAGGCTTGCTTTTCTCCTAAGACCTCTATTCTTCCATTTGTTTCAGATTTGCTTAAGAAAAAGAATGTGAAAGACACGGTTTCAGAAACACACTGCCACTTTAAGAGGATACAACATGCCTATTAATAATTGTGTTACTCCTCTATTATTGTTAAGAATAATGAAGGAATGGGAGCGTTGGCCCCCAAGCTGAATTTATCCTGAAATGTTTTCAATTAACTCTTGGCACCGGCAGGAAAGCATCAAACCTTTCCCATGCTGAAATATGGAAAATCTGCAGGGAACATCCCAGCAGGAGTGGAATTTCATTAAAACAAGCACATCATAATTCAACAACTTCTGCACCCTCTTTAAACCTTACTATTGATAAGGAGTTTGAGGCAATTTTTATGGATTTGCAAGAAGAAATCATTTCATAAGATATTCTCAAAGAGTTTGTTTTGGCTGAGACTTTTGAGCTATTATCTGCTCCTTGATGAAAAAATACTAACACATTTAGCATAACTGTGGCTAGTAGTTAAGAGACAGAATATTAAGAAGTTTCTTTAGGGAGAGAGTTTAAGAAAAAATTGTGTTCTGGACAGCCACTTTCTGTTATCTCATTTAAGGAACTGATTCCTTGACTATTTTCCCAGATCTTTAAATAAATGTGTTATAATGCTATCGATACCTCCACTTTTGAAAACTAAATGTGGAGACTAAAACATACTGGAGAGCTAACTGTACATCCAAATACATGATATAGTACAAAGAATGTAATATAATAAAAATATCCAGTATGTAAAATATACCAGAAGATTTAATAGTAGAATATTACACTAACTTGTATTGATTTAATAAAGTGCATATTGCTTCGCTCAGATACAGGTAGTCCTAAACCATTTGGCTGTGCTCCATGTAATTAAAATTTACATATGGGATGCAGGATCTGAGTATTTTTCAATACTGCTGGATCCTTAGAGCTTGTTTGCTGTAAATTGCTTATGATTTTATCTTGACTGTACTCTCCATTCCCTGAAAGATCGTTATTCAATTCAGAATATAGATAGGATAAAGAGACAACACTTGCTGCTGTTCACAAAACACTTCATATTTATTAACCTTTATAATTATAAAGAGATTATATTTAATCCCCACAAAAGTTACAGGCTGCACTTAAATTGTAAGGCCGAATATCTATACTGGTATTCGTCTCCATGTTTCGAAGTAGTTTTGAGAACTTACAGCAGTGTCTTGTCACTAACTACTCTATGTTCAAAAACCCATCAACTTCTTTGTTGGGATTTTCCCAAGCACACAACTCATCATGAGATGGGAAGAAAGTCATGCAGATTTAGAAGAGAAAGCTGCCGAGGCTAGTACTTCACTGAGAAGCAGGTTTGGGGGAAAGTGCTGAAGAAGGAGATGGTTAACACAGGGGAGGCTGCTGTTGATAGGGGTACCTTTTTCCCATCCGTATCCTAGCACTTGAATAAAGCCCCACACTAAGCATCTGCAGCCAGCTTGATTACTCAGCCTTTTCCTTCATGAACCTGAAGAGGTGCACATAACATCACATTTCAGTTTGCCACAACAGATTTCTAAAGTTAGATGATACTCCTTAGCAAAGTTGCACTGCGATAGTCCTCTCCAGTTATGAAGGGACAGGAAAAGTCAGATAGCCAAATCAACCAAAGTGATTCAAATCCACGCTGTCACGATTTTACAGCTTGACTTTCATTCAACAGAAACAGGAGGACTTCACAAACACATTTATTTCCATATTTTCGCAGTAAACTGTTTTCAGAATAGCAGACAGGATTTAATTTGAATTTTTTTTGAGGACTTTGTAAATTGCAGTTTTTCTATCACATGTAGGATGAATGAAAAAGCAGAGTAATTTTCACAGAAATTGACAGCTGTTTTCTGCCTTCAGTTTATGAATTTACGTCTGCACCCTGTGCATTCTCAACATACTGTAACAAGGAATTCTGCCTAATTGCACAATCCGAAAAAAGGTGATCCTTTTCATCGGTGGGATTTTTTCACAAGGCCCAATTTTTGTACCAGAATAGTTAGTGAAAAATACATTTCTTTACACCTCTCTCTCATCATATAATGATTTTAAAGAATTCTACCAAATCCTTTCTCAGCCCATTCTCTCTCCATGCAGCCATTCCATTCCTTTGATCATTCTTCCTGTTGTTTTCTTTCTTTTTTTTTTTTCTGTTCTACCTATAGTTTTATTATAATATGTTGGGTATAAGAGGAGATCTGCATGTGATCTATAGGAAGATACTCTTTCCCCTTCCCTTAGATGATTGCCAAGTTCAACCTACTGGTTCAAAAAATTAATCCTGAGAGTAGTTATTGCTCAGGATATTTGAAAAATAATGGCCATGAATTGTTACTAGTAATGTAATGACTTCTGTATCTCAGTTCATTTTGTGATGAATGAGTCTAGTTAATGTAGAAATTTAATGAAAGAAAGAGGATAAGGGAATTAATTTCTATGCAAGTTTTTTACATGGTAGGGCAAGCTCCTTAGCCCTTTTCCACTTTGATTTCTTTCAAAGATCATAGAATCATAGAATTGCTCAGGTTGGAAAAGACCTTCATGGTCATCAAGTCTAACTGCAGCCTAACCATACTACCCTAACAACCCACCATTAAATCATGTCCCTGTACACCACATCCAGACAGTTTTTAAACACATCCAGGGATGGTGATTCAACCACCTCTCTGGGGAGCCTATTCCACTGCTTAACTAACAGTTAACGGTGACTTAACAATGCTTAACCCTTTCTGTGAAGAAGTTTTTCCTGATATCCAATCTAAACATCCTCTGGTGCAACTTAAGGCCATTTCCCCTCGTCCTGCCAGCAGTGAGACCAACCATGTTCTCACCATAAGCACCTCTCAGATATTTGCAGAGAGCAATATGGTCTCTCTTCAGACTCCGCTTCCCCAGACTAAACAGCCCCAGTTCCTTCAGTCGTTCCTCATAGGGCATATTCTCCAAGTCCTTCATCAGCCTTGCTGCCGTTCTTTGGACCTGCTCCAGCACCTCAATGTCCTTTCTGTATTGAGGTGCCCAAAACTGAACACACTACTCATGGTGGGGCCTCACCAGTACTGACTATAGGGGCAGGATGACTTCCCTAGTCCTGCTCACCACACCATTCCTGATACAAGCCAAGAGGCCATTGACCTTCTTGGCACCTGGGCACATTGCTGGCTCATATTCACCCAAATGTCCATAATTGTCCCTTTCTATCAGGTAGCTTTCCAGCCACTCTTCCCCAAACAAGTAGGGTTGCCTGGTGTGATTGTGACCAAAAAGCAGGACCCAATACTTGGCCCTATTGAAACTCATACAATTAAAATTGACCCACCAATCCAGTCTATCCAGATCCCTCTGTAGTGTCTTTCTCCCCTCTGGCAGATCAACACTGCCTCCCAGCTTGGTGTCATCTGCAAACTGAGGGTGCACTCAATCCCCTCATCAAAATCATTAATAAAGATGTTAAACAAAAGCGGCCCCAGTACCAAACCCTGGGGGGGTGATGACTGGCTGCCAACTGGATTTAACTCCATTGACCACAACTCTTTAGGCCCAGCCATCCAGCCAGTGTTTCACCCAATGGAAGATATGCCCATCCAAACCATGGGCGGCCAACTTCTCTGTGAGGATGTTGTAGGAGACAGTATCAAAGGCTTTGCTGAAGTCCATGTAGACTGCATTGATAACCTTACCTTCATCCACTAAGGGGATCACCTTGTCAAAGAATGAAATTAGGTTTGTCAAACAGGATCTACCATTCATAAACCCATGCTGACTGGGCCTGATCCCCTGATTCACCTTTGATTGATGTATGATGGCTCCCAAGATTATCCATTCCGTAACCTTCCCTGGCACCGAGGTCAGACTGATAGGAGTGTAGCTACCAGGATCATCTTTCTGGTCCTTTTTGATGATGGGTGTCACATTTGGCAGTCTCCAGTCCACTGGGACATCCCCAGTTAGCCATGACTGTCTAAGGATGAGTGGCTTGGCAACCACATCTGCAAACTCACTCAGCATTCTAGGGTGCAATCCATCTGTCTCATGGACTTGAGGACATCCAACTTTTGGAGCAGGTCCAAAACCATCTCATCATGGATTGTGTGAAGCCTATTCTGTTCCCTATCCCTATTCACCAGCACAAGGGGTTGAGTATCCAGGGAACAAGAAGTCTTACTGTTAAAGACTGAGGCAAATAAGTCATTGAGTAGCTCAGCCTTATCCTTGTCCTTGGTCACTGTGTTGCCCTCTGCATTCAATAAGGGATGGAGATATTCCCTAGCCCTCCTTTTGTTGTTAAATACACTGTTGGTGTATTTATGGACATTTTTTTTTCGTTGTCCTTTACCTTAGTTGCCAAGTTCAGTTCTATCTGGGCTTTGGCTTTTCTAATTTTGTCCCTGCACAGCTTCACTATGTACTTGTAATCATCTTAGGTTTCTTGCCTACTCTTCCAAAGACCATAAACTTTCAGAGTGATTAACATGCTCTGTGATTAACAGTGATTAACATGCTCTGACCTATACTGAGATGAAAATTACTTTTTTGCTACACTTTTGCCAGCCAGTAGCTGGGAAGATTTACCAGACAAAGAATAACATTGCATATTCTATGGTTTATTCACATTTCCGTTATTATTTTCTATTTTACCTCAGGCCCTCTTCAGCTTACTTCTGTATTGTTCAACCTTACTGTAGTTCATCCAATGAGCATGATAAAGAGAGTAGAGTAATAGAGAAGGAAATGCTGAGCATTACCAGCCATTAAGGATCAATTCCGCTTTGATTTCTTTTTGAAAACTTGTTGTTGCTTTTTTTTCTTATCATTATAGTTGTCACTATACAATGTTTCATCTTAGACTCCTATTCATCTTCCCACTTAAATAGAAAAACTTGCATTTCATCTTTTCTGCTCTGTCTGGCTTTCTGCTTAGGCATTCAGCCGAAAGGTCAGAGTGTGCTCTGCTTCCCTTCCTTGACATTTCCCACCATAAGGAGAATTTAGAACAGTTATGTATCTTTCAGGATATTCCCAGAACTCAATCACTCATCTTGAATTCAGTATTCTTTCCAACTTTGTTAAGACAGTGCTTTATAACAGTTAATCAGTGATCTGGGTCCTGTTTGGCGAGACAGATTTTCAAAAGACATTTATTTGGCCTTTGACCAAATTCTTCAGGTCTATAATGCCTAATCTAACTCACTGATGGTATACAAATGAATTTAAAGGATTTATTTTTATGTGTCATTCTCAAAAAGAAATTTTCAAAATGGTGACTGGGAAAACACAGTTAACATTGTCAGCACAGACAATAATGTTTAGAAAGACTTAGATACATTAACTGGAGTTTAATTCTCCAGAAAAGTCAGTTATTCACAGCTTTTGTTGATACAGGTTGTGTAGTATAAATGCAACCAGGGACCTTATGAATTATATGGTGGCTTATGAATTACAGTTACACACAGAATCCCTACCTACCTTATCTGCCTTCTCCCAGATCCAAAATAAACATGAAAGGAAAATCCTCCTCTGTTGTTGTTGCTTTTGTTCTTGTTTGTCGTTGTTATTTGATTTATTTATTTAGTTCTATTTGTTTGTAGTGTGTAAAGTATTTATAAATCAACAAGTTTTGATTCTAGACCTCTTAGCTGTGTATGTGATATTAGTCTGAGTAATATACACAATTTGTCCTGGAAGATATTATGTTTAAAGACTGATGCAATTAGTCTTATTATCAAACTATCTTGATGAGTAGATAGAGTGGAAAGAGGAACAGGATCAGTATGGCAGAACTGCAGTATTCTAAATCCTCCAACACAAGGAGGAGTGTGGAGAAGAAGAAAAAGATTGTAAATTGTCTCAAGTGATTACAGCATGGAGGAACAGCACAGGAGTGGGGGAATAAAATCAGAAAGTTTAGTGTTTATGTTGAGAGATAAACAAAAATTGTAAAGAAAACATTTTATGAGTGCAGAAGAATATTAAGGATGGCCTTGATGCATTGCTGATTTTTTTTTCAGGTGACGGGGAAAAAGCGCTCTGTATTGATTCCCTCTTAGTTTCAGTTTCCTTAGAAAATGCACTTCTTACAAGCAGGGTTAGTTCAGATTATATGGTAAATAAAGGGCAAGTAGTCAAGCCAGAACAGGAAAATACAGCCTTCTGCAGTAGTTTAATCACTTAGATATTTGCAAGATTATAAGATACTGCTCCTACAGTATTTAAAAAGTTCCTTTCGGACTGGATCTCTAGCCATTATCACTCATAAAGAGCGAATAAAACTTCAGACACCAAAACAAGACAAGCTCTTTGAAAATGGGAAGGAAATAGAAAAAGCTGTGGAACTGCAGGTCACTGACACAAATAATTGAATTCATTTTAAACTTAGTGGATAGAAGAGAGCCAGTAACATTATACCTAGATTCTAGCAGGTATTTCTGCATGCCTCTTATGGCATTCTATTAAGCAAGCTAGTGAAAGACACTTATGATGAAACTGGCATGATTAGTGGAAAGCAATGCTCAAGTACTCATCACCAGTAATCACAGTCAGATTCTATGGATGTAGGGTGTAAGACTCTATAGGACTATTCTGCATCTCATATTATTTTCTTTTTTCTGAGCTTATTGATTTTTCTTAATGTCTTGGAAGGTGGATTGGAGAATATGCATATTAAACACAAAGATAGCATGAAGCTGAGACAAAGGAGATGTTTATTGTACCACAAAGTAGAATATAAACTGATCATAGCAAACTGGAGAATGTTTTTAGAAAGATATGATAGATTTTCATAAAGATAAACACAATATCCTCTTCATCCTTAGGAGTCCAGAAAGAGAGGAAAGAAGATTGAATGCAAACTAAACAAGAGCCTATGGCACGATACCATCATAAAAATATCAATTATCCTATTAACCTTTATAAATGGAAATATTGCCTGAAAGGCATATTAAATGGTAACCTTCATCCATCAAGCCTGCAAAAGTTTCTTGAAATCTCTAACGGGTTTGAATGTGGCACTTCACATTCACAGAGAGGATCCACTGGAGAGTTGAAAAAAGGGAGGTGAGAATTTGGAGTTGCAGAAAACATGATGTGAATAGAAAATGCAAATAAATGATCGTTTAGCTAAAGCTGAGCATACCAAGGAGAGGTAATAGCAGTTTTTAACAACAGATGTATGTAGCTCTGAAAGTAGTGTCTCCTATTTATTTCCATGGAGACTACAACAGATACAAAGAACAGATCACTATTTGAAATACAAATACTGTTTGAAAGAGCAAATTCTCAGCTACAAAATGCTATTTTTCAATATCACCACCACTACTTACTATATATTTTTGCTTGTGATAAACAAGAGCCTGCATGTCATGCTCATAAAAATCTGCACCAGTGGAAACCACTGTTTTACAGCTTCTGTGACACTGTCAAGACTAGGAAAATGCTGCCTGCAGTCCATCTTTCATTGGCCTGAACAGATGGAAGTGAAAAGGAGCCAAATTCAGACTACATGGTGGGTGTGGTAGGTCAGTCCAGCCAAGACTGGCCGTGTGCTCTCTGGTCTTCAAACTTCCAGGTATGGCCCTGGCCATATCATGTTGCAAGAGAAAGACTGTCTGCTTCTCTGTCCTGTCTGTGGAAGTTCAAGTCTTCAGCTTTGTCAGTGTCATGATGTAGTGGTCAGAGCTGATGATTTGTCACGTTTCCGGAAATCCAGGAGGGCCACCCATTTCCTATCCTAAAAGAGTGTGCACATCACTTAATCTGCTAAAGGCTGTGTCTTGAACTTTTTCTTCAAAAAGGAATTCATATGTAACCACTCCATGGGCTGCCATTTATGACTTCAGCTCGTAGTGGTGACTCCACATTTGGTCACTGGTAATGATGTGATCCAGGAAGCAGTCAGTTAAGCCTCATATTCAGACTCAACAGGTCCTGGCAAACTTGCACGTGGTGTTCATTCTCTTCTTGTGTGAGCATTTGCAGGACATACCTGGCACAGTCTTTGAGATATTCCAGTCTTACCACCACTGTTTCCAATACACTGAAGCTGGTATTCAGTTCCATACACATTTCTCTGATCACAGTCCACCAATTCACTTGAATGAGCTAATAGAGAATTCATTTCATGGTGTTACAGCTGTGCATGACCACCGAGAACATGGCTTGTCTTTCATGTTACTGTAACCACTACTGAAACGCACCATGCATCGCCTCACTGTCCTCACATTCACTTTCTGGTCTCCTTAAATATTCAGCAAGTGGTGACGGATGTCAATAGGTGCCATTTTTTCTTCAAGGAGGAATTCACTGACACTTGTTTGCTTCATACTCACTTCCATGTCAGATGCCATTTGTCAGACAGCTCCTCTGTTACCATCTGCTGCACAGCAACAAAATTTAACAGAGTATTGGTGAGAAGGTGCACATCTAACTCCTTGCTGACAAGGCAGCACGAGAAAAAGAGGAAACCTTATTCAACAATAGGCAAAACGCTGCTGTGTTATCAGTAGTTTTGGTTGTGAATCCATAGCACATGCAAGCTTCTAAGAGGAAAACGAGTTCTATTCCAGCCAGAACCTGAAACCAGAAACATCTTCTTTTCATTCTCACTTCTGTACATATGTAGATGTTCATATATACAACATACGCTATGTCAAAATGAAAGTCAAAAGGAATCCACAGTTATACTGGAAGGTGTTGGTCCAATAGGTGTGGTACATAGCTCTGCGGTTTAGTACTAGTCTTTGAGAAAGTTCTGACACTTGGTAAACTGAGTTTCACTCTCTTGGTGGACAATTTTTTAAGCTCTTTTGCAACCCAAATCATTCTCTGACTCTATGATTCTGAAGTGCCATCAATAGTGTTGTTGATGACTTTCATTTTGATATATAGTGAGTTTTTTAATGTACTCTTGGCAGGTTTTAACAGTTTGTCATTACAGACTTACACAAAATATATTTTGTGCCTCAGAAAGAGATACGTTCAAGTAAATTTATTATGCTATATATTACCATATGTATCTATGCTGTATTATATTAACTAAGCTGTAAGTTATCCAGAGAATATTTTCTAAATGGGGAAATATCAGAGAATTTTTCACTATCCAGTGTACCAAAAGATGGCATCATTTTTTTTTTATACAAAAGTTCTCATCTGCTGTTATTTGAAAACAGTGGTCACTTTCAGCAGATGTGGAATAGGACCCATGGCTAACCTATCTCACCTAGACTGCATATGAAAGTTACGAAAGAGGTAGCATTAATTGACTTGTTTGCCTTTATTGTAACTTTTCAGTGTTGACATATTTTTGTCCTTTGTACTTATGACATGTTTCTGTTCTGGGTACCTATCTTTTAAGGGACATTGTGCAAAATTCTCATGTATATCTTTTTATAAATGTGTAACTTAGTTCATTAACCCTCATTCTCATCTTGTGTTTCTAAATGCATGTGACATTACACCTGGAACTGCAGAGTTTATGCTGTTATGAAGCAATCAATGAGGGCTTAATTTAAAAATATATGAACCTGTTGCAAGGCTTCATTGCAAAGACTGTGCGTGCCTCAAAGCATTGCAGCCTGCCAGGCTCAGAATGATTTTGCAAAACAGGTGTGAGATTATCCACGTTTTGCAGATTAGGAACTGAGGGTGACAAAACAGGAAGGTGACTTGTTCAAGATCGTGTGAGATGTGCCTTCCCTGGGTAGATCATGGAATAGCTTCAAAGTCTTTGAGGCTCTCCAATGCTAACTAGTAACAAGAGCGAGAAAATAAAAGCATAGATTACAGTATAATACATATGTTTGTAGCTGCTACTATTATTTTAATTTCACTGTGTTACGATGTCCTCTGTTGATGTTGTTGAGGGGCTGTGTTAAAATCAGATAGCTCAAAAGCAACTTATTAGTTAACTATGGGGAATTGTCACTGCATTCAGAATTATTTTAGAAATGGAATATTTTTATATTTCCACAAACATAACCTTATTTTTACATGGGATCTAATGCAGTAACCACATTCATATACACCCCAGCCATTCCCTCAGATCTGGCCTTCAGGAAGTTCAAATCCAAATAGTTTTCAAGTCCAAGCTGCCACTTTGATTTCATCACATCAAACCCTTGTTGAGATCAAACCTTTGAAATGAGAAAAGATTTTAATCCAGTTACCCCAGATGGGGTACAACTCTCCAGGTCCTGAGAGCTGCAGGATTAGGAATTCTCAACCTCCCCTCACCCGCTCACCCACCCATCCATACACACACATACATGCAGGCGCAAACACATTGCTCAGCTTCGCACGCTTTGCTCATAGAAAGTACTCCAAACAGGCCAGGATGTAAGAGCAGATAAATAATGCCTTTATGCCTTCCTCTTTCTGATCTAAAAGAGAATCCACACCTACCACACAGCTAGCTCTGTCCTTATTTTATTATTCAGCTAAAAGATTTTCAGAATTGAGTGAAAATCACCATAACTGTAAATGATGCAATTCACTGCTTAGCTGTAGAATTATTTGGAACTGGATGGTGAACTTTCTATTTCAAAATATCTTTGCTTCGCTTTTGTAATACCATGTCTTGGATTCAGTTGTCGGAAAATTCTCTTCCTGGGATAAATGCTAAAAAAACATGGATAATTCTGTGTATGTGAAAGCTGAAACTAGTAATTCCACTGTCATATTTACAGTTTGCAGCAATTTTCATCTTTTATGCTTTCTGATTCAGATCACATAGTAAGGGAATTTGTAGCAACAAACTATTTTACAGCAATAAAGCGGGATAATCCATTCTTAAAATGACAATAACTCATGTGCATTATGAATGTTTAGTAATACATCTATATTCTGATAATTTTGCTGACATTTACTCTATATCCAAAAAGTATGTATGTATTGCTACTAAGTGGGGCAGTATGTTGCTCTGTGACCCATGAAATGGGATCAAGAAATTAATTATGAGAAGAAAGACAGAATATGATAGGTAAAAGCAAAGCCACACTTAGTTTGTGACAATTACAGCTGGCATTTTTCTAAAGTATGAATGTTCCGAGTATGTGTCTGTGTGTGTGCAGATATGTAGGTATGCAGCAAAGACTTGGTTTGTGCATGTTCACTTTCTTTTTGTTTGGTTGTTTTTGTTTTGTTTTGTTTTGTTTTTCCTGTTAATTTTGCTAGTTTCTGTCTTGCTCTATTGAGGATGAATAGTCAAAGGAAGTAACTATTTAGATCCTCACAAATTCTGTGTGATTTAATATAATTTCCACTTCATAAACAGCAGCACAAGGACAGAGGAATAAAGAAAACTTCACAGTGAACAAAGCTGGAAAAAAAAAAGTTATTTTTCTAAGGGAATAAACAGAAGGAAACAAATATAGAAGGAAACGAATGCCTTTAAATAAGAAGATGTAATAAAGCAATATCCACAAACCACAGGCCTGAGGTTTTTTTTCCACCTTTTTGTTGGTATGTGTGTGTGTGTGCGTGTGTGTGTGTGCATGTGTGTGTGTGTGTGAAAGTAAAGCAATTAAGCTTTCGTCACAATGAGCAGCAGACCAGAAGTAGACAGACAGCCTCCTCTGTGTGGGGAAGATTTATACGGACCCCTCCCGGGTCTTTTGCAAGTCCAATCCATGGGCTACCCTGACCAAGGCTCAGAGCTATTGCTCTAAAAGGGGAATAAGGGAAGGTTTGTCTTTTTCCTCTTTTTTTTCTTTTTTGAAATCACCATTTGTTATTAGAATACAAGCCTCCAAATGATGAAAGAGAGAAAGAGTTGAGGGAAAGATGTTTCTCCTGTCTCCCTTGTGTGGTCCGGTGTACTCATGGCGGGGGCCTGTCTAATTTCAGTGAGGAGAAATGAGCGGATTTAACATGGGTTACAGCATGTCTCCCAAGAGACAGGGAGCGAAGCTTCCAGTCAAAGTGTGAGCTGTTTTGGTGCCCGTGTGCACGGACATACAGGCAAGAGAAGAGGCCAGCCTCCAGGCACCTTCTTTCTGAGAGCCCGAGGGCAGATAATTGATGTGACAGACGATTCTCCTTAACTTCCTGCCAACAAAACAGCTCTCCGATAGCTCACAGCTCTGCAGCTCTGCTCACTCAATAAAGGCCTGAACCTATTCCCCCTCCTCCCGACCCCCCCCAAAAAAAAACCCGAAAAACAAAAAACAAAAAAAAAACAACCACCCAACCAACCAAACGAAAAAAAAAATAAAAAATGGGAACAATTTACTTCAATTTACTTTTTGTGAATAGTAACAACAAAAGTAGGAATAGCAACAAGTTTCCCCCCTACACTGAAGGACGTTAAGAAACTGAGTGTTCAAGAAAACAAATACTATGGTAAATATAGAAGAGTTGGTTGCAAATGTAACAGTCTCTGCTATTATCAAAGCAATATTATAATAGTGCTGTTAAAGCTCCTCTTATTTAATAGGTACATATTACCCATGTGGGAGAAAAATTACAGTACCCTTATTCTGCCCCCACTATCTTCTATCACACTTTAAATTCTCAAATCATTTGTGCAAATACAAATGAAAAGTTCATAAGGAAGGATATGGCTACTGTAATCTTTTAGTGAGAATTTAATGAACCACAGACCTTTAGGTAAAAGTCCTCTCTCCTCGCAAGCTCATGTCATGCCTACAGAGAAGCATGGCAACTAATCACTCAGTAATAATGGCAAAGAAAATAGTTCCGTCCGGGGTCTGGGTCCCTCCCGCTGGACTGGTGAAGTTCGACTCATACCATGCTGGCGATATCCTCAGTGCTTTTCGCACTTGAGATGCATACCCATGGTTTTGGGAATACAATGTATCATGCAGATGACTTCATCTTCCAAAGTTTGTACTGTTATTGTAATCGTTTAAAAATGCTTTCTCCTAGCATACTGAATGTTACTCCGACAGTGAACAGCAATTTGTACCAAGAGACAACTGTGGATGCCAAGAAAAAATTCCAAATCTCATTAGCAAATAAATTCCTATGTAAAGTATTTATACACAAAAGGTAGCTGAATATGCAGGTAGTCAGACTTCATCCTGTGTTATCAATACACACTGGAACAATGGAATGAAGAAAGCTTTTATTCAAAGCATCCTGGCATTAGGGGGCTCTGGCACAAATAATCCCATTGAAGTCATTGTCTTGGCTTAGAACAGAAAGCTAACTGCAAAGTGTGCAAGTCTAAAGCCAGGAACTCTACTGTAAATTTCTGCATATAATGTAATTCAGCCATTTCAGGTGGGTGATATTGTCTATATTCGTAGTATCTATATATATGTGTTAGAGATAAACTCAGACTCAGACAGAGATGCTAACCACCATAGTGACTTGACATCAGAAAGGATATTTCTACAAAGCCGTAACTAACTTAACAATTTTCCATAACAATGTAAATCCAACACTTCTGACCTGTCTGAAGGGGACAGGGGCTATCTCCAGCCATAACTCTGTAACTCAGGCTATTACTTTTATACAGAACTAAACAGTTTGGGGATAGTCCCCTGTACTCTGCAAATAGGTACCAGCAGATAGATCTCCAAATTCTTATTTCTTTTTGCTTTCTCAACTCTACTGTAGATCCATATACTATTTTTAGTATGGATACTAATGGATACTAATTAGTATGGAACTAAGTTCATCTTGCACTTAAAAAGGGGTCAAATAGTAAATGCCAGCATGATCATGCGGTAAACTCTTCACCCTCTCCCCGTAATCAGAAAAAAAAAAAAAAGGGAGCTGGAAAAAGAGGGGGGCAGTGGGTGCCTGCTGCATTGCGATTGCGTTTAAGCAAGAAGTTGCGTGTGTACATGGCGTGCGCACGTGTGAGCAAATGTGTGAGGCCCTGACCCGTGACAGTGCCTAGCAGCAGAAGGGGGCTGGCTAGTGCATGAGCTGTCGAGACGAGGGGTGGGCAATGGAGGCCCACCGGGCTGAGGGGAGAGGGGTGCAGTATGCTTGGTGTCCAGCTGCAGCGGGTAGGTGCCTGCGTGTAACTGAGTGAGCAGGGAGGGCTGAGTCTACTGTCCGGCCCGGGAGAGGAGGGGAAACAAAAGCCTCCATTTTGACGGCTCTTCTTTATCCATCAGCTCCATTTACGAGGTCTCAATAGCTGGGGCTCAACAGCAGCGGTGGCAGCAGCTCCCGGCGGGCTCCCACCTCCTCCTCAGATGCGCACTTCCCAGCAGAGAGGAGAATGAGGAAGGGGACGGGAGAGAGAAAGAAAGAGAGAGAGTGAAGGGGGGAGGGTAGGGAAAGAAAAGGGAAAAAAACCTTGCTGACACGGGGCATAACTTAATTTTCACGGTGCCGGGACAGCTGTATCGTGTAATCTGCCATGGCATGCCATTAAAACTTCAATGCCTTTACTGACCCAGAAGGGAAACTCAGACCGTGGAGAGCCTTTTGAAAAGAAGTGGTGATCTTTCACGATTTATGAGCTTGTCTTAAAGAAACAGACTCCACTCACTTTAAATTAATCACCCTTTTCAGGGTACATTGAAATCTGGGGTCTCTCAGCTGAAGACTGTGGAGACCTAGTACCTTATGAATGCTTGCCCTGTCCTTATTATTATTTTCATTTCATTTTATTTTTATGCCCACCAAAATGGGTTGGTTTTCTGAGGAACTGTATCTTGCAAATTGAGGTGCAAAATCCAATTACACCATTTCAGTGTGAATTTGAATGGGGTAGCTGTGGCACTTGTGCATTCTCATCCCTGCATACATTGTGCAAAAAGAAAAAGAAAGTTGAGAAATAAGAGGAGTTAAGAACTCAGAAACTAATGAAATATGAGATATCTTCTATGATTTGCCAGCTAGAAGTGATATAGATTTGAATCCTCCTGCTTCCACTCTTCACATAGATCAGGGGACAAATAGCTATAAACTCACACTGATAAAACCTCAACAGTTTTGAAATTATAAAAAGTCCTGTGTGTTATGAGAAAGTGTATGTAAAGTGTTTCCTTACTGTGTTCCTAGAAAAAAAAAAAAAAAAAAAAAAAAAAAACCCTCATGATTTACAAGAATGCCTGCATTTGGGATTATCAGAGAATGTATATCAGCATCCTTTCGATGACTGCCATTAGTATTGTATCTTATTTACCGTAGATGTTTGTCTGGACTCCTATCTTGAGCACTTCCTTTTCCGGCCAGAAGAACTTCTCAATGGGCACATTTTTAGTAAAGACACAGTAAGTGACTCAGCAATACAAGGATTCACAGCATCAGGACAGTGATTTTCACATCCCTAAAATTTCCCCTGCCTAGCAGCAGCAACACTCTTTTTGTACCTTTGGTGAACTAATTATTGAATAACTTAAGCCAAGCAAGAATTTAATTAAACTATAGGCAGTGATGGAAAAGAAAGTAGTAGATGGGAATAAGATCTGAGATCATAGTGAAACATATATGGAAACTGAACATCTGAATTAAGTAAGAAACCTGGGATTGGACTTCACAAATCTCCTGATGCACTTAAAGTGTCATTCACACTACTTTTTGTTAGCGGTCTGACTTCTGACTGACTTCTGAATTATTACTTAGGATAAATAGCAGAAATGAGTACTCAGAAAAAAAAAAAAGAAGACAAATAAAAGGGCTTCTTTCATCTGTCCCTTTTAGGGCTTAGAAGTTTTGGCAGTTTACTTGGAGTCTTTATCAGTTGGAGGCTTGCAATTTCCTTGATATGTTCAACTGTTCTTTAGACTCAGTTCTCTATGTATGAGAGTACACGTCTCCCATGCATATTCGCATAATGTGTGCCCATGTTTTTTTGAGATGAAGTCACCTCCAGAACTCTAGATTATGTAGGGCAGGTTTGGCTTTTGTGCCTTACACTTCTACTTATGTATATATACATCAATATTCTTCCCAGTGGTTCTGATATGCATTTTTAGTAGGTTAGGTTTCTTATTCTCAGTTTTCAAAATGTCAGGTACTGCTGGCACAGTTCCTGTATGGTAGATGTACTACATATGAAATAGAAGTTGGTGCTTCTCTGCTTCATGGATTATTATTTTATAACTATTTTCCAAGAGCTTGTTAGACTGAGGTAATGGCCTTTGACAGTCACATTACTGAACTTACATATTTAATTACAGGCAGTTTGTATTCTTACTCACTGGACTGCAGTCTACTGTGAGATGTCATAATGATTTATCAGTTCCAGGGGGAAAAAAGATATTTGGGTTTATTTACATTTTGGTACACCTGTCTCAGGGAAGCAGGATGAAAAACTCTTTTTCCCACCAAAAGAAAAAAGATGTACCTATTTTTCTGCTAAATAATCCCTTTTTTCATTTCCTTCAGATCTTTTGTTTGATTATTTCTACTTATCATGCACACAGGGCTCAACAACATCAAAACAGTATTCTGTAGACTACTGGCTGAATTCTTGAATTTCCAATCCCTGTACTGTTGTTGGTGTCTATACTTTTCTTAAAACCTCAGACATCACTGTGTCAATGTATTTAAATAAAGCATCATTAGTGGACTCGAATGCTTGTAGCCAGAGAAGGTGCTATCTGGCTGTCCCTTACAGTATCTCTGCCATGGTCCACTCCTGAGCAGTCACTTCTACGGTCCTATTACACATTTCATCAGAGCAGAAATTTTAAGCAGATTTGATATATTCATAACATAGGGGAGGCTGTAGCACTTCCCTACACTTCTTGCAAGCACTTCTTGAATACTTGCAGTGTTCAAGAGGCATCTGGATGATGTGCTGTGTGATATGGTTTAGTGCTTGTGGTGGCAATGGTGCTGAGTAGAAAGTTGGATTAGATGATCTTGTAGGTCGTTTCCAACCTTGTGGTTCTATGATTCTATGATTCTATGATTCCACTATGGGGACAGGTGGAGAAACTTAGGGCTCTTCTGCCCAGAGAAGAGAAGGATCCGGGGGTACCTTAAAGCAACCTTTGAGAACCTGAAGGGGTCTACAGGAAAGCTGAGGAGGGACAGTTTATAAGGGCAGGTAGCAACAGTACAAGGAGAAATGATTTTAAACTGGAAGAGGGTAGATTTAGACAAGATATTAGGAAGAAATTCTTTGCTGTGAGGGTGGTGACACCTTGGATCACATTGCCCAGTGAGGTTATGGATGCCCATTCCCTGAAGGCATTCAAGGCCAGGCTGTATGGGACTTTGAGCAACCTGGTCTAGTGGGAGGTGCCCCTGCATATACCAGGGGAGTTGGAACTAAATGATCATTACGGTCCCTTCCAACCCAAAACATTCCATAATTGTATAATTCTGTGATAACGTAATTCCAGAACGTTGCTATACTCAATGTTATTTTTCTGTTATGATATAGGTAACATCTTTTCTCCTCCACTGGAAAGGCAGAAAATAAAGAAAGAAAATGAAACTCTCACCCAATGAAAGCATGATCTAGGATGGCATTTCAGGTGCTGGCATGGGGCACAGAATATGTTTCCAGTCATCCAGTGGTTGCTTCCAACACTGTAAGAACATGGTGACTGCCAGGCCTCCCCATATTTAAATTTCAGCCATTAGCTATGTCAATGGTTTACGGGCTGGTTTGGCCTGATTCTGTGACAAGCAGGGGAGAGATTTCACAAAATCCGCGCCTCTGGAAAAGAAAAACAGGGGACCCCAAAATAATTAAACCAGTGGCAACGATCTGAGGAGAAGCAAACTAATTTACTAAATATAGTATCAGAAAGCAAGATAACGCACAATAATACAGTATATTAGAATTAGAATTAGAATTAGAATTAGAATTAGAATTAGAATAATTGAAGCTAATGAATCAAATACAATGAGAGAATGTCCGAAAGGTGAATAGGCCTCACCACAACGCTGAGGGGAGATGTGCAGTCCAGTTGAGCAGCAGGAAGGGGAACCTGATGAAGAAGAGCCCATCAGGTGACCTTGCCAGGAGTTCTATCTCCTCTCTGACTGCAAAGCCCCCTGGGGAATGAGGTTCTTCTCTTCCAGACAAGTGCCCAGAACTGGAGTATTAACAGTTCAACTACCAGTGCTCTACATGATGTTATGATGTGGAATACCGATAACCAAACATCATAAAACCATGACAAGCTACCATACCAAAAGGGTTTTTTCCTCTTTGGCTTACTTAATTACAGTGCATGGTATCACTGAGTTTTACCAGCGACTGGTTGTTTTCATATTTCCCTGTGGTATGATTCTTGGATATGTGGATTGCAATGGTTATAAGAGCAAAAGCAAAGAGCAAAGAGTAACTTATCTGTATGGAAATATTTCCACAGTGCAACATCTAATAAGATTCCAACAGTATATGTGAGGTTGGCGACATAATGTTTCACAGGAAAGAGTATGAACTAATGTGAAAGATGTTTTTATGAACCAGAGAATTCTTTCCACTTGTTTGCCTGAGTGAAATGTTGGTTTGGCTTTGGACATTTGCAGAAGCAAATAAACATAGCACAGAGGGGATCATAGAACATATCAGTAGCTTGCATCCTAAACACTAAGTTCAAGTTGGTTCATTTCATGTCTGTAGGATATCCACATGCAGTTATTTTTTTCCATTTTAATGCTTTAAAAATAGAACATCTATAGAGTAAGACTCCAGCTAAAATAGAGGCCTAACACTTAAATTAATTCTTCCTCAGTAGAACTGTAGTAAAACCATCTGGATTCTTTAATTTTGGGGTAGCTTTTTTTCCTCTGAAGATGCAGGAAATGAAAGCCATTACACTAAGAATATATGTGGACTGCCTGATTCTTTAAAGGATAGAAAACGGGTATAAATCCTAGAAAGACAAGCAAAGTACTCGGTTAATATTGCATGGGTACAGAAATCCATTCTGGTGCTTTAGTTGTCATCATCACAGGCCATATAGTGCTGGCACTGACAGTTCAGAACACAGGCTGTAAAGGAAATGGCCCAGTCTAGAAAGTTTTATGTGGGCAAGAGGTCCAATAAAAAGCTAACTTTATAGTGGAGTGTTAAGAAATTTCCAAAATGACTCTCTCTCCACAGCTAATAAATTCTGCTACAAAAGAAAACTCATATTTGAAAAATTTGCAAGGATTACAGATACACATGCCAAGGAAGCACTCTGACTGGGGAGCAACCATCTGGTACATCATAATGTTCAAATATTTTTTATCACACCGAACAAAGACCAATTTATGTCACAGAGGAGTAAGTATTTTGAAACCTGAATTAGAGTGTAGTGTGATAATTTAAGTAGTGTGTTGCTGAATAATTTGAGCATGGTATAGGAATGCTCTCACATGGTCTTTTGAATAGTTCACTTGAAAAGTCACTGTATCCAAAGCAGTAAGTTACTTTTAAAAATAAACTACAACGAATGGTTTGCATTATTTTATTGACTTATCTCCTGCAAACAGACTAATTAAAGATGCCTCAGTCTGTTTAAAAACAAGCATGCTAAATGTTAAGTTAAAATCATGACATTTGACATTAATAAACTTCAGTCAGATACAACATGCAACAGTATTTAGAATAGTCGCAGTAGACCAGATACCCTCCTGGGGTAGGGAAAGAAACTGTGGAGACTGCCCAAGAAATTCTCCTGGTGCGCTTAATGGTAACAGCACTAGTCCTTTCCAGAAAGTTTCTGACACATAGGAGAGCACTGATTTTGGCTGAGCTGAGACAACCCCTGAAGTTATGATGATGTGAGACAGAAGCATGGAGGAAAATTTTAGGACTTAGAATATCTTTCTGCATCTCAGATTGTCCAGATAATCGTCCAAACCCTTTGATGTCCTTCCAGCTCTAATAAGATGTTGTTCATTGGAAATATTTTTGGATCTAGAATGAATCTCGTGAGACCCGGTTCTTCATACAGACTGTAATTTCAATGAAGGCCCATGCATCTGAGAGGAGATCCTCAGAGAAGGCAAAATCTGTTATCTCGATTACGGGCTGATTTTCCTGTGTGTGAAACTTTCACCTTTCATTTCTGCATAGAAGTTCTGCATTAATTTCTAGCTGGTATGTTAAACCTGAGGAAAATGAATTCCCTGTGAGATGCTGTTCTTCACTGAATCTCCTCATTTTCTGTGTACTGTCTTCTTTTAGGATTGATAAAATCAGACTACAGCTCTAAGAAAAATATTCATATGCTTCAAAATAGAACTGTACTAGGTCCAAACCTTCAGGTTGTTTAGACCTATATTAATTAAACACTGATAATTATAATATAGACTTACTCCTTTGAATTTTGTGGCTGTAGGACTGTGTACTGACAATAAACCTGTTACACACAGGATGTTGGTGCATGTAGAGGAGAAGATGGGAAGTGTCAAAGGGGATCTGCAAGAACAGGAAGGACTGCCCACAGGCCAGTTGATGGGAATGCAATAGAATCTTGCTGCATCTTCAGCCATCTTAGACAGTGATGCTGAGTGGCCGTTGGGCAGGTATCATCAACTATCTTCCTCATGTTCTCTGTGCTTTTGGCACAGACGGTGAAACTGTTCTCTCCAAGTAAAAATACATTTGAAATATTTAGTCTAAGTGAGCCTTTCTCTCTAGCTGATAGAAACATACAGCCGTGTATACAAGACATTTCATTCCACTGCCAGGAAAATACTTGAGATAAGTGACTCTAAATCACACAGTCAAAGAATTTCAGGGGTTGGAAGGGATTGAGTCCAAACACCCTGCCTAAGCAAGCTCTCTACAGCCCACCTGTACTCACACAGATAGGCATGCAGGTGGGTCTTGAATATCTCCAAAGAAGGAGACTCCACAACCTCTCTGGGCAGCCTAATCCAGTGCTCCATCACCCT
Organism: Centrocercus urophasianus; assembly: GCF_019232065.1. Taxonomy (NCBI): domain Eukaryota; kingdom Metazoa; phylum Chordata; class Aves; order Galliformes; family Phasianidae; genus Centrocercus; species Centrocercus urophasianus. The sequence goes on along the minus strand of NW_024884833.1, from coordinate 13,200,858 downwards.
TACCTTACAGTAACATGAAATTCTTCCATATGTTAGTACAAAACTTCCTATGTTCAAGTTTTAGGCCATTACTTCTTGTCCTATTGCTATCCTTGTCCTATCCTAAGTGCCCTCAGAAAAGTTCAGGGTTATTCCATTTACTGGGAACAGACACTAGGTAACTGGTGTCGTTTGGACAACTGCTTAAAATCGGATGAGATAGATCCAGTGCCAGGAGATTTGCTGGCAGGATTGATGAACACCCTCTGTACCAATACAAGAGCAAGTAGAAGAAAGACGTACTTAGGACTGCTGAAAGATCAGACTGGACAACAACTTCAAAAGACCACAAAATAAGTAGACACTGTAATGTTTTCATTCTTATCTGTCAATACATAAATTTCTGAAGGCTAGAATTAAAATGTTGATCATTCTCAGTCTCAGGAGGAAGTTTGAAATATAAACCCATTAATATTTGAATTTAATTCAGGGTATGATATAATTGTGACTATTTTTACTGGTTTTTAAAAGACTATATGCCACAGTCAGTGGATTTGTAAGAAAGTTGAATAATGACTGCATAGCCAGAAAACAGGCAAGCAAAGAGTTTTGTACTATCCTTACTTGTCCATTGGGATCAAAAGAATTTGGGCACTTTGAAAAGCACAAGATCAATGCAGATTGGAATCTGAACATCTACATGGAATTCAGATTTGATCATACCAACTCAGAAACAGAAAACCCAACAGAATATTACTTTAAGGACATGGTAGGATTTCAAGCATTAACATGTCAAATAGAAAATTTCTTTGGTTCTGCATTTCTTGGTGTTTCTAATGAACACCTGAGAGTGTTCTATTAGAAACAACTGAAAACAGTTAGATACTCACCTCATCTCGATACCAATACTGACATTAATTCTTTCTGCTCTTAAACATACTATATATCCTTTTTTGTGCAGCACTTACATTTTTGTCTTACTTTTCTGAGCATTCTATTCTGCCTAATCACTTTGTCATGTCTTCAGTCCTTCTTCCCTTTCCACTCTTACATTGAAATGTGTGCTAGGTTTGAAAGTTGCATTAACGACTTATAAGATTAGAAAAGCAAAAGGAAAATAGAATGATTTTAAAAAGTGTACCAGTATGATCTTTCAGAGTGGAAAGCAGTGCATAAGGAAGGATGGAGAAAAACAGTATCTGCACAAACATATCCAGAACATCAGTCCACATAGCAAACTGATGTGTATCTGGTATACTTACAGATATCCTGTAGTTGCTTGAAAAACTGTTTGTATTAAAAAGATGTGCACAGGATTGGATCTCTGAAGAAGAGGTATTCCCAAGCTGAAAGTAACTATTTATTTTGCTAATGTTGTATCTATACAGCCCTTTGAAAACATCAGGTACTACTTATGTGTTATTACATTCAAGTAATAATAAAAACACATGAAGCATCAGATATTTAACCCTCTCTATCCCCAAGAAACACACAAATACAGTACTGTTCTAATAAATCCTTAATTTTACAGATTTCCTGCTGAAGTTTCTGACTAACGGTAAGTTATTTGTTCAGAAAGATTTTATGGTGCTCATAAAATCTCAATTACAGTTTTAAAATAACTTGCAGTTTTTCTGTAACATGATGCTGCCATCTCAGTTCCCAGAGGGTATATTAAATTCAAGTAGCAATAACAAATCATTTAAGCAATAAATAAATAACCTGAGACTGAGTTGTTAAGAGTTAATAGTCTCCCATACACTCAATAGAGACTGAGGCTCCACTCTATTAAAGTGACCCCCGGGGCCATGGGCCAAATTGCACCCAGTTGTTTTGTGGAAGGTATTCATCCCTCACACATTCATTTCCTTCTTTATGTTGTCTCTTTTCATCAGTGAAGGCACTCTGCAGTCCCTGAGTCCAGAGAACAATTACGGTACAGTCTCAGAGAAAAGAAAGAAAACTGGGGTCATAAATATGTTAAATGGGTACGTGGGTTTAAGTGGCTTTGTAAACTAAACACGAGGGAAACCTCAGACTAATTAATGAATATGAAACAGCATGATAGGAATGTTTGAAGGAGAAATTCACATTACACCTCCCCCATCCCCCTTAAAAAAAAAAAAAAAAAAAAAAAAAAAAAAAAAACCCACACAATTTCTTTTCTAAAATTCATTCGAGCAAAACAGTCATGAAGCAACACATCCTCATATTTTACTGAAATAGTATACAAGTAGGAACTGGTTACAGAGATAACTGAATTGAGAATTCATTCTCAGCATCTTGTTGGAAACTGTATTCTTTTTCCTCCACAGACATGAGCCATTTGTCATGATAGCAAAGCTATGAAAAACTGCAGGAGGATTTAGGGCTTCAGCAAAGACCACTGTTTAGTTTTACACTGTGTGTCTATTCCTCATCTGACTTACACTCACCACTAAAATAAACATGGATTCATTGGGTGCCAGAGATGTCGAGATTTGGCCCTATAATAGTAAGATTATAAACCCAGACAGCAGTCTTCATTCAGTTCTAGCAGCGGGACAAATTTTGCTCTCAGGTTCTTCTCCTGCCCTCCTGTAGGAAAACCAGCAGGAGGCAGAAGAGTGGAAAAAAGACCTGTAGGATTTCCATTCTTTACAAAGCTTAGCCCAAATTCTGGGGAATGTTATTCCCAAGATCTAACACAAGCTTCTGCAGCAGCCCCTAGTTCTGCATCCATATCTATAGCTGGCTTCAAAATACAAATTGGTTTGCATGGGGAGTCCTTTCCGTCTTAGATTTGAAAGAAACCAAACAAATTTTTAAACTAAAACCATCTCTATATATAAAAGTGAGAGATCTCCTATATAGCAAGAGATCACACTGTTTTGGGAGGTATTTTTCCAACTAAAATTTTTGAAGAAAATTAACATTTATGTACAGATTATTTCCTGCACAATACATTTTTTCCAGAGTTGACCAAATGTGCAGTAGTGCCACCACCAGCATGGTAGAATCTGGTGATGAAGGGCCATTATCATCCTCAACTTTCTCAGAGACCTCTGAGGACAGTGCTCACCCATCATGAGATTGATGTTGCCCATGTCACTAGCGGCTGCTCTAATATCCAGGCTACATTAATGAAATCCAATGAGAAACCAAGAAGCATGGAAAAGCAGCTTCCTCTGCAGCAGTGAAATAAGCAAATCCTGCACTCTATTAGCCCAAAAAGAGTTCAATTAGATGGAAGGAGGAGAGATGGTTCCCTCTTCTGCTACAGTTTATAACTTTCTGTAGTATCCTCCATCATTTCTGAAAACCATGAGAACTTTCTTCCCTCACCTGCATGACCAGATCCTTCTCAGTGCACAGTGACTATCTCTAAGGGCAGACAGAGGAGCAGAAGCTATACAGTGTCTCTAAGCCAGCTTCAGGAAAAAACATAGAAGAGCTGCATCAGGATGCTTCCTTCTCTCAGGTAACAAAACTGTGTTTTGACAGATTTTAGGCACCCTTCAAGATACGTGTGTCTTGGCTAGTGGGCAAAGGTATAAGTTAACTAGCATGCATTCTCTCTGCCTTTAGGCAAAATGGGATAGGTAACCTTGAACTACTAGTGAACAGGGTTTAAGCAGACTTTGTTGGCTGTCCAAGAAGGCATGGAAGTGTCTATTTGATGCCTGCCACATATAGTACTGTAGGGCTGGTGACCTCTATATTACTTGTGAGGTCGAGGTAGTTATGAATACTACTCTGAACCTTGGTGGACATAAATTCTGGTCTGTTCATAGCCTAAGCCTTAGTCTTTCATCTAATTCCACAGGTTCTGTATGTTGCACAAACTGTTCCTTAGCATGAAAGGTTTCTTACTCCACTGAGAATATTTCAGAAAGCTAGAAGTACAAGAGAAGCTAATTACTGCTGAAATTACTGCACATATATAACAGCATTTATATTTGTAGTTGCCATTTGTTTTCACTATAATTTTATGTTTTGACTTTTTTCTAATTTTCCATTTCAGGATACCTAACAAAATTTTTATCGAGTCTATTGTTAAACAAGCATTACTTTCTGAGATGCAGAGGTCAGGTGACTCCCATTAGTATCACATACAGGTATCTAACTCTGTTCTTCATGGTTAGCACCAGGATCAGAGTAGTAAAGGTCTTGTTCCTGCACTATTAATCTCAAACAAAGCTTTTATTTTTATTTACTTCAATTTTCTTCTTTTTTTTTTTTAAATTTAAAGGAGAAGGCTTGAAAGCCCTTGCTCAGAAGGATGACAAAGCATCAGTCACTGCTCCTGCAAGACATGGAGATGGAAAGCCTTCAGCAAAACCTTCTCCCAGAGTTTCAGAATATGCATTTGAAATTTCTGTTTTTAAAAGTACTGCTTCAAAGCAGATACAGTGCAGAAAAGAGGGACAGAGACAGAACAAGACCTAAGCAATTAGCCTTTAATATTTTGATCACATTATTGACATAATTACACAGAAATGTGGGCATAGTGTTTATTCATGAACAATAAAATACTCCCAAGTCAAAGGTTTCCACTGAAAGCAGAGGAACGATGCTTTCAGGAAGGAGTAAGAAAGCTGGTTAAACTCTGCCAGGAATAGACCATTTTCTTTCTGTCCACTTGGCCCAGCTTCTCAGCTGACAAACCACCATTGTCTTCAATGCAGTGACACTGATCTATACCAGCTTTTCATCTAACGGGGATAGTTCACAGGCCACTTCTGGTTTTTGTCAAGTGTAGTCAAGATTTGTAAGTATTTTCAGCTCCTTTTGTTTTTTTCTTTTCTTTACTTTCTTTTTCTTTCTTTTTGTTTTTTTTTTTTTTTTTTTTTTTTTTGGTTAAATTATTTTTCCCAGCTCTGTTCCATGATGTTCTGTCAGCTGTCTGAGCCACCAGCTGGAATGATCAGAGCAAGAGAAGAAAGTGTAATTTGCTTCATATAGAAGAACTTTGATAAAATATAATGTGAAAGGAATAAGAAGACAAGAAAACTTCCAAGATCAAAAGGCACTTTACAAGCACCAGCATGTAACAAGTGACACCACTCCAAGCAGATGGACACAAAGGCAATGCTTTCATTTGGTCATCTTTTTAATGGTTATTTATTTATTTTTACTATCCATTCAGCTGAAGGAACTGAGCATAGTCTAAGAACAGAAATTAGGACTTCAGCCACCCTCTCAGTAGCAGCAAAACTATAAACAGGGTTCAGTCTTTTATCCTTTGGACACTCCAAAGGCCCTTAAAGTCGGCGGAAGTGTTAAGCATGCCAAAGAAGCCCATAGTGGAGCCTTTAATGAATAGCCTTCGTTGTGCCTGGCAATTACACAGGTAGATAGTGACAAAGCAGACAGTGTCCAGTCCTAACAGCAATCCTTGTGTATGGGAGATGATCCTTTCAAACCCTCTGTTCTGCTCCGTCTGATCCTTCTATGCTTGTCCAAGACAGGGTAGATCGAACAAAGCTACACCCCTTCCCTTCTGGCTGCTGTGAGGGGACAGGAATGGCACAGAGAAAAACGGACGTTTTGATCCTGCAGCAGCAGTGTGCAGCAAGCATGCCGCCAAGAAGTCTGAGTGAGGCCCTGCAGTCATTCTGTTCACCTGGTTTGTCCCTCTTCCAGTTCCCAGCTCATGGCTGTGCTTGGAAAACATGCAAGTACTACATTTTTTCAAATAAAAGTTTTTGGTGATAAAGAAAAATCTTCCAAATTTGACCTCTCTGAACTTTTATATTCAAGCCAGATAGTACAGTAGATTTTATCTTGGCAGGTTTTCCACTTCGGTAGTGTTTCAAGGAAATGTGGAAATGAGAAAAATTAAGCAGTAAACCTCTGTCTCTTTCCCTATTAAAACTGTCAGGATAGTAAATCAAGTTTTTAATGGCCAGGAAAAACATTCAGTACATTTAAGAAACTGAACGTCTCTTGTGGCATCTGCAACATTATCACCTGGATCATTAACTGGGGAATAGACATATGTGACAACGTTTATGGAGAAAATGTTAGGGTGCAGTTCAGCTTGAGGAGCACCTCAAAACACATGATTCATTTTTCCGAATTGTGTCATATGTGTGGTATGATCTCCTGCAACAAGGACAACCATTATCATCTTGTCAGTATTTACTCAAAGTTTCATAAATACCAGCACTAGTATATGATTTTTGATGGTTTTTTTTTGTTTGTTTGTTTTCTATCAAAGTATGTACACTTGTGATTTTGAGATACAGTGAATGACATTGACAGGAAAACAAATGGATTTGAATTTGCATGATCAATTATATGTGAAGAATAACATTTAAGTGAAATAGAAGGACAAAGTCCACATTTGAGGCAATTGATTTAATCCTGCAACCTTACTTTAACTGAAAAGCTGGAGAGAGATAAAAAGGAGTTTTGATTGAGAAGGGTGGAAGCAATTGAAGTTTATGCCTGGTAGTCTTTCTGAATTTTTTTTTTCTTTCTCTTCTGGAAGGTCGATCTGTCAAACAAAAAGAAAAATAGATTTCCTGTCCATTACATGTACAAGTCCTTGAATTATCTTTAGTGGTTGCCTTTTCATTGAACTGGGGTCCAACTTAATTTGAAATTACTCTTTTTGGAAATCCTAAACCCTTGACACATTTCATTAGGCACAAAATGATTATAAGTATCAGTTAATTTGTTTGAAGACTTGGTAAACACTTGTTACAAAGAGTTTTAGAGATGTCTAGTAGTTAGCAGAAAAGGGAAGCTGTCTTCAATTCGTAGTTTATTTACTTAGCACTTATTAAGCACCACTTCTGTATCTACCCAAAAAAGAAATATTTTAAGCAAACCGTAAAAGTAGGCTTGACCCTTTCATGGGCACGTCATAAATCAATTGTTAATGCAAGGGTGAAAACTCTGAAAGAGGTCAGAGGTGGAAGAGAGGTCATCTCTGAGAAGGGACAGTGTGAAAATCCACAAGGGGTGGAGCTTAGCTGGAGATAAAGCCTGAGGAGAGGAAATTCTAGAAGTCGAGAGGTTGTTACAGTAAGAAAACCAATAAAATCATAGCTATCAAAGTGCTGAGGTTACTCATAGATCGTTCATAAGCCTACAACACCAGTCACTAGATCAGTGATGCCAGCTCACCTGTCCAGTGACAAAAGTGCAGTTTTTAAGTGGAGGGTTTGCTTTTATTTATATGCACAGTAAGAATACTTATATCCATTTCTCAAAAAGTCTGTCTTTTTCTTCTGTTTGAATTTTCCTGATCTTGCTGTCACTAAGTCAGAGAAGTTTAGCTGCTCTCTGAACTACCTTCAATAAATTGGAAGAAAATGCTGTATAAAAATGTTTAAATTTATTTCATGAGCAATCAAAGAATTCGGCACACAGTTTACTTCTGTGGTTTGGACACTGTGCACCAGTGCCTAATACACTAGGATTTTCAGGACTGAAACTGCAGGCAGAGTACTGGTAGTTACACAGTAGTATGAAATGAAGACATTCTGAACACATTTGCAGTAGCATAAATAAAAGTATCAATCACACTAAAAATCCATTTTGTCATCTCTCAGCTGTGTCTCATCTTCAGCCAAAAGGTTCATTCTTTAACCAGTCCCACAGTTTTTTTGTGCTGCTTTTAGCTCAAACTCAGAATTTCAATGAAGAGTTCTTTTTAAGCATTTGTTTCACTCAATAGACTGAAGTTTAAATTCCAAACAATTAAAGTTATTCAGATTTAAATGGGAAGATTTCCTGATTGTTTTGTAACTGTGCAATTTATAAGTCATAATGACATTCCTTCACTTTGTCCAGAAAAAACAAAGGCTGATTTATTTCCTAATAACAAAGGCAAATGACGAGGCTGTATGAAACTGCTTCCTTGTTTTCAATGGGTCAGTGCCAGGCTGCTAGGTATCTTTGAACATCCCATCTATAACCTTCCCCTGAAGCAAAGCTCTCCAAAACTTTGCCAATCTATGGAGCATACCACATTTGATTTCTTCTAAGCACCAAGTTACAGTACAGCTGTTATCTGCATAGATTTTTTCTAGAGATCTGATTGATATTCATTGTATCAGCATTGATTGCACTGAGCTTACCAAAACACAGCAGAATGCATTCATCTGGCTAATGTATATACCTTCATTGATGCTGCATTGTGATGTAAACAATGTCCTGTTCCTTCCTTATAGTAACCTAATTGACAGCCAGGCATTTCGTTTGCTCCAAAAGGCTATTGTTGTAGTGAATGCCTTAACAATAGGATTTCATATAAGTTGGGGCTTAAGAAAAGTACAATATCCTTCTTCTGATATAAAACCACAGACTGCATACTTGTTGAAGGCAAGATAATGAGTTCATCACAGAATTAAGGCTTTGGCATTGTTGGGAATCAGTTACTTCAGTTTTAAAGACACACATGTTTAAAAATGGCTTTCGAATATATATATTGTCTCCTTATATATTCATAAATACATACATATATATTTTTAAAAGCAAGTAAGCAAATAAAACAAACAAGCAAAGACAGATTTCTCACTCTCCTAAACAGTAAACTCACATAATGTCAAGTCTTAAACAAGTCTAATTCTTGGATGTTGGCTATCAGTGTTGAATCTTCAATTGAATTCAACAGAGGAAACAGAGTTAAAGCAGAGAAAATCTCAGTCTTCATCTAAAGAATGATTTTGCCGTGGCTAACAACAACTCATTCTGTAACTGTGAGACCTAAGCACTCAAGCTATTTCAAAATGCTCCTTAACTTTAAGTGCCTTCTATTCTTTCCCTCCCTCTTGAGACAGAATCCCTTTCTCTTCCATCTTGCAAGTGATACTGCCAATTCTAGGCTGATTTTGAAGATCTGGCCCTTAACCTCTTGGCTTCTGAGCAAGTGTTAAAAACCAAAGTTCAAAAAAAAAGAATTATTGGAAACTAAATAAAAAAATTCTCACTATTTGAGCCCTTCAGTAAGTGTGACACTCTGATATCTTCTTGTTACTGAATTGAAAAGATTTCTTTGATTGATGTGCATTTTATGGGGACAGAGGTATCAGTGAGGAGGATGAGAAAATGTCTTCCAAACACGTGCGAATAGAAGTGGGTAAGGTGTAATTCGTGCTGCTCCAAAAAAAGACACTTGCAAGTTCCTTCTACTATTGAATAGACATTCAGCACAACCTCCTCCTCTAGTGGAGTCCTTGAAGGAGCATTTCAAAAGCTTTCCCCACAGCTCTACTGAGGAGCTTTGTCTTCCAAAATTGAGAGGATTTTTTTAAGTGGCTGGATTTTCTACCCCTACAGAGATCAGTCCAGAGGAGGATTAAACATCCAAAGCTTCAGCTGAAATCATTGGATTTGAATCTGGGTCTAGTGAGAAAGCATTTTCAGTTTTGATGTGTTAAAATTATTTAGACTGATATTCTCTAAACTGCTGAAGTACTTTAGGCTCTTCCCATTGAAGATGAATGAGTTCTGTAATTTGAGACAGTTAGGTGCATTTGAAGATCCAGCTTCTAACACGAAGCAGGACAACACTATGATCCAATACATGTGTACTCTGGCATGAAGCAAGAAGCTGACAAGTCTTGTTCTGCCAGGTTTCAACAAATGTCGAAGATACTTGAAGTTTGTACCTTTAAGAGCTTAGAAGTAATCAACTTCAGACTGTTCTCTCTTACACGTATGTATTCAGGTGTATGTTTAAATGATTTTTTTCCAAAACACAGCATCTCATCAGGATTTTCCCACACATGCATTTGTACAATCTAAATTAATCTTTATGATGATTATTTTAACTGGTTGAATAGATCTCAAATGTGTTGAAGTGCAGGATTTTCAATGTCATCCTGCTTCCCTCTTTGGCATACTTGGGAGTTCATATGTGCAAGCAACACCCTCCTCTCAAGCCCATCTTTCTCAGGATTCCTGAAACACACTCAAATAATTTTGCAGAAATGTTTAGCCATCCCAGCAGGAGCTGGACTGTTGTGATGACGGCAGCTGCTGGGTGAAGGATGGAGAAGCTTTTTTGGCACTGTTGCCAAGTCCATTAGTACAAGCTATCTCCAGATGTTGGAACTTGATTATGGTGGAAAAGTAATTTTCTATTAGCATTATTGCTAGGAATGGGCAGGTTCACATTGTCTCAATGGGCTCAGATCCAACAGACTTGAAAATTCAGTAAAAGCTCACATACTGCTTATTTTGTGCACCTCTGGGAAGGGAGGGAAAAAAAACACTTCTGTCGGGGAAAAAAAAAAAAAAAAAAAAAAAAAAAAAAAAAAAAAAAAA
>NW_024884833.1:13169795-13190516 GCF_019232065.1 Centrocercus urophasianus | reverse complement strand
AAAAAAAAAAAAAAAAAAACAAAAAACAGAAGAAGAAGAAAAAATGTCCAGTGAAAACACAGAATCCAGGGAGAAGGACTTAACACAGTGAAACAGAAACACAAAATCACAAAGCACAAAATAAACCCACAATTTAAAATATGTTTCCTAAATATTACTTTGGGAGATTTAAAGGGGAAGGTTAAAGATTGAATGTAGAGAAGAGACAAGGTGCCCTCTTGTAGTCTGCTTATTAAACCCGTCTTTTAAAAAAGATATGTAAATTTGTCCATCCAGCATGATTTGTTGATTTTCTTCTAGCAGAACAAAACCCCAAGCAAGGAGGAGAAGAGGTGGCAGAAATGTAAGCAGGAGGTGCAGGCATACTTTGCTATAGGCTATTACAGCTTTCACAGATTTTGCTTTGGAAGGATCAAATGTACAACTATCATATTAATGCCTGAAGAAGCCCACTGGGTATCTGGTAGCTATGTTAACTATGTGGAAGGATTCTTTCCAGCAATTAACAAAGTCCATAATAGGAGAGCGTTGCAGGATATTTGCTCTCTGGGGATAGAAAACAATTAGTGTTGTTGAGCCTAAACTGTGGGAGCTGGGCACACGTATGAGTGATACCAGGACATGCATGCTCCATTCGCAGCTGCTTGTGCCCAAACACAAGAGCATGCATAAAACAAAAGCCATGCTTTCCAGCAAATGGCATAGTTGAAAGGGATTAAAGTAAGAAATAGATTGAGTCCTGATTCAGTCATTCATTTTAACTTTAAAGCCAATTTTAAATAAAAATGCTCCTAGGAAGAAGCTCTCTGAGAAGGAAAAAGTTGGACGTGGAGTTTTTAAAATAGCCTTTAGAGAGCAGAAACGTTCCTTCAGACATACCACTGGTTTCCACTTTTCTCTTGAGCACAGTGCAACATGAGGAGCATGCATTTTACAGCTCTAAGCATATTTAATACCATGTTTTTACAGCAGCTGTTGCTTTCACAGAACTTTAACCTCACTGTGTAAATGCATCACAGGGAAAATACTCAGTTGTCTTGGAGACAGCCTTTGCTCGCAAGCCTTTTTCCACTGAGCTGGTGTCAGCTTTCAGCTTCGGTCACATTCCAGGCGGGCGGGCAAACCCCGGCCTCTCCGTGCTCCTTGGTTCTAGTCCTGGCGAGGGCGGCTCAGGAATCCGGGGCAATTACCACGGCCTGCTAGATCAGCTTCCACCACTACACCTGACGAAAGTGGTGAAGATTCGTTCATAGGGAAAAAGAAATGTAAAATTTTTTTTCACACATTTTCTTTCTTTTTTTTTTTTTTTTTTTTTTTTTTTTTTTTTTTCTTTTTTTTTTTCTTTTTTTTTTTTTTCTTTTTTTTTTTTTTTCTTTTTCTCTTTCATTTATGACAAATGCCTGCTGTTGAAGGACTCACAGAACTCTTTGCCAAGAGATAATGCAACCTCCTGAATTGCCTGGCCTATTCCTCCAGCACGTGTTCTCACAGCTATAGGTAATAAACAGCAAACAGCAAAACACAGCAAAATCGTGTCTGTGGACACGGCACAAAAATCTATCCTAAAACCCAGAGTTCAAAAGAACTAATTGGGAACTCCTATTAGAGCCAGGAGTATTTTTTTTCATCTCCAAATGTGCTTGAACTGTCCGTGTTCCATGAGTGAGTAGTAATAATAATAATAGTAATAGTAGTAGTAGTAATAATGTAATAACAATAAATGATGCTGTAGACTTTAAGGATAGCTGCTGTAAGCCAAGGAATTTCAAAGTTGTGAATCTGCTTAGATTCAGTTTCGGATCTGGACTAATTCTTGCTAAGCAGTGAACAGCCTTGAGTGTAGTGTACATCTGAAGGCCTCAGGTGCACCATCGAACTAGGTGCAGTCCTGTGTCTGACTAATTTATAACCTGCACTACTTTCCTTTGTCCTTAGGCACTATTTTTATCAGCAGACAATGTAGAGGCAGTGTAGAGCTAAGAAAATTATGTTTGTTCCCAAACGCCCTCATCAGGGCCCCAGTTCAGAAGGCCTAGCAAGGATAATATTTAATTACAGTCTTTAATAGACATCCATACTTCAGACTGCTTGGTTTATATGACACTTGCAAAGCATATGTTTAACATTAGGAGCATCCTTTCCAAAGACAGAGCCTAGAAAATTAGCAGAATATATACCGTTAAAATAAGGTAGAGCTTATGAAAGAACAGATGTGAGGTAGAGCTTATGAAAGAACAGATGTGTCCTAATGCTTCAACAGGAAGCTGTCTCCTGAGTTAAGGTATGTTTTAAGCTTGTGTTTTAGCTTGCGTGTTGTACATTCCATCAGCTTATGTCTCTTAGTGCTTAACAGTGGGTAACAAATTGTGAAAAGATGTCTTCAGTACAAGTCTAGCTTAACTGGCACAGGCTATGGTGATTTCTTCATCCAGTGCTCAAGAGTTAGCACAGCTGGCTCTACCCAGATTAGGAACATGCTGCTTGTACAGTGCTTCTTTTCCAGTGTTGCTGTGCCACAGACTGCTCTGCTGGCAAGCTAGGATTTGCAGAGGCTACTGCAAGGCTGAGCAAATCCAACAAAATTTCTCATGCAATCTCAGCCACCAGCAGTTTTCTTGATTAAGAATGGTGGCCAGAGCCACCTAGCTGAAAACACTGCAGTGGATATCTGCATGGTCCCCATACAGTTGTCAGAGCCTGTTCTTCACTATCCTCTTTGCTCCTTCTTAAAAAAAAAAAAAAAAAAAAAAAGGGTTTTGGGTACCCTTGGTGATGTACCTCATTCCTATCCACCTCTGATGATTTTGTTCCAGAGATATACCAGTGAAAGACTGGAAAATGATGATCCCAGATTTTCATCTTACCTTTCTCTTGTTTCTAATGTGCTAACTGCAACAGGGGACGATGAAGGACACAGTCATTGATCACATTGCTTTCCTTGAGACAGACAGGGCCACAGTTAGACAAGATAGGTGAGCTGAGGTCATTTATTGAGAACAGTAGCAGCTTCTTAGTATAGAAATGAAATTCGAAACGTGGAGCCAAAGCCACAAGACAAACCTCTCCTTAAAGTCATGATCAGGATCTGGCATTTTAGAGGATTCGTACATGACTGCCTGCAATCTGAAAATAATATGCCATGTGATGCCCTGCAATCTGAAAATAATATGCCATGTGATGCCCTGTAATCTGAAAATAACATGCCATGTGATGCAAGTTGTCACACATTCACCCTAGGTGCAGGAGTTCACCAGGAAACAACTGACGAATGCTGCCACATTAAAGCAGAAGAGAGCCAGTCTGACTTGATCTGTATGACCTCAGAGAAGAGTTTGTGTGTACTTGGCATTTATACATGCAGCTTTACTGAGTGGGGAAACATACTGTAAATTGTAACTGTGTATCCCATGTCCTAAAAAGTACAAATTCTTGTTGAGGTTGTGCTGTTGGCTACACTACTTTTTAATTCTGTTCGTTTGAAAGTACACCCTAAAAATTCCACTCTATCTATGTAAAGGCTTGCAAAGGCAGCTGCTAAAGTCAGAGTGACGCTCGAGTTGCTTCCAGAGAGTACTAAGGAGAGATAAGTAATTAGAAATAAATAGTATCTAATCACATTGATTTTTTTTAATTATTATTATTATTATTTTTTTTTTTTGTAAAAGGCCGATCCTTTTCCGAGTTCAAAAGAAAACATGTATGCAAGGTTTTCATCCAATCACAGACTATACAATCTCACATTATTTCTAGTCAAAATGAAGCAACCCAGCTGGAACTTGGAGGCCCTGAACATTCCCAAATAAGCAAGAGCCCAGAATTATAAATAAATGCATTAGCAAAACCGTTGGCTCTGTTTTAGGTATTATATTTCAAAATGGACATAGTTTTTTTTCTTTTTTCCTTTTCTTTTTTTTTTAACTCTAGTTTAAAACTGACTTAAGTGAGGCAATTGTGATTTATGTAATTCTAAAGCTGACATACATCTTTTTCATAGACTACATTCCTATATACATACAGTCAGAAATGAAGTTGTCCCATTATTTTCAAGAAGGAAATCTTTCAATGTCAGAGTTAAATTCTTGGAATTTCATGTTAGCCATTCATTATCATTGGCTGATAACTTATTTACCTAGGTCTATGACCTTTTATGTCTGCAATGTCTTATCCTCTAGGTCTGCTGTCTTCATCACATTTATGGTGCTGTTACAGCTTTGTACTAATCCATAAAAATTACCTTCAAGACTGTTTAATTCTCTTGGAAAAAGAACATTTGAACTCATATGATCAGTCAACAATTTTTCCTTCTCTGGCTCTAGCCTTTTGAGTTTCAGAAATAAAGATGAGAGTGAAATAACCGATAAAAAATCAGCCTCTGTTATCCTCCTGCAAATGATCCAACTAGGAAGATACAAAATTTCCATGCTGAGGAGTTTGCTTGAAAAAAGAACAGTGCTCAATACACATGGCCCAGTGAAAGCATTATACTATTTTTGTGAAGAGATTTATGAAAGTAATAGAATGAAAATCCTGTTATTTTAAACTTTAGGATATATCAAAACTTTCCCAGACAAATGGCTAGGACTGTTCTTCTATTTAAAAGCAAGTACCTTCGTGTTTCCCTTCCTTACCTTACTCAGGAGTGCATGCCCAGACTTCTCTAATCCTGTCTTTTTGGGAGGCCTGAGGATCTTCCCAGTGTCTCAGTGTCCCTGCTCATCACCTTGGTGTCATCAAAAACATCAGTGCTCTCGGTTTCTGCAACAGCAGACTGAAGAGGGAAGAGTGGCAGTGCCTATCCCTCCCAGTGCACAGCAGAGCTGGGCTATCCATTAGCAACTGTTGCAGGAGGCTGTGCAAATGCCCTCTTCAAGCCCAGAGAGCCTCAGGAACTGGTGAGAAATCAAATAGACAATGTTGCTCCCATCTTCAAGAACTGAGCCACCAATTCAGCAGTTATAGTCTTTCCCGACTTCAATCCTAATGGACAAGTTAACTAAATTTCTTGTTTCTATGTAAGACTCTTCTTGTTCTAAAGCATGACAGAGCATCATAGATTATTTAAATGGCCTTTTCCAGGGAGATAACTGACAACAAAAAAGTGATCTGGCATGCTGTAATGAGAAATCTTAACAAAACACAAAAGCTTCCAGTAACAAGTTTGTAAAGAATCAATTTTCTCTTCAGTAAGCTACGAAGCAATGACAAATTACATTTCTGGGGGAAATCACCAACAGAATTGAAGAATCATAAAATCTGTTTCAGTACAGCATCTTTGTTGGACCAGTTGGTGAATGCACCCAGGAACTCCTGTGCCATACCACCTGCAGATGGTCCCAGATCTCTCAGCTGTTTGAGATGATTGGGAAATGAGTAGGTTTCAGAATAAGGTTGTTAAGGCAGATTTCTAAAGAGACTTCATTTATGTTGGTCAGTCAAAAGAATACAGAGGTAAAGGAGAAAGGAGGCTTTCTTACTTATTGTTATGTGATACTTCTAAAAAGTTTGTGTTTAACACAAGGGAAGGAAAAAAAAAAAAAAAAAAAGAAAAGAAAAAAAAAGAAAAAAAAAAAAAGAAAAACCAACCACAAGTATAAATTCAGTGAAATCTGAAATGAAATAGAATCAGTAGATGTTCTTTTCCTGAAAAGAAATGAAGTATTTTCTCATAAAATCATAGGAAGTTCTGAGTTGGAATAGACCCTCAAGAAGTACTGGAGATGAGGCTGCACAGCAAAGAGCAAAACCCTTCCCTTGCCTGCTGTTGGCCCTTTTGGCTCCAGGGCACATTACTGACTCAGATTAAACTTGCTGTCAGATAGAACCCCTGGATCCCTTTCTATGGGGCTGCTTGGGGCTGCTCTCGAGCCCTATCCCCCAGTCTGTTCATATATCCAGGGTTGCTCCATCCCAGATGCAAAATCCAACATCAAATTGGAATGAAGTATTTGACATACAAACAACCTTAATTTTCAGGTGAATTTGAAACATCTGAAACAGTTTTATAAATATAATTTCTTTTTCTTCAGCAAATTGCCTACTAGATTCAGTACACAACCCTTTTCCAATAACAATATGTTTCAACACTGAATCAAAGTGAGTGCTTGTTAGAATTGGTGGGACTCTTGCCAATGTGTGGAGTTGAAGTCAAACCCCTAGGGGAAAGGAGGATTGTAACAGTGATGCTGTCCTGAAAGACCTTCCTGAAGGAAGGAAAGAAACCATGTAGGGAAACCTTCAGGCAGCTTCTGTAATTAGAGACAAATTCAGTACCATCTTCCAAATCAAAGTAATAACTCATTGTATCATTTAGAAAACAAAAAAAAAAAAAAAGAAAAAAAGAAAAAAAAAAAGAAAAAAACAGCCTGCTTTTCCCCAGGCTCATAGAATTTGCCAGGGAACACATAATACCTATATTGATAGGCTGTCTGGAACTACAACTGCCTACTAGAGCTGAGTCACCTGCTGCTCAGAAAGGGAAAGGAAGCATCCAGGGAAAGTCATTCACGTGTCAGCCTTTAGCACAGGCAGAGTAAGCATAGATAACTGAACATGCTGCGTGCCCTTCTGGTGTCTCCACCTCACTCTTTTCTGCAGTGGCACAGCATGCTGTTTTCAGTCTTTGGAACAGGTTCCAGACTAGCACAGATGGTGATAGCTCTGGTGAGATCACAAGGGTTACCCCAGGTACTAACACAAACTTTGACACCCTACAAATCATAAGGTGTGCCTGGTTTCCCCCCTTGAAACATCTGTTTCTATCTGAACTACACCTATTTCTTACATGCAGTTATCTAGATGGAAGAATGTGGAAGAATGTTGATCAAATTATATAAAATACGTTACAGCATTTGTTTTTGTTTTACAAATGCATTGCATACTAAGCATATGCTTAGGACCTCTGTACCTGTCAATAACCATCAATAGTGTAACAGTACCTTGAGGCCAGTAGAGTGAGAATACTCAACTGTACACAGGTGTGCAGCTAAGCTGACCAGATCTCTTTATTCTTGTAAATTCTCTGGTGCAGCATCATGAACAACTGCAACAGCAAAAATTACTGGACCACTAAGGGAGCTAGTTCCCTGAATAACTTCAGCATTTAAGATAACAGAGTATTCTGAAGAGAGCCTCCCAATCAATCCTGTTTGACACATGGAGTTCAGATCACTGACTGGTCTCAGGGCGCAGAAGCTTCATTCCTTTATGGTTAGTCTAAACCAGAAATCACACCCCCAGCAGTGCACTGACAGTATTCCCACTGCTAGTGGACATTTAGCACAAAATCAGAACAGAATTAGTCCAAAATAAAGTGCCTGATGTACATCTGGTGTGAATGTTGGTTCTCCAGTTCTGCTCCTATTGTGTTTTGGAAGATCTTTATGTGAAAGTAGCCTTAGTCATCTGCTCAAACAGCAGTAGGTGACAAAACATATACAGGCTGCATTAACAGAATCACTCCAATCTTAGCATTTGCCTGTGGAGCAATATCTGCTCACTATATGTACTGGATGTGAAGCAAAACTGACTGGATTGGATGTAACTTGGTAAGACAAGGCTACTGGCGCTCCTGCCTTGAGGTGATGAGATGCCACAAGCAGTAGAGAAATGTGGGTAAAGAAAAAATCAATGTATTTTAATCCTCTTAGTAGGTACATGAAGTTCAGGTTCACTAGTACAGTTTGGATTGACACCTTCTTAATTTGTGATTTTATGTTGCAGAATAAACTCAATGTCTATACTCACATAGCCTCATGGTTTTTTCTAGGAAAGCTTCCAGATGATTTCCTTTATCTAAATGACCATGAAATGTGATGGGATTGCTCCACTTCTACCATCTCAGACCTTTATTCTGTGTTATCCATTGCTTTTTTGACCCTGCATCTATTTACAAATGCATTCAATAACAACTAGAAACCAGACAACAGGAGAAAAGCTATGCAGCTAAATCTGCCGTTGTATTGCTGTGAAACAGGAAAACATATAGCAAATTCCACCAGCTTTTTCCCTCAGGCAATCACTTCCTACATAACCCAGAGCTGCTGACAGACTTCTGCTGTGTTTGTGTAGGTATAAGCTGTCCCACCGCTGATTAGCTCCTTATGATGTTTTTATGATTTTTGGTTTTCGGTATTCCACATCATCACATTATGTAGTGCACTGGGAGTTTAACTGTTAATGCTCAAGTTCCTGGTACCTGTCCAGAAGAGGGGAAGAACTGGCCCTGCCAATCACAGAACTGGGCCAAACCAGCCTGTAAATCATTGACATTCTTGGTGGAGGATGCAGGCAGATAAAAATGATGCTCTTTTATGAAAGGTTTTGTTAGGATCCAGCCCTAAATTCCCCAGTAGCAGAAGGGAGCTGGATATATATCCCCTTCCCATTTTACAGAGCAAAAAGAACATCAAGAACATCCTTCTGCAGCAGGAATGACTAAGCTACAATTTCCTTTTCCACCAAATTGTAAAATAGTGTTTATTGTAAAACTGCAAATTGTAAAAGTTGTTATTACAAAACCACTGTCATCCACGTGCAGCAGTATTAGAATGATACGGCTGTGTATTTTGTTTGTTAATAAATCTCATCCCTGCCTTTGATGCGTAGTGGTGATAAAAATGCACAAAAATTTGAACTACAAATGCACTAATGTGTATATTGCCCAAAGGACTCACATTTTTTTCCAGACATGGGTTTTCTTTCAGTATGAATAGAATGCATTACTGTAAAAAAATTTTTACAAAGGTGCTATAAACTCTGTAGTTTATTTTAAAGGTTAAATTTCAGCAGTCAAGTCTTGTGGAAATTGATATTTTCATCAAAATATTACAGACATTTTAGTACAAAACCACAGTTCATCAACAACAACAAAACAGCTATTGAGCCTTTCTTTCATCATCAAAAGAAACAAACAAAAAAAACAAAACCAAAATTTTAGGACTGTGAAAGATGTTACAAACTCAGAGTTAAGCCTGTAAGTTCATTAATTTTACATTATATTGAATGTTGTTTGAAATGCAATGTTGTGTAGGCGTGAGTTACACCTAGAGCAAGAGATGTGCTTGTATGCTACTGTTCTTTATGTCCAGCTTTTGGTCTTGGCAAAAGCAGCTGTTTCACATGGCAGAAAATCAGAATCAAATTGACATGGTTTAAATTGGTTCATTAAGTGCTAAGTAGTGGTTTAGAGCTGTGGGTGTCATTACTGAAATGTTTTACTTGTCTATAGAAAACTAGGAAATTGCCTAAAGTAAATGTGGAAAATATTAACTAATGCCAACAGCACTTGAAAATAATGGCTGGAGGTGTTGGGTCCTCACTACATGAATCATGTCAAATTATTAGCTCTCTTTCCCAAGGTGCACCTGTAATAGTTGGGTTTTGATGAGAACTAGATTTAAAAAATATGTCAATGGTTTATTAGAATATGAGTTGTGCTTCATATAACCACAAAATGTAACACAAACTGTTAGCTCCACAGCAAATTGTAAGCTTGCCGATATCTTCAGACTCAGAAAGAAACTCAAGTAAAAGAGACCTTCCTGAAGAAGAATTTTCCTGAAGAAAATACTTACCATAATCAGAATTTTGGTAGTTCTAAAGGTGATTTGCTGTTCTATGAAATGCATGGCTTTTAGTGAAAATATGCTCTTATAAAAATGCACTGTACAGTTTCAAATTGGACTTCGGGGTTTTGATTTTTTTATTTTTAAAATTTTTAAAATTGTTTTTTGGAGCACTGATTTCAAAACACACTGGCTAGCAGAGAGAAGAGAACTGGTGACTGTGTCTTCTGAGAGGGGCCGGGACATCTGGTTGTGAGCAGTCCCACAGCATCTGTACCAAAACTCCAATCTGACCACGCATAGGTCATCATCCATCAGGATACTGCTGGATGCTGACAACTCTCTTTGAGCATGTGTGCCAGCTGGCAAGCTGTCTGATTTCTGTGCTGAAAAATATGTGTTGTCTCAACGCGGAAGAAAAAAACAAGTTTAAAGAAATCTATTTTTCTTTTCTATTTTTCACCTTAAAACATTCCAGTTGGAGCAAATAAATGTTATCCACAGAAAACATGGCTCATCGTGTACCCTTTGTCCAGGCCATCATTCCTCTACAGAAGAGAATGGCAAAGCAAGCGCTTGCTTTTGGGCTAGCAACATACAGAATGAAAGCTGGTACCAGTATCCTGTCAGTCTCAAAACTGTTACCTCATCTTTCACAAATGTTTGGCATCAGGCACTATTTATGCCCTTGGGTGAATCAGCAAAGGTTTCAGGACCTCTGTGAACCCTGTCCTCTGTCCAGTTGTCTGAAGTCAAAGCACTGAAGACTCTGAACACATCTTTGCTCTCTAGTCTACGTTAGCTCTGTGAACCCTGCTTTCAGTAAAGCCAACAGGATGTTGAGCAACATCTCTTAATGGCAGAGGACATCATTTTGCCACCTAATAAAACTCCAGACTGCTACGTGCAGAGTCAATCTCTGAAGCTCAAGGAGCAGCATAATGAGGTTGGAAAGCACAAAGAGAAGGGAAATTAAAATGCTTAAGTTGGCAGAGCAGCAGCCTTAGTAGGAGAGGTAAGAAGAGTTAGTACTCTTTGGTACAGAGAGAATAAGGTTGAGGGATGATACGACAAATTTCAAAATCGTAATGGTGGTAGATAACTTGAATGTGGACCTGACATTCAATATCACAATACTAGAGGTAGGGGGCACTTAATGAAACCTTAAATGAGTTTTTTTAAAAAAGTACTCAGTTACAATATGCACAGTGAATATGAACTTGCTGCTAGGGAAGGCTGAGGAGGCAGGTGGTGCCAAGAAGACCGCAAAAAAAGGGATTAGTTGAATTCTTGGACAATAGACATATAAGTGAGCATAAAGGCAGAGTTGTACCCTCTAACACCTTCAACCTCATGTTTGGTGAAGCTGGAGAAAAAAAGATAAAAAAGGAAGGCTCACAGGCTTCCCTAAATATCCAGGATATAGGTTGGCATGTTCTTTTTTCTTGATTGCAAACATGACGAATGATCCTCTGAAGCAGCATGTCTGAAGGATTACTCTTTTGCTCCTCTGGCGACATGGGTTTGGTCTTGCAGTCACATATCTCTACATATCTCTGGGTAGGGAAATAAACAAAAATTCATTAAAAATTAGTCCTTTATATACTAAATATACTAATATTAAATAGTATATATACTATATAAAAATATATATATATAATATTTATAATTATATATATATATATTTATATATATAAATGGTATATATACTATATACTAAATATTAAATAGTCCTAATAACTATTTAAATATTATTTGTTTGGGCTTTTTTGCTTGTTGTTTGTCTGTTTTCTGCTTCTAGAAAAGAGACACATAATAATTGTTAATTAAAAAAAAAAAAAAAAAAAGCTTGCTAATGGTGTTCCATGTGCCTGGAAATCTTTAATTCTTACTTACCTTGGACTGAGAGTTCAGAAAAGAATGTTTAACTAAAACATGAATGCTGTCTTTTCTAAGACAACACAATGCAACATCGATTGTGGTTGAAATATGAATAATATCATCACTGGTACTGAAAAGGAAGAAGGCATGGATGAGTGCATAGTTTGCTATTCACTGAGCTTTGGCTGTGCACAGCTGTGTTCAACATTCTCACTTTGTCCGGGAGATGTCTGTAAATGGGAATATGTTTGACTGTATGGAACTAATGTGTAATTGCCTTCTTTCACAGGATCCCTGATCCTCAGTATGACAGGTTTGAGTGTAAGCCTTTGTCAATTCCCTTCATCCCTTTTTTCACACCAGATCAGATTTCAGCAGCATGTTCTACAACAAATGTTGTGGGTTTTGTTTAGTATTGCACCTTTCTTTTTTCTTCATGCTTATGATGATGCCTCTACTCTTAAAGAGTCAACAAAAATACTACCCTTTATGCTGACCATCATCTGAAAACTGTTTCTAGAGCAGTTTCTTTTCTCAGCTACAGACCTTCTCATTTGCCTCAGGATATCCCTTACACTGTAGATAACAGGGCCAGAATCTCACTGAGGATGCATATGAGGATGTCTATGTACTTACATAAGCATATACTTCAGTAAGAAATATCTTGTCTATTACTAATAATGAAAGTGGGAATAGTAGTAACGATCTTCAAGTAAGGAAAATTACAGCAAGAAAAGTCTTTACTTACCCGTTATAGAATTTGCCTTACAGGAGACTGTTGAACCAAACACTTGATGGAGGCGAACCACGGGTATGTAAACCTGCAATGGATGCCCATGAGGCCATCTATACCTCAGCCCTGGCTCCAGAGCCTTGGGACATTTGTGCTCCTTGCCTGCCTTCTCAGGGAAATCAGAGATAAGCAATTACTCCAGAGAAACAGTGGATGATGAACTGTTATTCAGTTGTTACTGTAACTCACAAAGTGAAGGGTTTGGAAGGACAAAAAATCTGTGAGATGAGCAGGTGTGCATGATATCTCACATGCCCTCAAGGTCTACTTGCCATAGAGTTTAAGGCTTAAGAAAACACAAGGCAAAGTCTCAGTGCTATTCTATTACCAGTAGGAATGCTTGGGGAAATCCACATTTCAAGATCATGGGCAAAGTCTGAAGAAGCTGATCTGAAGCAGGATAGAGGAGCAGACCTTCAGTTCTTTTCAGTGCAGTTGAAGAAGGGCTCTCCATCACTATCTTTTCAATCTACTTTTGCTTACTTTGGAGTATACTGAGAACCTTACCAACAGTAAAGTAAAAATGCTGCAGTTGTTTAAAATGGATGCAACAACTCCAAGTTTTACTAAGGTCTCATTTATGCTTTTTGGGCAAGCACTGAGTCAAATTCCAATTGTGTGAGAGTAGCATTTATTTATTAAAATGGAAGATTTGCAGGATACTTAACTGGGATTAGAATCAGATCATAATGACTAAGGAATTATCCTTAGCACTATGGCAGCCTTGTCATGGTTTTATAAATTTTTATTATTGATATTCCACATCATAACATTATATAGTGCACTGGGAGTTAAAAAATTAATGCTGCACTCCCATGGATTGTTGATAGTTCTGGGAACTTGCTCTCAGAAGAGAAAGAATGAACTACTGATCCCAGAAGACTTCATTATTCCATCTCCATTTTCCCATCAGAGGGAAAGATAAAACTGACTGAGAGCCATGAGACTGTGCTTCTCTTTTGCTGCTCATCTCCGCAGTGTGTGCTCCCTAGCCATCTCACCTACAGCATAAAAGCAAGGCCTTCGATTTTTGGACGCTCACTGTCATTTATTTGATTTATTAGCTTCAATTCCAATTATATTGCATTTTATTGTGTTATCTTGCATTCTGCTATCTTATTAAGTAAATTAGTTTTCTTCATTAGCTCATTGTCACTCCTTTGTTTTTTGGCTCATCTCCCTAACCATCACAAGCCTTGATTTCACAACACCCATGGAAGTAAAGCTGAAGTGTAGCTGAAGGATACATGTTCAAAGTAAATGAAATCAAAGCTTGTTACAGTTGCTGTTCCCATCACAGCTTACATTTTCTCAGAATAAGTGGGATTGCCCTGTCCTGGTGTCCACAGTGAAGAAGAAATCCTAAAGGCACTAAATATAACAGCTTACTCTAGCAGCAGCTGATGTCCCAGCAATATATCCATCTGTTAAAACAGGGACAAGAAGGAAATGGGAGATTGCACTGTTTTTACTTGTGACAAAAATGCATTTCGTGTGCTTTAGTGATTGTTTGTTTGTACTGTGTCTCAGCAGTATCTAAAAAAACAAACAAACCAACAACAAAAATAAACAGTTCTCTGACTGCACTGGAGCAGTGATGACCAGAGGTTCTGTGTTCACAGTGGAGTTGCTTGACATAGCTTGTGCAGTTACTGTCCTCTGCTCCCTGCCCAGTGCTCATGCATGGACAACATAGTGGCACTGGAGGGGCTGCTTGATTGCCAATAATGAAAACAGTGCTCTAAAGCCAGATGAGAGTGGAGCAGCTCTTAGGTTTGCTCATCTAACTCACAATTGTGGCTGCACTGTGAGCCCAGGTTAGCAGACCCCTGGCTCCAGTACTGAGAATACATGCTGTGTCCATGTGAGCTGTCAATGGTACCTGCCTCCACCACTGTATGAGCTGGGAACAGTGGCTTACACATGGCAACTGCATTCGGCCAAAAATACACAGGGCAAATGTAAGGATATCTACTTAGACTGCAAGTGTATGCCTAAAAATATTTGTGGCACTGTGATATCCATTACAAAAGCCTGAGCAGCATATGAATTGCAGAAGATAAGTAGCTCCCTTCCAAGACTTTTCTTTCAGTGATAAGAGATACCTTTTAAGAATAGTTTTCTGGAGAATTTGTTTCATCTCTAAAACACTGTAACAAGCAAGAGTGCCAAAGAGCAGAGCAATGTCATAGAGCTACAGCTCTTGAGAATTAAAATAAGCAGTATTTTAACCTAGATGAAGAAGCAAAAAGATTGCTTCTTACATACATCAGGAACCCATAAAACTTTTGTTGTTGCAAAGAGTACAGTTCCCTCTTTTAAAGCAGGCAGTTGTTTTTTCATTTCATATGATACTTCGCAGCAAATATGAAGATAGTTTCATTTCCTGTTCAATGAGCAAAGACAAGAAACAAAAGCTGGTCTCTGGGAGCAGAAATGTGTTATTCTGTGTACTAAGATTTGTAAAAGAATGTGGAATAAGCACCATTTAACTTGATGGCTTTCTTCTCACCAACAGCTTGTTGGTCAAAAGTGCTGGCAAAAACCCACCAACCCACTGAAATGTACTATGAAGCGCTTTGTTGTTTTAATACCACATGCAGAGAGTTCCTATTTTGCTTTGATTTGAAGAGCTTCTTATGAAGTCAATGAAAATAAAAAGAACTCCAGAAGGAACCTGAATAAAACTTTTTAGCAAACGTATCATTTAAGAAACAGCCATGACATATCCATGCACAAAATACACTGTCTGTGGTGAAATTTGATCGTAGTTTCACTCTGTAACCATGCTACTCCTTTACAAACACAGCTGTAGCACGTACATCCTCTCGTACCTATCAGAGCTGTAGGCAGAGCATTGAGGAAAACATTTTCTTGGAGGATATTGAATAGTTTCTGGGAACTCAAGAAAACTACAGCAGAAATAGTCAAGCTCATAATTCCTTGAGGGTCAGATGCCAATAACTTTTCCCATAATCTTCCTGAAAATAAAATCACTAGGAAGCACTCAGCTCATATAACAGCACTGTGAGGTGCCAGGACAGCAGCTATGAGATGACAAAAGAATCACAGGAAAACATCTCATGCAGAAGACAGAAATCATACTTGGTGTACAACAGTGTTAGACTTGTTTCAGTAAAATAAAACTGGGCTATACTTACGACTGATCTACAACAAAAAGCACCATTTTTGATGTTGGATCACATTCACAAGCAGAAGGGGAAACAGAATTTTCTGGTACTACTTTGTGGTGTCATTCACTACTGGAGAGGTCATTTTTCTTGACTTTTGCCTTTGCAATCTAAGCAGCATTCACTGTGCCAGGACGTGAGTCTCTTTAAGGCCCAGTTTGTAAGAGTTTGAGGTTTGAAAGGCCATAGTTCTTTGTAGAGAAGAGGTCAGAGAGGAGGTTTTCAAGGAAAATATACACTGCTTACAGTGTACATTATACACTTCAGTTATTGTGACTGAAGATGTGAGATCATCTGAAAGACTGAAAACAGTGAGGATTTTGGTACAAGACAATGTACCTAGGCATAGGGTTCCCCTTAGAACATTTCTCCTGCTGTTGCAAGGTGGAAACAGAAGCAGAAATAAGAGAGGGATACTGGCTGGATGGGGATGAAGCACATCCCACATTATAGGGGCATTGTTACTGGGCATGGTGCTCATGGTTGACAGTTGGATTTGATGATTTTGTAAGTGTTTTACAACCTTAATGATTCTTTGATTCAGTGATTCTACGATCAGTAACAGCACATCACACTGCAGATTTGGAGGCTGTACTTCTCAGTGCTGACACAAGCTTTAGTGGATACAGTAGGTCACTGTAGCAAAGATCATGTTTGAAGAAAAAACTAGTTTTCTAGCCACATCTGTGTTTCCAGATGGCATTAGCTCAGTACCAATATAAGAAAAGCTTGGAGGGTATGGGATAGCTTTGGGGATCTCAAGAAAACTGTATGAGCAATAGTTAAGCATTAATAACTCCCTGGGTGACATCCAGTAATCTTTCTGATAAGTACTGATGCCAGTACTTATGGGTGGCAGTAGCTGAGCACCAATACAAAGCAAACTATTTCAAATAGCTAGCTCTTCAAATGAAAATATATTATCCTAAAGGCAGATGCTCTTTGAGGCACTGCATTGAAAAAGACAAATTATTTGTCCAGTGATGAGATTTTAATCTGCTGATTGAATAAAAACCATGGTAAGGTATTTTAGATCATACTTCACAAAGTTTTTTGCTAATAGAATTAGTTGTCCCTAATAGTGTCAAAATTTGGAATTTTCACTTGTGCTCTTATCTAAGTGTTTGCGGGATTCAAATCAATATTTAATTAATTAATCAATTAATTAATATTAAATCTCTAGGCTTTTGGCAGCTTTCACGCCTTTTTTCATTTACTGAAGTAAGATGTGCAAAAAAATAGTGGTTTCTGGTGCTGAGTCCAAAATGAGTTCCAACTTCTCCTGACTTATCAGATTCCAGGAAGGAATGAGAAATTGATGCAAAGTGGGGACAGTGAGACGAGAATAATGTAGTCTTAGGAAACCTGAATCTTTGCTCCAGGTCTATAGAGGAGGACAGAGGGCGTAAAAGCCAAAGAGGCATTTTATTCACCTTGGGGCCTGAGTGATGAATGACACAAATGTATCTCTGAAGATTTACTACATTCTCAGATCCTTTCAGGAGAACTAGAGCTTCATATTAACATGGCTGCCTACCTACAATTTTTTTAGGTGGCACTGGATAAGATCTTGCTGAGGCCTGTGAGAAAGGTTGAATTCAACTTTGGGTAAAACATTACAGTGATACAGATCCTTAAAGTAAGTTTGGCGACCTCAGCTAATTCAGTCAGTGGGCTGCTCTCCTTAACACAGAAATCCAATGAAAGATGCAAAGTTCTGTCAGATCCCATTAGTTTAATTTAAGGCAGTGAGCCCTCTAAAACTCAAGACTTATGTGTGACACATGAAGAATCTGTCACATTCAGTTTCTCATTATACAGAAGCATAAAAATGATTGAAAGAGGGTGAAAAAACAGCAAACTCAAACTTCATAAACATTCATTAGAGTCCATCAGCAGTATCTAAGCAGCATGATAGTAAAACAATATGTCAGTTGTCACATTGTAGCATGCAAGTTTTATTCCCAAATTACCCCAGTAACCTAAATAAGAAAGGCAAAACACAAAAGAATATGGCCATCTGGAATACATAATGTGGAAAGGTCTGCAATGCATTACATGGTCTGGAAAGTGGCTGGTTGAATTCCAGAGAGCTAAGATAGACTTCAAAGTCTGGCCGCACATCAGTGAAACTGTTAATCAGCTCAGATATTTAAAGTGGGTGTAGATGAATGAATTTATTACATTTTTTATCTGTTGCACTCATACGGGAAAACATGACTGTAGACAGGTTATCCATTGACTTCATGCCTAGTTCTTGTGTTTTTAACAATCTAGTATACTTTCAAAATTTTACATCATATTGCAGCATTATAAAAAGCTTTTAAAATGACACTTTGCTATAACAAAACAAATCTATAAATAAGATGACTCAAATATATTAAGTAATAAAAGTTGGGCAGTTTTTGCTTTTAATCAATGGAAGGCAAATCAAGCTAGGTTTCCAATTTCATTCTGCATTTAGCTGAAGACCAAAACATCTACCATTTGGGATTTGTTTGTTTTTTTTATTATTATTATTTTTTGTATTTTAATTCAGACAGATACCTTCTGAATTAATTGCTGTGACTTACTGTTACGTACGCAGACTTCCAGAATTTCTACTTTTTGCTGGAGGAAGGGAAAGAAAGATTTAAAAAATCCATACACTTCCTTATTTTCCATCTGCTGATCTCATAATGATAGGCATTGCAATAGGAATTTGATGTGTTCAAGTTATTTTTACCCAACCTATCAATGAAAAAACGTGAATCTCTGAACTTAGACTATTTCTAATGGGACAACTGGATTATTCTACTCCTCTTTTTCCTCTTCTTGAAAACTGGCAATGATACAACAGCTCAGATAAGGACAACATCACTTGGCTTTCCAAAGAGGGAAGTGCTCTATCTAAGCATACTAGTAGCAACTTTGTTATCTTCACAGAAATTAAGTATGAGCAGCAAAATACTCATAATGAGCAGCAAAATCTATCATGAGCAATTTTTCCTAAATTAGTTAGGGTATGTTAGCTTTTCCACTGAACAGTCTTCACTAAGTGATTCATAGTTCCTGTTTACGCATCTCCATTATTGAGCTGCTTTAATTGTCTTTCAATTTCCATTCAATACATGAAATAAAATATAGTGTAATACTTGTATAACATCGGTTGCACTGGAGTGTGAACTAGAAATGGGAAATGCATTTAGGATAAGGTCTTTTATGTTTTACCTTAGAGCCCATAAGAAAATCCTAGTATGGTTTCCCATTCTGTTTCACCTTCCTGTAGCTACTCTGGAGGATGTACCTCCTTGTAGACATCTACACAGACTCAGGATGATGCTGTCAACAGATGGATCGGTGCACTCAGCACAGAAGAAATCATTCTACCCAGACATGACTGTCTTTTCCCTTTCAAGAATATAAGAACAATTACCTTAAAATTGAGATGTCCTTGGAAGAGAAAATCATTTTCCTTGAGATCTTTTTGCATTTCACTAATGACATCCCTGAGAAAGATGGATATATTGTTTGGCTACCTGTATTCTGTTTGGCTACCTCTGTGCACAGATTTCACCTAAATGAATGAAATTAGTGGGGAATTCATGATGTGATGTGAGAAGAAGAATGGATAAAAACAGCAGCAAGAAAACAGTCATTATTAAAAGGGTTGTTGCATGATTGGGCTTTAGGCAGCTATGACAGTAGGTGACAGTTATGGGAACAACCAACACTTGCCAAGTCTGTTTCTCTAATATTCTCCTAAAACCTCTTCAGTGATATGGTCTTCACCAAAACCTCAGTGTTTGAAGTATGAAATTATTTACCTCATGTTCTTCCAAACATCTTTTAAACATCCATGCAGGCAATCCCTATGGTCATTAGAGATCAACTTCCTGTTTCCCCTAAGATCCAGATGTAAGAAATCACACAATATAGCTGATGAAAAGAAAGGAGAGAAAAAGAGATAAAAAATTGGCTAAACATTTCAAAACCTTCACATACCATAAACGTTTGTGTGTCATTTTCCTCATGTTTCATTCGTACCTTTAAAAGAAGAGGAAAGGAAAACATGTACTTAATCAAAATCCCAGGCGCACTTCCTAAGCCTATGTGTTTTGCAGATGGGGAAACTCAGAAGGCAGATTGATTTTTAATTAGCATTAAACAAAAAAGAGCATCTGCTTCATGTAGTAAAAACGTACCCTACAGTACAAGTCATCTGACACAGCTACTGATGGCATCATTGACTTCATAACAGGGAAAATATATTGGTAACACAGCTATAAACAAGGTAGCAGAAGCATACTAACTGAGTAAAGGGTGATCTATAGTGAAAAGCAATCTGAAGATTAGTGCTGAAGCCTTCATTTACTATACCTTAACTGTAGAGACTGGATGAAAACAGTAACTCATGATAAAACCATTAAAAAACTTTTCTCTGATAGCTCTAGAAAACAAAATTGAAAAAAAGCATAAAGCCAAGGTATCTTAGGAACCATAACAGAAGAGAAACACAACCATTAATAAGTACAATGAATTATGAGTTAGAGGATTTTAATGTCAACCAGAAAATACTTTCCAATTATATATACAAAAATAGGTCCACTTTAGGAATGATCCATCCACAAAAAACAAATGTTCTGTAGACAACCAGCTTCCAACAAAAGTAGTTTAACCAGCTGTAGGAAGATGTGATAAACATGCTACACTAAGAATAAAAGCAGAAACATAAAATAATCTGCTAAAGTCTTAAGCACACAGGATGTAGTTACTTCAGGAAGTAGTTAGGAATTCAGACCAAATGATACAGTATTTAGGAAACTTAATTATAATGGCAGTTCACTTTAAAGTTTCTCCAAACTTACTTTATAAACTGGACCACTGAGAGTTATGTAGAGGAAGTATGAGCTAATGTCATATCCAATTCCCAAAGATGGTGCTTGCAGGTAAGAGATGGTGCACTGCAGCGCTGAAGAAGACCCCAAACCTCAAGGCTCTGTTAAAGAGGATTCTCTAGGACAGAGAAGTCTTCATTTTTTGAGCACTTCCAGGTGACAAGTTCAGTTTTGGCAGAAGGTAACTCAGAAAGTTTGAGGAGAAACCAAAGCCTTGGCTTTTCTCTGAACTAGCTACTACGTTCCAGAAATATCCACAGCCTTGACTATGCATATTAAAATGTGTTATTCAGAATGTTCCAGAATATCTCCTGGAGTCACGTTTAAGAATAATAATAGCAGATGCCTTAAAGATCATGAAGACAATCCATATGACTCTCCCCTACATCGGAAAGAAAACCGTCGGACCAACCTCA